>NC_082649.1:1521346-1822115 GCF_028023285.1 Balaenoptera ricei | reverse complement strand
GGGTATATGCCCAGTAGTGGGATTGCTGGGTCATATGGTAATTCTATTTTTAGTTTTTTAAGGAACCTCCATATTGTTCTCCATAGTGGCTGTATCAATTTACATTCCCACCAACAGTGCAAGAGGGTTCCCTTTTCTCCACACCCTCTCCAGCATTTGTTGTTTGTAGATTTTCTGATGATGCCCATTCTAACAGGAGTGAGGTGATACCTCATTGTAGTTTTGATTTGCATTTCTCTAATAATTAGTGATGTTGAGCATTTTTTCATTTGCTTCTTGGCCGTCTGTATGTCTTCTTTGGAGAAATGTCTATTTAGGTCTTCTGCCCATTTTTGGATGGGGTGTTTGTTTCTTTAATATTGAGCTGAATGAGCTGTTTATATATTTTGGAGATTAATCCTTTGTCCGTTGATTCGTTTGCAAATATTTTCTCCCATTCCGAGGGTTGTCTTTTCGTCTTGTTTATGGTTTCCTTTGCTGTGCAAAAGCTTTGAAGTTTCATTAGGTCCCATTTGTTTATTTTTGTTTTTATTTCCATTACTCTAGGAGGTGGATCAAAAAAGATCTTGCTGTGATTTATGTCAAAGAGTGTTCTTCCTATGTTTTCCTCTAAGAGTTTTATAGTGTCCAGTCTTATATTTAGGTCTCTAATCCATTTTGAGTTTATTTTTGTGTATGGTGTTAGGGAGTATTCTAATTTCATTCTTTTACATGTAGCTGTCCAGTTTTCCCAGCACCACTTATTGAAGAGACTGTCTTTTCTCCATTGTATATCTTTGCCTCCTTTGTCATAGATTAGTTGACCATAGGTGCATGGGTTAATCTCTGGGCTTTCTATCCTGTTCCATTGATCTGTGTTTCTGTTTTTGTGCCAGTACCATATTGTCTTGATTACTGTAGCTTTGTAGTATAGTCTGAAGTCAGGGAGTCTGATTCCTCCAGCACCATTTTTTTCCCTCAAGACTGCTTTGGCTATTCGGGGTCTTTTGTGTCTCCATACAAATTTTAAGATGATTTGTTCTAGCTCCGTAAAAAATGCCATTGGTAATTTGATAGGGATTGCATTGAATCTGTAGATTGCTTTGGGTAGTATACTCATTTTCACAATGTTGATTCTTCCAATCCAAGAACATGGTATATCTCTCCATCTGTTGGTATCATCTTTAATTTCTTTCATCAGTGTCTTTATAGTTTTCTGCATACAGGTCTTTTGTCTCCCTAGGTAGGTTTATTCCTAGGTATTTTATTCTTTTTGTTGCAATGGTAAATGGGAGTGTTTCCATAATTTCTCTTTCAGATTTTTCATCATTAGTGTATAGGAATGCAAGAGATTTCTGTGCATTCATTTTGTATCCTGCAACTTTACCATATTCATTAATTAGCTCTAGCAGTTTTCTGGTGGCAGTTTTAGGATTCTCTATGTATAGTATCATGTCATCCGCAAACAGTGACAGTTTTACTTCTTCTTTTCCAATTTGTATTCCTTTTATTTCTTTTTCTTCTCTGATTGCCGTGGCTAGGACTTCCAGAACTATGTTGAATAATAGTGGTGAGAGTGGACATCCTTGTCTCGTTCCTGATCTTAGAGGAAATGCTTTCAGTTTTTCACCATTGAGAATGATGTTTGCTGTGGGTTTGTCATATATGGCCTTTATTATGTTGAGGTAGGTTCCCTCTATGCCCACTTTCTGGAGAGTTTTTATCATAAATGGGTGTTGAATTTTATCAAAAGCTTTTTCTGCATCTATTGAGATGATCATATGGTTTTTATTCTTCAATTTGTTAATATGGAGTATCACATTGATTGATTTGCGTATATTGAAGAATCCTTGCATCCCTGGGATAAATCCCACTTGATCGTGGTGTATGATCCTTTTAATGTGTTGTTGGATTCTGTTTGCTAGTATTTTGTTGAGGATTTTTGCATCTATATTCATCAGTGATATTGGTCTGTAATTTTCTTTTTTTGTAGTGTCTTTGTCTGGTTTTGGTATCAGGGTGATGGTGGCCTCATAGAATGAGTTTGGGAGTGTTCCTTCCTCTGCAATGTTTTGGAAGAGTTTGAGAAGGATAGGTGTTAGCTCTTCTCTAAATGTTTGATAGAATTCACCTGTGAAGCCATCTGGTCCTGGACTTTTGTTTGTTGGAAGATTTTTAATCACAGTTTCAATTTCATTACTTGGGATTGGTCTGTTCATATTTTCTGTTTCTTCCTGGTTCAGTCTTGGAAGGTTATACCTTTCTAAAAATTTGTCCATTTCTTCCAGGTTGTCCATTTTATTGGCATAAAGTTGCTTGTAGTAGTCTCTTAGGATGCTTTGTATTTCTGCGGTGTCTGTTGTAACTTCTCCTTTTTCATTTCTGATTTTATTGATTTGAGTCCTCTCCCTCTTTTTCTTGATGAGTCTGGCTAATGGCTTATCAATTTTGTTTATCTTCTCAAAGAACCAACTTTTAGTTTTATTGATCTTTGCTATTGTTTTCTTTGTTTCTATTTCATTTATTTCTGTTCTGATCTTTATGATTTCTTTCCTTCTGCTAACTTTGGGTTTTGTTTGTTCTTCTTTCTCTAGTTTCTTTAGGTGTAAGGTTAGATTGTTTACTTGAGATTTTTCTTGTTTCTTGAGGTAGGCTTGTATAGCTATAAACTTCCCTCTTAGAACTGTTTTCGCTGCATCCCATAGGTTTTGGGTCGTCGTGTTTTCATTGTCATTTGTCTCTAGGTATTTTTTTATTTCCTCTTTGATTTCTTCAGTGATCTCTTGGTTATTTAGTAACGTATTGTTTAGCCTCCATGTGTTTGTCTTTTTTATGTTTTTTTCCCTGTAATTCATTTCTAATCTCATAGCGTTGTGGTCAGAAAAGATGCTTGATATGATTTCAGTTTTCTTAAATTTACTGAGGCTTGATTTGTGACCCAAGATGTGATCTATCCTGGAGAATGTTCCGTGCGCACTTGAGAAGAACGTGTAATCTGCTGTTTTTGGATGGAATGTCCTATATATATCAATTAAATCTATCTGGTCTATTGTGTCATTTAAAGCTTCTGTTTCCTTATTTATTTTCATTTTGGATGATCTGTCCATTGGTGTGAGTGAGGTGTTAAAGTCCCCCACTATGATTGTGTTACTGTCGATTTCCTCTTTTATAGCTGTTAGCAGTTGCCTTATGTATTGAGGTGCTCCTATGTTGGGTGCATATATATTTATAATTGTTATATCTTCTTCTTGGATTGATCCCTTGATCATTATGTAGTGTCCTTCCTTGTCTCTTGTAACATTCTTTATTTTAAAGTCTATTTTATCTGATATGAGTATAGCTACTCCAGCTTTCTTTTGATTTCCATTTGCATGGAATATCTTTTTCCATCCCCTCACTTTCAGTCTGTATGTGTCCCTAGGTCTAAAGTGGGTCTCTTGTAGACAGCATATATATGGGTCTTGTTTTTGTATCCATTCAGCCAGTCTATGTCTTTTGGTTGGGGCATTTAATCCATTCACGTTTAAGGTGATTATCGATATGTATGTTCCTATGACCATTTTCTTAATTGTTTTGGGTTTGTTTTTGTAGGTCCTTTTCTTCTCTTGTGTTTCCCACTTAGAGAAGTTCCTTTAGCATTTGTTGTAGAGCTGGTTTGGTGGTGCTGAATTCTCTTAGCTTTTGCTTGTCTCTAAAGCTTTTGATTTCTCCATCAAATCTAAATGAGATCCTTGCCGGGTAGAGTAATCTTGGTTGTAGGTTCTTCCCTTTCATCACTTTAAGTATATCATGCCACTCCCTTCTGGCTTGCAGAGTTTCTGCTGAGAAATCAGCTGTTAACCTTATGGGAGTTCCCTTGTATGTTATTTGTCGTTTTTCCCTTGCTGCTTTCAATAATTTTTCTTTGTCTTTAATTTTTGCCACTTTGATTACTATGTGTCTCGGCGTGTTTCTCCTTGGGTTTATCCTGGATGGGACTCTCTGCGCTTCCTGGACTTGGGTGGCTATTTCCTTTCCCATGTTAGGGAAGTTTTCGACTATAATCTCTTCAAATATTTTCTCTGGTCCTTTCTCTCTCTCTTCTCCTTCTGGGACCCCTATAATGTGAATGTTGTTGTGTTTAATGTTGTCCCAGAGGTCTCTTAGGCTGTCTTCATTTCTTTTCATTCTTTTATCTTTATTCTGTTCCTCAGCAGTGAATTCCACCATTCTGTCTTCCAGGTCACTTATCCGTTCTTCCGCCTCAGTTATTCTGCTATTGATTCCTTCTAGTGTAGTTTTCATTTCAGTTATTGTATTGGTCATCTCTGTTTGTTTGTTCTTTAATTCTTCTAGGTCTTTGTTAATCATTCCTTGCATCTTCTCAATCTTTGCCTCCATTCTTATTCTGAGGTCCTGGATCATCTTTACTATCATTATTCTGAATTCTTTCTCTGGAAGGTTGCCTATCTCCACTTCATTTAGTTGTTTTTCTGGGGTTTTTTCTTGTTCCTTCATCTGGTACATAGCCCTCTGCCTTTTCATCTTGTCTATCTTTCTGTAACTGTGGTTTTTGGTCCACAGGCTGCAGGATTGTAGTTTTTCTTGCTTCTGCTGTCTGCCCTCTGGTGTAACCGCTGACTTTGCCCGTCTTTTACATGTTCATTATCACCACCCTTATTTGGGAACTCACGCTCCCCCCACCTTTTCTGGACTCTCTAGGGAGTTTGCTGCTTTGTCTCCCTCCTTTTCTGCTCCTCTGGCTTCCGGTCGGTCCTGCTCACCACTGCAGACGCTGAAGCACTGCTTTTCCACAGCTGTAAAATTTACTGATTTAACAATTTTATGCAATGTACAGACCATGACTGGGTCTTGGACTAGAAAATAAGCAGTTATTAAAACACTTTGAGGGAAGTTGGGAAACTTAAAGATTGACTATATTAATGGTACTGAGGTCACAGGAGAATTTCCAGATCCTGAGAAACTGCCTGCTAAGGAAGCGTCATTAAGGGTGAAGTATCATCATGTCTGTAGCTTACTTGCACATGGTTCTCCAGCCAACCACAATAACAACAACAGCAAAAGTGAGTGCAGGTGTGTGTAAACATGGAGAGAGACGAGGCAAACGTGAAAGACTCTTAACCGGTGAATCTAGGTGAAAGATTAATGGTGTTTCATCAACTATCACGTAGATCTAAAACTTTTCAGGGTTAAAAGTTGGGGGAATATCTTAGTGATTGCTGCAGGGACTAAAGGCCAGTTTCAGGTCAGGTGACAGCACCTGTGGATTGGCGGTGACCACCGAGAGCTTTGTGGAGAGAGGCTGTGTGCCCAGAGGGCACCTCCGCATGGTGGGAGGTGGCACGGTGATGTGTGTGCAGATGCTGGCACCTCCAGCCTAGTCACTGGGGACCCTTCTTCCTTGCCCGTGGACAGCCTGGGCACCCTGGACTCATCTGCACTGTTTCCTCCTGTACCTGTTCTCGAGGTTCGTAAGTGGCTGAGCCTCCACGTTCTCCGTTTTCTCCTTGGTCACCATCCTGTCTGGGCTCCATTCTGCCCTCCCCAGGTCTGCATCCAATGGCCAAGGACTTGAATTATTCTTGGAATAGAACTCTCAGCTCCTTGGTCCTGGTCTTTCTTTTTTACCTCTCTGCAAACTCCCAACCCTAAATCAGTCTTGGAGTATTCTTTTTTTTTTCTTTTTCTTCTTCTTTTTTTTAACCTGTGCTTGTGCCGAAATGAAAAAAATAACCCAAATACATGTATGGTCCCCTTTTTACTCATAGTTTCCAGTCTCTTTTGGGTTCTCAGTGGTCACCTTATGTGATGGGTCTTCTTCCACTTTCCTGTCGGTAAATATTCTAAGTCAGCCTCTTTCCTCAAGCTCCCCAGCCAGTCTGGTCCTGAGCAAATAATCTTGTGTTTCAGTTCTTGAAACATACCCCCTCCTCTCTTCCCACTGCCAAGTTGTCTCCATCTACACCCGTCCTTCTCCCGGCTTTGGGGAGACCTGGTCCATCCTGCTCAGACCAGGCCTTTTCCCTTTTCTGTTGAGCCCGTTCCCTTCCCGGTCACGGCAGCTACTCTTCCTTTCTGTCTGTCCATCCACCTCTCTCCTCGGCTCCCCTCCCCAGCCTGTTGACATGCTCTAATCCCTTCCGCTTTAAGGAATAATTTTCACCATTTATTAAGGGCCTGTTTCATGCCATGTACTTTATTTTTATTTAGAAAATATTTGATTTATGAACATTAATATGTAATATCTATGTAATTTATGGAGCATAATGATAAAATGAAAACTTGGGTTAAGCTACCCCCAACTTAAAAAAATTGTAGAATCATGGCGAAAGCTCTCTGAGTGTTCTACCTGCCGAAGTCCAGAGGTGACCGGCATCGTGACATTTGCGTGTTCTCTTGCTTTTCTGTATAGTGTCATCATACACGAGTGGTTACTAAACACTATGCTGTGTAGTTTTTTGTGTTTTTTAGTTTATAAAAACTATATCGTAGTGTGTATTGTGTCTGCACCTAACAGACTGTGAGATAAAAGATTACAAAACATCTGATTTTTTTCCAGTTTTATTGAGATATAATTGACACACGGCACTGTGTAAGTTTAAGGTGTGCAGCAGAATGGCTTGACTCACGTATGTTGTGAAATGATTGCCACGGTAAGTTTAGTGAACATCCATCATTTCATATACATACAAAAAATTTTTTTTTTCCTCTGTGGTAAGAACTCTTAGGTTCTGTTCTCTTTAACAACTATCCTATATATCAAGAGCAGTGTTTACTACAGTCACCATGCTGTGCCTCACATCCCTAGGATTTGTCTTATAACTGGAAGTTTGTAGCTTTTGACCCCTTTCCTCCAGGCCCCTTCCCCCTCCCCCTCTGCCTCTGGTGACCCACAATCCACAAGTCTGATCTCTTTTTCTGGGGTTTTTTTTAGATTCCATATATAAGTGAGATCACACAGTATCTGTCTCTGTCTGACTTATCTCCCTCAGCATAATGCCCTCCAGGTCCATCCATGTTGTTGAAAATGGCAGGATCTCCTACTTTTTTATAGCTGAGTAATATCCCATGGTGTGTGTGTACCACCGCTCGTTTGTCCATCATCTGTCAGCAGACACAGGTTGTTTCCACGTTGCGGCTGCTGGAAATAGCGCTGCGCTCAGCAGTCAGGACGTCTGATTCTGAAACTGTTTGCCTCTGTGGCCGGGACCTGACCTCACCTCCTCAGGACTCTGTGTCTAACCCTTAAAACTGGGGTAACAATCGACCCCACCTGTAGGGCTGTTCACGAGGCTAATGCTCAGACAATACTTCTACCAGCTCTGCCCGCGGTAAATATCTCCCGTTATCTTTCGTACATGTATTGACTGACACAGCTGTCATCAAAGGCAAGGCTTGTCTCTGACACACTCCATCTGGAACATCGACAGATATTTGTCATACGAATGGCTGAGTGAAAACACACCCACGGCGGGGCACATTGGACTCAGAATAAGGAATGTGTGCATTGAAATGTTCATTTTTATTTGGTTAGGCTGTTGGGAATGGAGCTGATAGTTAATTGAGAGCTTTGACTTCTTCACGAGAAAGTTGAGGTTTCACCAGACGGGCTGGTGGTTTCTAAAGTGTGGACTGAAGAGCCCCTGGTTGCCTGGAGGTGCCTCACGTTTGGCTGCGGGGCTGGCGATGGGGCTGTGACACTGATGCCGGGGGAAGCCGAGTGCGTGGAGGGACCCTCCCTTTTCCATGTCTCCTGTGGCTCCCCTGCCTTGGAACCGGAGCCATCTGCTTAAGTTTCCCTGAGCTTGGTGGCAGGAGTAGTCCAGCCGTTTCCGCCGTGTGCTGGGCGTTTGGTGGCGGGGCTGCTTGAGGCCCAGTGAGGCAGACGAGGGGGTGGCGCTGTCGGGACAGGCAGGCAGTGGGGGCCTGAGAGCCCTTTGGGTGTTGTGTGTTAGGGCAGGGAGGCCAGACGGCCCGTCAGACAGCTTTGATGCATATGGTGCGGACAGGGCACTGCGTGTCTGCTGGTGAATAGGACCTGGGAGATGAGGAACCCGCGGACATGGAGTTTTACTTTACTGAGCAAATGTGAGTAGCGCTCGGAGTGCCCGACAGACAGCGTGCTGGGTCCCAGAGCCTCCGCGTCATGGTCCCATCCTCCCGGGTCCTGCCGTCCAGTGGGCGGCCCGCGGGCCATCCACACTGCCACACGGGGTAGGTGACAGCAGCTGCGAAGGAAAGAGCTGTGTGCTGACGGGGCAGGGCTCTGACTCAGCCGGGGTGGAGAGAGCTGGGAAGGACTTTGTGAAGAAATGGTGGACGCGTGGGGACCCGGGTGTCAGGAGGGTCAGGGAGGAGGGGCCCTCGGGGAGGGAGGAGCTCTGGGCCAGAGCAGGTCTGCGGGGCCCGAAGGTGGGGCCCCGAGGGCAGGAATGGCAGGCTCGGGCCTCTGCTTCCCGACGCCGACTCCAGGTGCAGGTGCAGGTGCGGGTGCAGGCGGAGGTACAGGCGGAGGTACAGGCGGAGGTGGGGTTTGGGTGCAGAGAACCGGAGCTCTCCCTGCTGAACCCCCAGCCCTGCCTGGCTCTTCCTTGGCCGCGCCTCATTTTCGAGTCCTGTATTAGTGTCCTGGGGCTGCCGTAACACAGCATCACAGACCAGGGGGCTTAAAGAACAGGATTTATTTTCTCCCGGCTCCGGAAGCCCGGGATCGAGGTGTCTGCAGGGTTGGCTCCTTCTCCAGCCTCGAGGGAGCTTCCGTTCCGGTCTCTCCCCTCCGCGTGGCGTGCTGGCAGCATCTGGTACCTTTGGCTTCTGTAAGCATTGCTTCAGTCTCTGGCTCCATCTTCACATGCTGTCTCCCCATGTGCGTCTGCGTCCAAATGTCCCCTCTTTGTCAGGACACTGGGCATGTCAGAATAGGGTCCGCCTTATTCTAGCGTGACCTCAGCTTAACGGATTTCATCCGTAATGACCCTATTTCCAAATAAGGTCACAGTCTGAGGGCCTGGGAGTTAGGACTTCAATATATGAATTTTCAGGGGAACACCATTTAACCCATAACAGGCCCTATTTTTAGCCTGATGTTGTTTTTAGAAAATAGCCCCTTCAAATGTGTATATGAACTTTCTCTCCCCTTTGTTTAAGGCCTAGAGACAAAAACATAAAATTGAAACTGGCTTGTAGTAAACGTGCTGTAAAAATTACATAATGAGGTCTCTGCTCAAGCGCCATAATTTACCTGCGCCTTATAAGAAAATACACGTGCCCATTATTGGGCACTGACCTGTCAGACGGTTGCTGCCAGGTGGGTACTGTCAGCCTGAAACCAGTGGGACCCGCATTTATGCTCTAGGAGGGCGGGGAGAGCGGGAGAGGGAGAGGAGACGGAGACGGAGACGGAGACAGGGACGCAACCAGAGCTAAACCCAGACTTCCTGGCCTGTAATTAGCATTTGCAGAAGGTGCCCAGCGGACACGTGGAGGCTGTGGTGCCCGGTGTGTGGCCGCCGGGCCCTGAGTGTAGCTGCCAGCAGGCTCTGGTCAGGTGGCCAGTGCATGGAGAGCGGCTCTCAGCCTACCTGCGCGTCCTTCCTTTCCGTCCTGTGGTTTCCCAAGCCTGGGGTCCTGTTGTCAGTTCAAAGGAATAGTGTTTAAGTGGTGTTAGTTTTTTCCTCCTCCCTCTTTTCCTGCCTTTTCTGAATTCATTTTCAGCTGTGGGTCACGTCAACAGTTTTATGAAGGCGAATTCATGGGTGGGTTCCCACCTGTGGACACGTGAACTGGCAACCATTCTAGTGGGTTAGTGCCTGTGCTGCACAGCTCGTTAAATACTTTGAATTTTACCCCTCGTTGAGCGCAGTAGTTTTCATTCACTGATTACTGCAGCTGTGCATGTGGCTATGACAGACAGGCCTGTGACCAGGTCGGGCGCGGGGTCTTAGAGTTGGAGAAAGCTGGTGGGTTTGTGGGCCCACTTCCTCCCCAGTGTGGATCTTCTCCTCCTGCGAGGTCGTCCGTTCCCGAGGGAGTCTCTGAGTGGCCCAGGCTTCTTCCTGCAGGGACCCTGGGGGGCATTCTGTGGGCCTGGCTCCACCCCCTGGGGTATTTCATTGCTGGCTTTTATGGAATCCTTCAGAGTGCGCTTTTTCTGTTTTATTTTAGTCCTTCAGTTACTTGCAGGCTCTGCTATTTAGTTCCCCGTTGCATATTTTCTTGAGAAGAATGCTTCTTCCCTTCTTTCATGCCGTTTCTCATTTGTCACCCTCCAAAGCCACTTCAGCCTGTCAGTGCCCCTCAGGAGACTGAGATCACTTCCTGGAGGCGGTGGTCTTATCAGGAGGCTGCAGTACAGGACGCTGTGTTGTCACATGTTGCATTTCCCAAAGCAGTGTTTTCTGCCACGGTGATGTCACCGGGGTCCAGGTGTATGTCGTCCTAGGTCTCCTCACCCAAGTGGTGAACTTCTCGCAGCCTTTCTCAGAAACCTTCTGTGTTGTTTGTTTGAATACAGTTCAGACTTCTCTGCCTGAATTACATGCCTTCCAGGATGTGCCTTGGGTCGGGATTTCCAGGCTTTGCTAGGGACCCACGAGGGCTGCCCAGTGTTCACAGGTGCTCTGTCACCGCCAGCCCTCCCGCTCCAAGGGCCTGGGCATTCTGTCATTAGATACACTGGGAAACCCTGCTTCCTAGATGCTCCGTGCTCATGTATGAGGTACGTTTGCATCCTGAATTTTCTGAGTGGTCCTGTAGTAACCGTATGGGTTTCCTCAGGCTGCTGTAACCAAGTGTTACAAACTGGGGACTTAGAAGACAGGTACATCCTCTCACAGTTGCGAAGGCCAAGTGTGGGATGGCGGCACTCCCGTTGGAGGCTGGGGGAGAGTCGATTCCGGCTCTTCCAGCCTCCCGTGGCCACCAGCATCCCTTGGCTTGTGACCCCACCACTACAGTCTCTGTTTCCGTGGCCATGTGGTCTCCTCCTGCTCTACCTGCCTGAGATGCCTCCGTGCCTCCCCCTTACAAGGACACCTGTGGTTGGATTCAGGGCCCACCCGGATAATCCAGGATGGTCTCTCCAGCTCAAGATCCTTAACTGAATCACATCTGCAGAACTGTTTTCTGGTGGGAGATGACATTCCTGTGTCTTTGGGGGCCATTCTCTGGTCTGCACGGTAACTGGTCAGTGGGTCATCTTTCCTCCTCCAGGACCGAGTAGCCTTGGCTCGCACTCTCCATCCCCTCCTCCTCACCCTGATCGCTTTCCCTTTTCATCCCCCGTGTGTGTCTTTAAGCTCCATCTTTCTCCTCCTTAATGATGCCTTCCTGTCAGTCTTGGCTCCCTACTTCTGGTCGCAAGGCAGCTTGGTTTATATTTGTAAGGCACCTGGCACCTCTTGTGTCCTCTCTCAGCTCGGTGCCCTTGTCGATCTGAGGACAGTGCGGGGGCGGGGACGAGTCTGGAGTCAGACTCTCTGGGTCTAAATCCCAGGCTCCCCGGTTAGCAGCTGTGTGACTTTGGGTAAGTCACTTACTTGCTTCTGCCTAAGTTTCACTGTCTGTAATAGGGTGGCAGTTAGGGTAAATACTTTAAACAGCTGTGAGAATCAGTAAGTTAACAAACGCAAACTGCTGAGGACACAGCCCGTCACCACACTGCCCAGAATTGGAGACATAAGCCATATGCTGCTGCTGAACAATTAAGATGTGCCTGCCATGGCTTGAGGAATGGGGTCTTTACAATGGAAGCAACGTAAACTATATTTCTGTTAAACACACTTTCTTGTTTTGTTAGGACATTCACTTTAACTGATTCTTTCCCACAGATCTTGTTGGTGTCAGCTAATTTATTCACTTCAGATTTTTTTTCTGTTTTCTATCTGACATTGTAATGCATTTATTTGAGTATTTTATACAGACAGCATGACTTGCAGTGATACATGCACAACAGCGTTGGTAGATAAATTGAGATGTTTATAATTTTAAGATAAAACTACACCATTTTTCTAGTTAAATTAAGTATAGACCAATTTTGAAATTTAAACCAAAGGCTCACCTGCAGCTGCAGAATTGAGTGCAGATGCAGAAGGCGGCATCATGATCAGAGCTGTGAGGACAAGAAGAGACAGGGAGACTCCACGGCGAATGGCGTTTGCAGTTTCCTGTGCCAGAGTGAGACAGAAAAGCTGCTTGTTGTGTAAAAAAAATTTTAACGACAATAGGGTGGGAAATATTATGGGATATTTTCAACAAATCTGTAGTGGATTTGATTAGAAGTTGCCTCTCAAAGCTCAGAAAAGAAATTAATGCACTTACTTGCCTGAAATCTGAATTAAATATCTAACAAATTAAAAAAATTTTAACAGGACATGAACTTATAACTTTGTCCACCTATAAAATGGTTTGGATTAATGCACAAAAGAGGAAACCATTTTTAGATGGAGAGTTGGCAAAGGCATTATTTCAGTTATTGAAGTTTTAGTAGAAAATTAGGAGAAAAGACAAAAAGATATTTTACAAAAACTTAAAGATATTTAGTTAGATCATCAAACAATTTCCTGTAGAATACAAGGTCTCCCTAACAATGTCAAAGATCAATTGACTTAAAATTTCAAGTACTTTTTTTTTTAACCTTAACACAAGCTGTACTGCGACATACAAATCACTGCCTGGTAGTATGTTGTTTACCCTTTATCTCAAAGGATTTAAAGATTTACAAAGAAATGTTGTAAATTTTTGGCTAGAAATAACAAATTTCTGAATGTTTTACATATGTCAAAGGAGAATTTCAGATGGATGTGAAAAAGTTAATTTCCATCATGACACTACTCTAGCTATGTCACGTCAAATCTTTTCATTAGAATTTTAAAACAAGAGGCTAACCTTGTTTAGCCTCTTGTGGAATGAGCTTATTGCTCATACCACTATATTCAGAAGCAAGCTCTGTCAGGAGTGTCATAGATGCCATATAAAAATTGTTCCACCCATACATGAAAAGCTGTGAATCACCGCCAGTTTATAGACCCGTGGAAGGAAGTAGAGGACCGAGAAGGCAGTGATCTTGGGTCTTTGCTGACTCTCAGCAGTAGAGTCGGGGTGAGGGTTACAGAATTTCTGTAATATTTGCTCCAGTATAAGGTTTTCTTTTCTGTCTTGAAACAAAAGGAAGAAAACATGATGGTGTGACTTAGGTTTTCTCACTCATGTCACACTGCTCTTGAATGAGCTAAATTTGAAGCTCTAAGGGAAGGACAGCTTGTTTGTGATCAACTAGGGACGTCTGAGAATTTATGTAGAAATTAAAGGTTTTCACAATACAAATCAATAGTAACGATTTTACACATCTTTCTAACATGAATCAATATACATTATTAGTTGCAGTTATTAATAGCATTACGTAAACTGGCTGTAAAGACTCGAGAAGGAACTGGGAGCAGGTGCTGGAGGTGCTTCCAGTTGTGCAGACTCCTTGGAGTCGTCGTTCGCTCTTGGCCCAGAGCTAGTGAGTGAGCTGGGGCAGACACGGAGTTTAAACTGATGTGCTCCCCAAAGTCAAGTCAGGGTTTCTTAAAAAAAAAAAGAGAGTACACCAGTTTTGCCAGTGTGTATATGAATATTAAAGGGAAATGAGTTTTTGGTATTTAGTTCAGTTTTTGGAAAAATTTTAAGTATATGTATTTGATAAAACCTAGGTATGTGAATTTACTTTTTCAACTGTCAAGTTTATGAAGTCTAAATACAGATATTATGAAATCTAAATATAGATCTCTGAAAAAGTATTTCTGAAGAAAATTTAGATCTGACTTGAGATGTACTGTAAGTGCAAAATAACAGATTTCAAAGACTAATGCAAAAAAGAATGTAAAATATCTCATTAATAATTTTTCATTAACATATTGGTATGATAACGTTCTGGATAGATTGAGTTAAATAAACATATTATTAAAATTAACTTTTACTTTTTTTTCTTTTTACCTTTTTAAAATTGGCTACCAGAAAATTTTGAATGACACGTGTGCTCACAGTATTTCTATTGGCCAGCACCAGCCTAATGCATCACAAGGACACAGTGAATGAATGTTGGCACTGATGTGACAGCTGGTGAGATGGGGATGATGGTGATGTGTTGATTCCTCGTCCTCTCACTAGATTATAAATTCCTAAAGGGTAGGAAACGCAACTTATCCTTTTTTTTATTTGCCGTATCACATTGCATTATCCTCTAGACATTAATAGATGTTTATCCATTCATTGATTATTGCAGGGTCTGCTTTTATCGTTCAGAGTACAGACCTACTTTCTTTTATCTTCGGGATAATGGCAATAATCAGTAATCCCTTTGAGTGAGCACACACACACACACACACACACACACACACACACACACGCACGAGCATTTTGTTCTGTACGTTTGAAGGGAGTTTATTTTAAGCAATCATTCTTAATGGATTATTGCAGAAGTGATGATATTTAAAAAAATTTTTTTACTAAACTTTATATGAGTTTTTATATACATTTATTAGTTAATTGAAAAGCTTTAAAAAACTTCTGTGGCATCTTGTTTTGATTGAAACATTTTTATTATGATTGAAGGAGAAGTAATATGGAAATAACACGTAGTTAGGACTAGACAAATTGATTTCATCTTCTGCCAAGTTCTCTCACTAGCTCTATGACCTTGAGTAAAGGATTTAAGCTTTCTAATCTGTGATCTGATCTGGAAAAATGGGGATAATATCAGCTATCTCACCGGGATGTTGTGCGATATAAATGGGAGAAATATCTTAGAGAACTTAGCAACCATAAAGAATTAGAGAAATGTAAGATGTTATTAATTTGATAGAAATAGTAAATACTTTGAGGAACATATGTGGAATAAGTAAGATCGCGTTAGCTATATCTCCTGAAAGGTGTAGTGTAAGGTGATAGCTTACCTGAATTTTAAGCCTGGTGTTTTGATAGAAAAAAAAATACTCGGTTTTTCTAAATGGATGATCCAGATCTACCAAACGTAGTCAAGTATCCTGAATAAGTCATACGTATTAGGGGCGGGAATAGCTGAGAAGCAGACCACTGTGTGGTATGTCAGTATTACAAGCCTAGACCACAGGTGGATGGATCTTGTTGGACGGAATTAGGGACACCAGGCTTTCAGTCTGAGCCCCTGGCAAGGTTGGGAATTTGCAGCTGGGTGCTCCTGAGACCAGGATGGGGAGTCGTATACAGTCCCTGTTGGCGTGGACATTATTTCTCACCTGAAGGACCACGCCACCCTCAACACCCTTACAAAACTCTGGTCTTCAGTAGAGTCGAGTCTGGATCCTGTTTTCCTGCTGTCCTATTAAGTCGAGATTTAAGAAGTACATGGTTGACATGTCCTTATACTGGATACACATTAAAAAATACACCTTTGAAGCTCCTTGAAAACAAAAGGTCATGGTTGAGTAGGAGCTAAGCCCCATTGCTGTTGGTGAAAGAGGGCACAATGACAAGATGAAAACAACCAAAAGGGTGAGCCTGCAGAAGTTCCACTGTCATAGGCGCTGTGTTGTGCTAAGCTGGGGGAAACGTGCCCAGGCTGTACGGCCTGTGAGGCAGGGACTGGAGAGACCGCTGCCAGCAAGGTGGAGGCCCATGCTCTTCGATGTGGGATTTTCCCCCAAAGTGTTTTTCGATACCTTCTCTGAGTGGCAGAACCTTCGTGCATAATACAGCACAACCCAACAATAAACGCGGAGATTCCCTGGTCCCCAGAATCGTGTTTTACGGGTGAACCTGCCTGCAGACACTCCGTTCTTTACCTGTCCTCTGCTCTGAGCATCAGCGTTATTAGTTTGATGATACGCAGCTTTCTGGGTAGATGCTTACAGACTTCTCCACGGACACCTGTGAGCATATGCTTGAATTTCATCTGTCTTTCAGTGACTTTAACTTATACAAATCACAGCTCTCAGTTTGTATCTTTCTTCTGTGATTTACAATGTCTCCAGCTTGGTGGGGACGCCATCGTTGCAGATCAGGTCTGAAATGGCTCAGGGTGCCCATAACTGACATTTCTGTCATGGCGTGTGCCTGTGATAGGAATGGTCTTAACTGTTTATATCCCCGAAAGAAATTGGGTTAAAAAGAGCAAGAATATTTGCAAATAGTTAGGCTCTACTTGTCACCAACAGTGACATTGAAGTAACAACCGAATGTACAGTAGAATGCAGAAAGATATAGTCATCAATATCTGTGTGTCTTTTTGTTATTCTTAGGACTTTTTTAAAGTCGGTCAACAAAAGAGCATTTGCTTTGTCTTTCTCCATTAGCCAGGGCACAAACGCTACAAAGAAAGGCACAAGGAAATGCTAATAAATCAGGTAAATACTAAAATTTAATATTTCTTCTCTTTTCAGTACTGCATTTTTTTCTTCCAAGTTTAAAGCTTTTCATTAAGCGTGGCCTTGAACCCTGGACAAAGTGCAGCTCTGTTTTAGAGTACCTGCAAAAAATCATTTCCTCTATACATCATTTGGGCGATTAGAACTATGCAAGTATGTACTTTGCAAAGAAACAGCCTTTAATTAATTGTAGGGACTGTCACTTTGAGAGATAATGAGAAAGGGAAAAAGAAAGAGAAGCTCTATTTTCCATTTCTGGACAGTTTTAATTCATGTATATATTTACTACAAAGAGATTATTTTAAGCATGAAGTTTACTGGTAATTTATTATTAACTTCTCTCTAGATCTGAACAAGTCTTTATCAATGTATTTGGAGCCCTGAGTTATACAAACTTTCAGTGAGTATATTGTTCTAAACTTGAAAGGAGTCATTCACAGCAGCGCTGGACTGGTCAGTTAGCAGATCTTTAAAAGGGTTTTGACAGGGATATGCTTCTTGTATTTCCTCTGTTTTTCCCACCTTGATTTCATGCTCGAGGGTGGTGATTGATTTCCCCAGGGCACCGTGCCATCCAGTACGGACGAGGTCGTGATTTCCCCAGGGCACCGTGCCATCCAGTACGGACGAGGTCGGTGGGGAAGTAGTTCATAGCGTTCCTTTTCCCCGCCGGCCCTGCCTCTGTCCGTGACTCCCGCATCTGCTGGTGGGTGCTCCCTGAGAGCAGAACACTTTGCTTAGCTGCGCGGGTCACCTGGCTGCTCTTCTCATCCTGTCCGCATGTGGGGATGCTGATCTGTGTGAAACCAGCGTTGAAGTCTAATCCTATCTCGGCCAGGAAGTGCCTGGCTTCCCAGATACCCTCAGAGCAAGAGCGCAGGGGCTAAATCTCTTCCTTCCTTTCTGCCCTCTATTCCCTGACACCTATGGCCAAGGGAATGTTTGAAACTCACTAATCTGTGACACTTTGCTTTGTTAATAAATTCTGTAGAGACCAAATTTTATGTTAAAACATCTGTAGGCCCATCATTATGGAGTGATTGATCCTATTAGTGGAGCAGATTGCCACGTAAATCATTCATTAGAAATATATATGTGGTGCAGATCCTTGCTCTGTTTACTAGCTGGGATATCGGGCAGGTTACTTGGTCTCAGTTCACTTCAGCTTGCTCATTTGTGAAACAGAGATAATAATAGTGCTAACTACACAGGGTTACTGTGAAGATTGAAAAGTTAATGACCGTAAAGCATTGGGAGCGTGGCTGACATAGCCTAAGCACTAAATAAGTGCTTACTCTTGTTGTTAATACTATTATCATCATCATTTGTAGTAATTCCAGGTCACGTGAGGACTTTTGTTTCTCTCTGAAGGGTAGAAATTTTAGCATGAGTGTCAAGAAAGGGAGATTGGGAGAGAGAAAAAGCACAGGGGTTCACACTGAAGGAGCTTACATTTTAAAGAGGCGAGAACGTGGGCAGGAGGCCGTTCTCTGTGGGCACTTATACTCGTGTGGAGATGGACAGGCTAGCTCACGCTTGATGCAGCTGCATTACGTACACCCAGCACACGTGTATGCACTTGATGAATGCCTTAGGATTTACTTTTGAGGGTTTTTAAACACCTCTGGGACGGTGTTGGAATGTGTGTGTTGTCCTTCTTCTAAGAGTGTAATTAGACATTATCTTTCTATACCTTACTAGCAGCTCTTCCCTCTAATCCCACTTTTCTTACAGCGCTCGCCTAAATCACAGAAATGTGTTTCGCTGTGATGAGGTCGGTGGTGCTACAAGCGCTGGGTTGTGCAGATGCCCCTGGAGTTCAGGTTTCGGTGTCTTCGTTCTTCTTTGCTCATTAAACTAAGAGTTTACAATAATCATTTGCCGTTTGAAAGGAACGTGGATTTTAAGCCAGGTTATCTTGGGAGTTCTACCACTAAAAATCTGCTCACCAGTTTCCAAATATTTTTTGAGTGGCTTTTAGGAGATAAAAATGAGCCAATTTTATATACGTTCTAGATGCTTAGAAGAAAAAACCAATTGGAGAAATACAGCCTACTAGAAAAATGTATAAGAAATATAAAAGATAAGAATAAGTAATTCCCAGAAGAAATAGTACACACAGTCATAAACACAAAAACCTTTTCAGTCTTTATACTAATCAAAAAATGAAAAGAAAAACATAGCAATTTTTAACCTAGCAAACTGAAAAAATATTTTCTGAAATTAACCTTTTAGGTCATTTCTTCCCTCTATGATATTTTATTTTTAGTTTACCGTTGGCCATGAGACTTAACATTAGAATCTTTTGAAATTGAATGTTAATTTGAAATTAACATTAGAAACATTTTGAAAATACTTGGGGGAAAGATATCAGGGCAGTGGTAGAGCAATGTGTAGTCTGATGGGGGGTATCCAGCCTCTTTCTAAAATGTTGCCTTTAAGCTTCAGCTCATCACAATTTCCTGGGACGTCCTGGTTTGCAGCAGAGCCACTGTCACTTATCCATGTGCCGTGTGCGCATGTGAGGTGCGTGTGAGGTGTGTGTGCAGCCGCTGAGCACCCCCTAGGGGGCTCTTTCCCCAGCAGGGGGTCTGCAGGAAGGGGTGGTTAGAAAGGAGTATCCATCAGTCTTTGCTCTGCAGGGGTTGTTGATCACTCCTTCTACTGGGAGGTAGATCAAAGGGAGTGAAAGGCAGTTCTTGGGGGTGGGGGGCGACCTCAACTTTTATGGGGAAATAATCTTCAGCTTTCAAGACTACAGGAGCCAAGGTTATTTATATGTTTTGCATATGATGGTGTCCTCGTGGCCAGTCAGGTACTGCTCACTCTGCTGACACTTGTTGGCTCTGTTCTTGTTCTTCCCTCTGGTTCTCAACTGTACACATTAGTCCAGTCTATTCATTGTAGCTCTTTTCACAGTAGTTTTTAGTTAAAAATTCTGAGGTCTGAGAGATCTGTTTTTACTTTTCTTACTTTCTTTCCTTTTTTATTTTTCATGTTCTACTACTTCCTAACTGTGTGACTGGACACTAAACATTTAATGTTTTCAGTCTCAGTTTCCTGAGCTGCAAAATGAGACAGTGGGATTAATAATCCCTATGGTCTTTTGAGTTGTGTGAGTGTGACAGAGATTTTATCCAATGCTTTGTGCTGCAAGCATGAGCCAGGTGAAAATACTTTTCCCTCGCATTCTGCCTCTGGAATCTTGGCACTGCAGTGGCTAATCTTCCCATCTGAAGTCTTCATTCTAATTCAAAGCGGCATCTTCTGTTAATCTTTGAGGTGTCTGTACTTCTCTCATTGGAGGTACAGATTACTTTGATATTGTACTTGCAATTAGCTGAAAATGCTTATTTTAGAGTAATTAAGGCACAGAGACTTAAAGCACGTGGCAGGCAGTGTGCAAGTGCTTTCTCTCCTTACAGGAGGGGTATTTTACTTCCCAGTGCTTGAGGTGATCTAAACAAGGGAATTCATTTTATTAGAGGCCTGGTTTCTTCAGCCCAGCACTGCTCATTATCTTACCCTCTTCAAAGAAGCTGCCCAACGGTGCTTCGGCAGAAACATAGTCTGATTTAGGCGCAGCTCAGAGGGCCCGCGTTCTCAAGTTGCATCTGAGAAGCTGTCCTTCTCACTTGTCCTGTGGGCTAGAAGTGAATCCATGTTTGGAGAGAGAAGAGGAATGCTCTCTCCTCTCTGCAGGAAGGTAGGTGGCCATACGTTTGAGGACATGGGTGGGTATGAGGCCATACGTGTGTGGACATGGGTGGGTATGAGGCTTGGTCAGGGCTATTTCAGCCTTCTGTGGCCTTTGGGAGAAGGGGGAAACTTTCTGCGCTCCCTTCAGCTTTTTATAGATGTGAAATTTTAGGTAATTTTTTTTAAAATTTTTATTTAATTTATGGCTGTGTTGGGTCTTCGTTTCTGAGCGAGGGCTTTCTCTAGTTGCGGCAAGCGGGGGCCACTCTTCATCGCGGTGCGCGGGCCTCTCACTATCGCGGCCTCTCCTGTTGCGGAGCACAGGCTCCAGACGCGCAGGCTCAGTAATTGTGGCTCACGGGCCCAGCTGCTCCGCGGCACGTGGGATCTTCCCAGACCAGGGCTCGAACCCGTGTCCCCTGCATTAGCAGGCAGATTCTCAACCACTGCGCCACCAGGGAAGCCCCGGTAATTTTTATCTTATAGTCAAGATAGGATTCAATTTTTGGAATTCCTGTGAATTGTATAGGTGTGTATCTGGAACATTCCATGAAAGGTGAAGCACAAGGACGGGGGCTGCAGGCACCAGGCACACCGGAATCCTCCCGTTTTGGACCCTCGGCAGTGGCCCTGCCGCCTGGCTCGACAGCCTGAAACGTACATCCCAAGTCCACCTCCAGACACTGCTTCCAAGAGGCAGCGGTGCCCACATGAGGCTGGAGAAGGCCCCGGCCCTGTGTCCTGCCTCCCCCTGAGCTCTGGGCTGTCCTAAAGTTACAGGACCTTCTGCGTTTGGGTCACCTGGTTAAAACTAGAAGGACTGTTTAATCCGTAAGATACCCTGTCATGCAAAGTGACTGAATCCATTTGGTTTAAAAATGAGTCTGTTATGGTCTTTTTATTGCTTTGTTGGGCTCTGGCACGCGCTGGTGGGCCCTGGGTGGAGGAGGTGGTTTCCCAGGGCACAGTCGTGGGAGCCCCGGCTTCTAGTCCTGGCTTCCCCTCTTGTGGGCACCACCAGGCAGGCCCCTAACCTCCACGGGCCTCCCTAACGCCCGTGCCAAGGGGCTGCCTGCCTTCCCCGTGAGTTCCTGCGAGCATAAGACAGAACATATTTCTGTGTCTTGAAAATGTTAAAGCCGTGGTGCTTACTTCCAGCTGTGCAACATTTAATGTGAAATGGAGACTGTCTTCATAACCATGTGCAAAACCGAACTGAACAGAGTCCCGGTTGGGGTGCTGGCTCGCCAGTGAAAGCGTCTCTGGCGCGCGGCGTGAGCCCGGCTGGGGTCTGTCCCAGATGAGTTGTGTTCGCCGTGAGCCCGGCTGGAGTCTGTCCCAGATGAGTTGTGTTCGCCGTGAGCCCGGCTGGAGTCTGTCCCAGATGAGTTGTGTTCGCCGTGAGCCCGGCTGGAGTCTGTCCCAGATGAGTTGTGTTCGCCGTGAGCCGGACATGTAGTCCGTCAGCTCCTCGGCCTCCAGGAGTCGAGAGTCAGATGTCGTGTTGGCCGTGGCTCTCAGTTGCCGTGACGTTGTGGTTTTCCGTCTGGGGGAGGTGCTGTGCGAACGGCCCGTCCTCCTAGAGGGGCTTCGGTGCAGGGGTCTGGGGGCCGGGGGAGGGGGGTCCAGGGGCCTCGCGCTGCCGCGGTTCCCACATTGTGCGGCCGGCCCTATCACTTGGGAGACCTGGCAAGGAAGTGAGGAGGAAGCGGGTGCCACTGCTGGGGCAGAATGTTCCAGCCCGGCTGGAAAGTTTGAGGAGGGCCTGGGTGAGAAGAGCAAGACCTATTGACAGGGCTCAGCCCTGGGCAGGCCTGTTTCACATCAGCCTCTGAATAGTCACAGCCCCTCCCCACGGTCTCACCTCTGCCTTTTTGTTTTTAAACATTCTCGGCAACCGTGGTGGAGCACAGAGCATTTTAACTTTTTATTCCGAAAGAAAGTAAAAATGTGCAAAGTACGGTGTTGCCTGCTTCAAAATGACACCACCACCACCAAGAGCAAAACAAAATGTACTTTCTAGGGCTGTCCGACCTACTGTAAAATTATTATTGTTGTAAATGCTTTTTCTGTTAAGCTGTTTTCAGAATTAATTATAAGACTATTGATTATCCTTAAGTTTCTGATGGTCCTGTAGATCGACCTGGCTTGTCGGGGTGTGAATTGTTCAGCTCTCTTATCTGGTTTACTTTGCATGTTGGGTGTGTAAAACCACACAATTGTGCATATATCGTAAGATTGAGAGGAAAAGGAATGTGCCAGACCATTTCTCTTCTCCACATGAGTCTGTAAACCAGAATATTTATGTCAGCAAGTCAGAAGAAAACTTGATGGGGGTTTTAATGAACCACAAAATGTGTCCCTTGTCCCCCTCGCCTTGTCATCCTGCCTGAATTCACGCGTGACTTCTGCATTAATGCAGTAAGTACCCTCGCAGCAGCCCTCTCATTTTCAGGACCCATAGGGTGTCTCCGGTTCCAGCTCTAAGTCAAGCAATGATAGGAATAAAACCTGCTTTATATTTCTTTTTCCTGGAATATCTGGTAGGAACTTCTGAAGCTCAAAGGGATATTTTAAGCTTTTACAAACTGAGGAAACCAAAGAAAATCCAGATATTCCCAACCAGTTTTGAGCACACAGATTTCCAGTAGTTGGAGCCTCTCATTTTTATGTTAAGTCTGGATGGGACAGAGGGGACCTGCCCAGGCTGAAAGCAGAAGGGCAGTTACAGGATTGATTGTGAACTATCCACCCAGCTCATTTTCTGAGCAGGGCTGGTGATGTTCCCCGTATTTCTAGAACCCTGATTTTGTGCCTTGTGGCCTCTTAACGGTTTAATCAGATGGCTCTCATACTTTCTTTCCCTAAAAGTGGCTCATGAGGTATTTTACCTAGAACCTCCATCCTCACCTAGACATTTTTAAAGAATTTAAAAAAACGAGCTGAGAATCTCTGTGTTTAGTCAGACACCGTCATCTTAACGTAGAGATTAACTGCATGATTTAAGATGCATACAAATGAAGTTCCCATTATTTCATAAAAAGTAAGCACCTCGCTTTTACTGAACTCCGTGTGCGCGTGCGCCTGCACGTGTATTCAGGGCTAACACCAACGCCATCCTGTCTACGGCCCGCCCCCACCCCACCTTCAAACCCCACACCCTTTCTGGGGTGACTTTCCAGACCCTTGGGCTCGAAGCCAAGGCCACCAGTGCCTGGAGGGCCTCCCCGGAGGGCCCACACCTCCCCCTCTCCCTGTGGCAGCTCTTTCCAGTGGTGTCAACACCGCTGTGCTCTCAGCCTCCTCCCCACACTCTCCCTGCCCTCTCCCCAGGCCCCGCAGCTCCTGTCTCATCCCTGCTCCAGCATCTCCTTCTCTACAGCACCCCCGGAAATAGTCAGATTCCTGTTTTGTGTCCCAGGAGCACCAGGGCCGTCTGCTTGGCCGCACACGTGTTGCGTATTTCACAGGGCTAGTAAGCGGCAAAACCTAAAGCAGATCCATCAGCTTTTGAAGCTTCATGTTCTCCCTGTTGCCCCCACGTGTCCCTGGATTTCGGTTTCTTTCCCTGTGCACGTGGTGATGCCAGCGCCTTCCCACGCTCCCGTGGGCACAGACGAGCGCCCGTCTATGGGAGGCTTAGTGGACAGCAGAGCACCACTCGGTGTTCACGTCGGATGTTGTCTGTGTTATTTTCATGTCGGTTGCCGTGAGCCTTATTTAAGTTCCTAGAGCCTCTGAAATGCTGTTCTCAAAACCCTTGGTCTTGGCCACGATGGGTCTGACGGTTGTTGATGTTCCTTGTCTTCCAGGACGGCTCCTACTTGGCCGAGTTCCTGCTGGAGAAGGGCTACGAGGTGAGTCCCCTATGAGCCGGCACAGGCCGACGGGATACCGTGGACACCGTGGCCTCCCGCTTCCTCTCTGCTGTCCTTCTGTGTGTGTTTCCACGGAAGCTCTGATAACAAGTCCAAATCAGGGGAAGAATGTGCCTCTTGGCTGGTCACAGCGCCAGCTCATTGTGCTGTTTATCTGCTGGCGCGCTGGCAGCCCCCCGCCCCCTGTTCTTGCTGTTTCCCTGCTTTGCACGCTTCCCGCATTCTCAGCTAAACCAGCAACCGGGTGAGCTGAACGCTGTACCGTCCTTAGGGTTAATTTATGATGTCATGTGTTACATAAAAAAGTCCCACTCACAGCGAAGTCACTTAATTCGCAAATTGCACAGAGCAGTAAAAACTAAGCTGATCCCTGGCAAGCCTGAATGCAAAGTTGACACTTAGAGATGCTTGCTTTCCAGTCGGCAGCCAGTATTTCGTGGAAGCTGGAGCTTCTGCATTTGCTGCTCTTGCCCTTGTCTTCCTTCTCTCCTTCTCCTCCTCCTCCTTACACGTTTTCTGCTTTCCTTGAAAGAAACAAGGGTTTTACATATTAAATGGATGTATCTTAGCGTGTACATCTTACACTTTTTAAGAACAGTTTTCAGATATGCACATCTCTAGAAATCTCTGTGCTCTGCAGAGGACAGAAGCCTACGCAGTGGCACATGTTCTCTGGCCTGATGTGGGGGGTGTTTACCTTAATAATTTTGGATGCCATGTTTTTTCCAGTCGCAGGTACATTGTTTGAAAAATGCGCACCGTGGACAAATGCAAAAACAATAGCAAGGAATTTGGCATTTAAGCACCAACAGGATTTGAAGAAAAGGAACCTAGTTTTCTTAGTGTAACGCATAATCTTTTCTGTGAACTTTGACTTTTAGACTTTGGTTAATAGCAGATATGATTAGACCTTCTGTGCCTTTATCTAATAATGGCTACTTCTACATCTTGTAATGATATCAAAAAAAGGCAAATGTAACTATGGAAATAGGCATGTACACATATGTTCATATACATAGATTCCTATAATAATTGAGCGATCAATTCATATTCTGCAGAGCAGAGGATTTTAGAGTGATATGTAGAATAGAAGTATTGGTTTTAGGTGAAGACTGAGATTTATTCAGGCTGGACTAACTTGGCGCTTTAATAATTCTAAAAGGAAAGGTTTGCGAGAGAGACGTACTTATCTTGTTTCAGAGGTTGGGACAGGCGAAGAGTCGTTCGGTGGCTGGAGCCGGGTGAGTGATTCAGCTGTGTACCGGGTGAGCCAAGAGAAGGAGCTACCTGAGTAATGGTGATGGGTCAGGGCACCTTACCCCCAAACATGGCCCCTTGGCATGTGAATATTTTAAGCTGACGGAGTTTGAAAAAACAGCAGAAGTTTCTCCTGTTTATTTGTCTTTGTCAGTTTAGTGTAGAGGAGGAGAACATTTTCCTCGACCCTCTTAAGGGTCCCTGGCTGGGTCTGAAAATTAAACTGAAAGCATACAGATGTATTTAATGTAAGTTTTCTGTGACTTGGGAGCCTTCCTGAGAAAATGAGGGTCCGAAGAGGCGGGTAGGCCTGAGTACTTGTGTGTTAGGTTAGGTGAGCAGGGGCAGTGGTGGAGAAATGAGGTCCAGGGGTCTGCAGTCAGTGTAGGACTGGCGGTGGCTCAGCCAGGTCTGTTGGGTGGGATTCTTCCCGGCCTCCCCTTGTCTTGGGACGTAAAGATGCTCCTTTCCTCCAGGTGTGGGGAGGGCACCTCCCACCTGGCTGCTTCGGGGGAGAAGGGCGGGGGGAAAGTCAGGGTGACCTTCCCGCTTCTGTGATTTTCTCAGGCTCCTTCAGCTTAAAATGTGCAGTGCGCCGAGACACCACGCCCTGCTGGTGTGCCCTGAGCCCCTCACGGTCCCTGCAGCTTTGGAGAAGAGGTGGTGTGTCAGCAGGAGTGCTCGAGCTGTGTGGGTCCCGAGATGCACTTCCGAGGTGGATGCGGGGCCCTGAGGCATCAGACACGGATGTGGCCGGCCCCAAGGGAGAGGGAGCTGGCGAGGCGGTGTGAGGCGCCGGGGAGGAGTGGGGGCGGGGGTCTGTCCGGACGCGGTAGGCGGTCAGCTTCCTCGGGCAGCAGGATGGCGATGTCAGTGTTACTGGGAAGGGCCCGGAGGAGGGCGTGCCCAGGAGGCGGAGCTCCATGTAGGCGGCCTGTTCGGGAACTGCCAGACCCCTGAAAACAGGTCGTCATGCTCCTAAGTGGACCAGAGACTCAGGAATACATGAGAATCTAGGCCAGCCAGGTGCGCTTCGGGTGTTTCCTTCCGTTGGCGTCTGAAACTGTAAGAGCAGGTTGGATTCTGATAAAGAAAGACCATAGAAGGCCCACTCGGCAAATCACAGTTCGTGGGAGGGCTGAGTCATTGAAACAGTGATTGGCAGGAGAGGAGAGGGCAGAAGGCGATACCCCTGCGGTCCAGGTGGAAGGCTCGGGGCTGCACGGCATGACCGGAAGGGCTTCCTCCTTGGCGCACAGGGGACTGTGAGTTTCGTAGGAATGGGGGCCGTGAGAGGGTGTTTATCTGTCCTGTCTTCAGTTTTCCTAGGCTGCTGTCTTCACTTTTAAGAGATTGATGTAATTGGAGGGTAGGCTTATTAACTGGGATGTGATGATAGCACAGGCTTTATCTTTTGGTGTTTAGGTCAAAGTATATGTGAGAGTGATTTTTCGAAGAGGCTGCATTGGACAATTTCCAGAATTACCACCAGCAGCCCCTGGTTGCTCCAGAACACGAGCAAAATAAGTAACAGGGTTAGAAAATTGCCTCCCGTGAGATGAGAGGGGACACCCCTATCCACACCTGAATCCAGAGGGCCAACATCAGCAATTTTGGACGAGCACCTCCTTCTAAGTCAGAGGGTTCCCAGCGTTTAGCCTCAGAGCCACCTGGGCCCCACCGAAGACGAGGCGGATGAGTCCGGGGCCTTAGACCTGCCTTTCTAACAGCCCCCAGCTGTCACGGTGGCTGCTTTCCTGGGTCCTATGGTGTGAGAACCACTGCAACTAGAGGTTCAAATGAGCTCTTTTAATTCCAAGGTGAAGATGAACAGCATTTCTTAAGGTATCTTAATTTGGGGTACCTTGGTTCCCTGAGCTCTCATATTATTTTGAATCTAGTCTTTGTGGAAGGAATATCACAAGGCCCAGAAATAACTGGAAACAATATACTTTGGGGTAGCAAAGTGTCGCTGGGAACAAATGAACACTAGGAGGAGGAGCTGCGGATTCTGAGCAGGCTTGATCCCGAGGCTGAGATCTTCCTGCATAAGAAAGGGGCAGGCTTCCCTGGCCGGCAGGGGTGAGGTCAGCCTTCATGATGAGCATGGGGAGGCGTGGACCCGATGGATGCTCAGCTGGAGGGAAGCAGGTTGAGGGGCAGAGCCAGGTGGGCTGGGGAGGGAAGATGGGGCAGCGAAGGCGGATACAAGCCTGTGCGCGGAGGTGACGTAGCGCAGTTAGTCAAAGGAGCAAAGTAAAGGTATAAAAAGCCTGGCTAACCTTGAAGCAGAGAGAGATGTTTGTGTATGCCTTGAAAGGGAATCTCATATGTTACAGATTAACTAGTTATGGTTAAGTACCTCGTCTGACCACACACCTTAGATTTCTGAAGCTGCGGGGCCTGGTCACCTAACCTGTCCTCTGAAATCCGTGCATCTGATCATGTTCTTTTTTGTTTTGTTTTTTTTTTCAATTCACAATATATTACAAACGTCATTCCACATCAAGGCATAGGACTACTTCATTTTTTGGCCGTGCCATGCGGCTTGTGGGATCTTAGCTCCCTGACCAGGGATTGAACCCTTGCCCCCTGCATGGGGAGCACGGAACCTTAACCACTGGACCGCCAGGGAGGTCCCATCTGATCATGTTCTGAACGAACAATGTAACGTGAAAAAGATGGATTGCTTCATCCCGGGTCCACTCCTCACTGAGAAGGGACCCTTTAAAGGTTTAAAGTTTTTAATGCTGCTGGTTTCTTGAATTTTGCTCCAGATTAAACATTTTGCAAGGGGGGCATAAAGATAAAGAGAATGGATCTAACACGTGTTCATTATTTATAGAATGTCTGTAGGTATCATCTCATGATAAGGAGAGCCAAGAATTCTCAGCGTTTATAGAAAATCATCCTTTAAAGCTTTATGGATTTAATTCTACACACTGTTGAAGTGCAGAGGGTAATTCTCCTTTGTACCATGTCAGGCAGCTCAGAGCAGGGAGGTGAAGCGAGGCCATCCAGCTCGCGGTGGCGAGGCAGCCCCTGAGCTGGGTGCTGGACCGCGTCCTCATCCTTTCCCGCCACTTGCTGGCTCCGCGGCCTCTCGGAGACTTAGATGATGAGTGCACGTGTCCCCAAGGTCGCCACCAAGGTCAGGTGAGACGCACGTGGACGGCAGTCCAGAGGAGCTCTGTGGGCCTGTGGAGCTTAGTCTTACAGGACAGGCGGGTGGCACAGTGTTTGGTGATGACCGGCCGAGGGACGCAGATTCTGTAGGAGGCCCTTGGTCCGGTCTGTTACTTCGCGTCAGGGAAGGGCGGGTGTGTGACGTTGCCCGGGTCCCAGCTCTGCGTGCTCCTTCTCGTCACCAGGGAAAGAGGAAAACCACAGGAGTGAAGCTTCCTGTGAAGGTACCTCTGGTTTCAGGTGCCTTCCTAGCGTCATTGTTAGCAGATAAGCCAGCAATATACTTTTGTACTTACTTTGTGCAAAATACAAAGAGAAACCAGAAAGATGAAAGACAAAGTCAAACCCTTTAAAAGCTAGAATGTATCTGGGAATATGTGAGAAATCTATATTAATTAACTTGGTAACCATGACAACACAGCGAATCAGAATGTAAAATTAGAGAACAGGTAGATCGTGGGTTTCCCTTCCAGGAGAGGAACTGTAGCCAGGGGGCCTCAGGAGAGCGGAAGAGAAATGGGGCGGAAGGGCTGTGCAGTCATCCCTGGGAGACCTTTGTTGGAACTGGAGTTCCGGTGCTTCCGTTCTTGATCTGTGGATCCTTTTTTCTGAGTTGTTGGTAATCCTATTGATAGAAGCCTTGGTGCAAAAAAGTCAAAGCTTTTTGTGGCTTTCGCTCTGAAACCATACTGAGTGTTGGCACAATGGGCCACGTCCACCTTTAACAGAACCACGTGCTGGTGGCGTGGTCTCAGGCAGCGTCCCCACCTGTAAGATGGGAGTCACGATACGAAGGTGGTTGTGAAGGTTCAGTGATTTAATGTCCACAGAGAACAGTGTCTGTGCACGGTCACTGCCGTGTGTGCTGATGTGACCGACGTCATCTAGACTTTCCAGAAGCAGGTTGCATTAAACATCCCTGGGAGGCATCCTTGCCTCCAAGAGAAATCTAGACACTGAAGAATTTAAAATCCAATGGTAATAATTTTCTATTTTCTTGACTGTAATCAATCAATCAATCAATCAGTCAGCATTTCTGTGCATTTATACTGCCTAATCTGACTCTCGGTCTTGCAGTCAAACCAACTTTGTTCTGACATCGTGAGAACTTGAAATTTTCCTTTTCATCACTTAGTTAAATGAGACTTGAAATTTTTTTGTCAAAAATGCTCACTTCGGGCTTCCCTGGTGGCGCAGTGGTTGAGAATCTGCCTGCTAATGCAGGGGACACGGGTTCGAGCCCTGGTCTGGGAAGATCCCACATGCCGCGGAGCAACTAGGCCCGTGAGCCACAACTGCTGAGCCTGCGCGTCTGGAGCCTGTGCTCCGCAACAAGAAAGGCCACGATAGTGAGAGGCCCGCGCACCGCGATGAAGAGTGGCCCCCGCTTGCCGCAACTAGAGAAAGCCCTAGCACAGAAACGAAGACCCAACATAGCAATCAATCAATCAATCAATCAATCAATCTTTAAAAAAAAAAAAAAATGCTCACTTCTGTTTAACACCTCAGTTTTTCAGAAATTTTGTTTTTGAACTGCTGTAATTTAATAACGATTTTAATTAATTTTATCGGGAATCAAATTTAGCTCATTTATCTTTTCAGTTTGGTTTCCTAACTCGTTTCTTTTTCTCCAAAAATCCTTATAAAAACAAACAAAAAATCCTGCCTACCTCCCTTCTGTAAAGAAAAAGCCGCTAATCTCAAATTCTTAACTAGATTATCCAGTTTGCACACATTTTGGCTTGTCTTAAAGTTTGTATTTCACCTGTCTCAGAAGTAGACAGACTCAGCTTTCATTAGTTCTTAGAATAATACTTGCTGTCATGGATTAAGTATTTGGCAGGTCTTTCTTTCCCTGTATACACATACCAAAAGTTGGGAGTGAGGGGAAATTAAAACACAGCTTTTTTTTTTTTTTTTTTGTATTAAAAAAAGACCCAAAACTAGTGCTTAATGTGTTTGGTTATAAGTGTGACAGTAAAGTCCTATATTATTTATTTGCTGTGACTTTGGGTAATTGTCTGATTTTCATACTGCATCCATCAATGTCATTGAATATTTTTATCAGTCCTTTATGTAGATATAAAATGTGTATGTATATAGCATTTCTCTTTGTTTTGGGCTGTTGGGATATGTGACTTATCCAGAAACCAGCAATCAAGAGAAAAAAATAGACTAAATCATATTATTATTTTTTTCATTGTCAAAGCTAAATTATCTGTTTTTTAGAACATATGAATTCCTCTCTATCCAATGAAATCAAGCTCAGCTTACATCTGAGATCTATGTATTTCAGAAATAACTTTGGTGGTAAACACCAGTTTTGATATATATAGGTGTATATGTGAACTTGGTTTTTATTAAACAAAGTTTATTAAGTTTACAGAGTAGTTGAACTTTATAATTAACAACTTGAAAAACTGGAGACCATGAAGTTGAATTAATTCTAAGCTTAATGTAAGTATTATTCTCTCTACTTTTAAATTACGTAATGGATACGTAAACCCAAATTGCAATTTAATGTTTCCTAGATTTTACTGTTAGCCTCCCAAAATGTCAACCAAGTTTGTGATGTTCCTGTCTTAAAATATTTTCATGTTTACAAAATTTTCTTGGGTTTAGTTCTTTTGGAAAATAATGTGGTTTTAGCTCTTTGGCTAAAGCATCTAACCAACAGAATTATTAATTGTGGGTGTGTTGTATCCTTTGCAGAAGTCAGTTTCTCATGTATGCCATGTAAAGTGACGATGACATTTCTTTCTATTTGAAAGAAAGTCTTATGTGCTTATAATTTCCCCCCTGCCCTTGGAATATTTGAGTCTTGCCAAGGATTAATTTTTGTTCAAAATAGACAGAAAACGATTGAGTTAAAATATAGAAGTGTATTCAGCTGCAAATGAAACTACCCAGCATTAGAAGGAGCGCTTCTAAAATAAGAGAAAGACTAAAACTGCCACCAGCAGCGCTGGGACACAGGCAGCCGGTGACATAAGCTGCTATTAGCGCTGGCAGCACAAAGGAGGGAGTGAGACCAGGTCCTGAACAATGTCTCCAATGTATCAGACACAAATAGTCTTTTCTTCGGCATCGGACAGGTATGTGTTCTGGTTCCAGTGACTTTTTCCCCTCACACTTGTCATGGTTAAGTCAAAGATAAAAATTAAAAAAAAAAAAATCCTCCCTTCATTTGAGTTTCCTTCATGCCTTAAATCTCATAGGACGTAAGTCTTGTCCCTAACCTATGCTATTTAGCTTTCTTAGCTTTTCCACACAGCTGCATAAAAGCAGCGGCTCCCTGATTCTCTTGTGGACCCAGATACGTATTTATTTAAAGAATCAGTGCCAGGTGCAAAGCTCGGAGGGCACCGGGCAGGGCTGGAGGCACCAGAGCCCTCTCCTCCTGCTCTGGGTTGAAGAGCGGTCCAGGCTGTGTGACCGATACAGCCTCGCATGGTCTGTCTTCGGTTTCAAATTGAAGAGATATTTTTGTCAGCAGTAGGACCGTAAGTGTGTGTGTGTTTGGAAAAGGAGACATTTGAGTATCTACAACTAAGCACTCGCTGTGAAGTCACATCATTATCTAATTACTTTCGTCGAGATTGGCAGTAGAAACACTGGAGAGGGATGGAGGGAGCTGCCTGTGGGCGGGGGCGGGGTGGGGGGAGAGTGAGCCGCAGAACTCCTTCTGCTAATTTAAAATAAGGTCTTTAAATGACAGTTATATGTTTTTTCACGAAACGAAACATTAGCGGAATAACGTTGCTTACGAATCCTCATTGCATATTTATAACTTATTCTTATCCTTCCACACGATAAAAATGCAGGTCCATGGAATTGTACGGCGATCCAGTTCATTCAATACTGGTCGAATTGAACATCTGTATAAGAACCCCCAGGCTCATATTGAAGGAAGTAAGTCATTTTCTTTTTCTAAACTCTCTTTCTGTGTAACTTCCTATATTATGATAAGGTATTTTCAAATGTCATTTTTCTCAAAGCCCATCAAATCGCAGTTATTTACCCATGAGTTACCTGCATTGAATGCTATCTGCACGCTTTGAAAACCCTTCACTGCCTGCTGCCCTGGGCCATGGTGTCACCGCGGTTAGGCCGTTACGAGGGTACCATCAGGTGATGCTGCTCGAGAGGCCAGAGCAGACAAGCCTTTGATCACCCGTCTCCAGGTGTCCCTGTGCCCTCGAGTCAGATCAGCTCCACACTCAGAGCCCTCCTCTACTTTTCACGTTTGGTCTAATTTAATCAACTCAAGCAGTCTTTGTACATTTATTTAATTTTAGAAATAATTGGTGAAGACAGGTCCAAAAGCAGATGGCAGTCAAAAATGTATTTAAATTGCTTTACAGGCGGTTGTCAGTATTGGCAGTCGTTCGTTATTTTTGGTAACACAATTGCAGGGAGTACATCACACAGTTGCGGTGTTTTCTCATTTGACCTTGACAGCAGTTCCTGAGGTTGTGAATGAGACCATTTTACAGATGGAAGCAGAGAGAGGGTGTGACTTTATCAAGCCTCCATAGCACACGAAAGACAGAGCTGGGACGAGGACACAGGGTGTTTCCCGCCAGCAGGGCTGATCCAGGTGGCTTGTATTCACCTCAGGGCCCTGAACATTGGAAGGTTTGGGTTAGTTGTACAGGTAGTGATGTCATCAGGAAGATGACCTACTAGTACACTTTCCACCTTAATATTTAGGTTATTCAGTGAATCCTCCTTGAAAATCATCATCATTTTGTGCAAAGTGTAGAATGGTACTGCCATTGGACCTAGATGTAGATCAATATTATGTAAAATTAATGAGAGTATCCAGTTAGCAGGTTGCCCATCTGCCTGTGTCACCTTCTTACACTAGGGAAATCAGTGTGAGGATCTGCTTAGATCTGGGGTCAGAACAAGCTAGTTGCCCTCTAATCAGTTATGCATACGTCAGGCACGTCATGGATGGTTTAAGGACTGATGTTTACGAAGGACTGAAAAATCGCTAGATAAAAGTATCTGAATAGAGCTATCTTCACTACTATCAATGTGTTACATATTTCGTTCGAGGGTATACGCATTATTTCCAGATTTTCTTTGTCTGAATCTCATTCTCATGTGACATGTCTTACAGCCACCGGGGCGCCATAAGATACGCTGATTGTGTAACATCTGTCATGATATTATGTTTTTTTAAAAAGCTCATCTGAGTTTTTACAAATCCTTTATAGACATAGCAACAAATGGGAATCTCTTTCTACTATGTAGTTTCTTTACAGGTGACAGTTACAGACTGCTACTCGAGAACCAATCTGGCTTTCAGAATTTCAGAATATACATTTCAGTTTTGCTATGTTAAAAAATTGGGCCTACGTTGTTTCCTTCTATCTAATGGTATGCGTTTCAATCCTAAAGACATGAAACTGCACTATGGTGACCTCACCGACAGTACCTGCCTCGTAAAGATCATCAATGAAGTGAAGCCGACCGAGATCTACAACCTCGGAGCCCAGAGCCACGTCAAGGTGAGCCGTTTTCCTTATCATGATTTCTCTGGCTGTGTTCCTGAGTTCTGTATTTTACTTTTGTCCGTTGCTTCTTAACACAATACGACAACCACTAATCCTAGTCCTCAAGTTTGATTCTTGGTATTAGTTTGGGTATTAATGAGTCCTTACAGAAATGCTAATACATTTTTTTAAAAGTGTGTCTTCTGTTATTGGACAATGTAATAAAATGTTACTGCCGACAGAGTAAAAGTATTTATTTATTCGGGGCTGATCTTACAGCCACAAACCTCACTTGGATGTATTTTCTGCCATTTCAACTCACATTGTGAACGAAGTGTTTGGTTCAAATGTTGGAAAATTAAGTCAATAAAACTTCTATTTTAATATTAATTTTTGGTAGTGATGATATTACTGGCTGAGAAAGTAGTATTTTTGAGTGCCAGTATGTCAAAATTAATGGACTTAACTTTTTCTTGTGAGTAGTAAAAATTATTGGAAGAAAAACTCTTCTTAGCCTCTTGCCTCCTCAGTATGACACAGCTCATGTTGATTTCTTTCCCTTTATTCAGACAGATTCTCTGGTGGTCTATCTACCTCTCCTTAGTTTTTCTTTCTAGAACAAATTGCAGTAAACCTGAGAAGCCAATCCCCAGGGTTCTGGCAATCTGCTTAATTCAAGTTTTTGTTGCTGTATTATAGTGCTAACTTAGTGAGTGAACTGAAGCCAGGGATGGTATGAGTTCTATTTAGATACTTATTCAATCAGGATAGTTAGTGGAGCATAGAAATAAAAGCAAATGACTCTAAGTTAAAACAGCACCTGCCCCCCGCCACCAAAAAAAAGGAACAGAAAATCTAGCAGCATTTTTTGCTGTTTAATGAGTGAATTCAGCACTCTTACTGCAGAAAGTATTTGGGGTGATTGGCTATTTCTCCACATCTCCAACTTCGAGTGGAATGGAAGCGATATGCCTGCTTTATATCTCTGCTAGTTTAAGGGAGAAATTATAAACTAGATCAAATGAAACCAAAGGTAGAACATAGTAAGAGAAGCAAGTGGAAAGCTCAGTCTTATAATTGATACCAAATTTCAAATTTGAGCGTAAACCCTCACAGTACATTTTTCTCTAAGATGGTAACCTTGGAGGATGACGACAGATCAGCCAATAATGATACTTCTTATCTGTCTCTGCTGTCTCGGAAGGTAATTTTTTCCTTTCTTAATCTCCGATGATTCTGTTCTGTATCCAAGCTTAAGCTTTGGGCTGCGGAAGGCGTCAGGGGCTTTAGGTTAGAAAAATAGGGCTATTTTTCTAAGTGATTCTAAATGTATTTTCCATCTGAAAGGGTATTTCCTGCGTGCCATGCCTTGAGCAGCTGTCCCCCCTTTCATATAGCGAAGCAATAACTGTCACTCCAGGCGTGAAGACTTTATCCTGGGCTGAGGCAGTTAGCCCATCTTCCACGTTCTAATTTATCTAGCTGCTTCTTGGTATCTCCAGGCAAAACAGAATGTTTTGGAATGAGTGCTCTGTTACTCAGTTTCCTTTAGATTAAGACGTTTCCTTTGTGATGGTCGATAGTTTATCGCCTCTAGAAGTCCTATACCGGCATGGTGGGAAGACGCAGGAAATTTTATAAAGATTTATGTATAGAAGGCCTTCCCCTGTCATGGTAGCATTAAATGAGTCAGTCTTCTCCTTTTTCCAAAACGTTTTGTAGTTCGAAAAGTCTGATATGCTTTCTGTACACGAAGTGGTGCTGAGTGTGTCTGGTTGTTACCCTAGGGTGGCTGTACCGTGAGTACGGAAAGCACAGGAGGTTGAGCCGATTCCTCCTAAGTGGCTCTGTATGTGAAGTTTACCTGGTTTTATTGTGTTTTGCCTGCTTTGCCTAAAGACCTGTTAATTGGCAGAAATGGTGCTTAATCGAAGATGAATTTTGGCTCGTAAGATAGTTTAGCCCTTCAACGATATTTGCGTGCATGGTGGAGTGGAGGACCCAGGGATGCGTGAAACCCACCTCTGTCATGGAGGGACTCCTTTCCCAGGGGTGACAGAGGCTGGCGCTGATGTCTGTGGGTCTTTAGAGATGGGGTGAGAGAACTTCACTCCCACGAGATCGTGCATGGTGTTAAGGAGTAGGTTCGGGGTGGAAGTTTACAGACGTCATTAGTGGTAACGGGTAGTTGAAATTGAGGTGACAATACAAGGCTGAGAGTCAGAAGAGAGAAGACTTGGGATGTGTTTGCAACATGATGAGCGTCCTAGGTTGCTTAGGTCTTGCTTATTAGGTCCTAAGCAAGAAGTCTGGTGGGAGAAATGGGAGGTGGGCACGTAGGGAGGTGGGCTGTGTTTGGGCAGTCTCTACGTGTTTCTTTTTTAATTAGCCATTTTTTAAATTGAAGTAGTTAATTTACAATGTTGTGTTAGTTTCAGGTGTACAGCAAAGTGATTCAATTGTATATATATTCTTTTTCAGATTCTTTTCCATTATAGGTTACTGTAAGACATATGGTTCCCTGTGCTATACAGCAGTTTCTTGCTGTTTATCTATTTTATATATAGTAGTGTGTGTATGTTAATCCCTAACTCCTAATTTATCTTTCCCCCTGCTGCCCTGCTATCCCCTTTGGTAGCCATAAATTTGTTTTCTGTGTCTGTGAGTCTATTTTTTTGTAAATAAGTATATTTGTATCATTTTTTTAGATTCCACATATAAATGATATCATACGATATTTGTCTTTGTCTGGCCATCTTCACTTAATATGATAATCCCTAGGACCATCCATGTTGCTGCAGATGGCATTATTTCTCTCTTTTTTATGGCTAAGTAATATTCCATTATATATATGTACCACATCTTCGTTATCCATTTATCTGTCGATGGACACTTAGGTTGATTCCATGTCTTGACTATTGTAAATAGTGCTGCAACGAACATCGGGGTGCATGTATCTTTTCAAATTAGAGTTTTTGTCTTTTCCGGATATATGCCCAGGAGTGGGATTGCTGGATCACGTGATAACCCTCTTTTTAGTTTTTAAGGAACCTCCATACTGTCCTCCATAGTGGCTGCACCAGTTTACATTCCCATGACAGTGTACGAGGGTTCCTTTTTCTCCACACCCTCTCCAGCATTTATTATTTGTAGACTTTTTGATGATGGCCATTCTGACTAGTGTTTGCATCTCTAATAATTAGTGATGTTTAGCATCTTTTGCTCAATGGGATTCTTCCAGCTCTGTTCTTCTTTCTCAAGATTGCTGTGGCTATTCGGGGTCTTTTGTGTTTCCATACAAATTAAAAAAAATATTTTCCAGTTCTGTGAAAAATGCCATTGGTAATTTAATAGGGATTGCATTGAATGTGTAGATTGCCTTGGGTAGTATAGCCATTTTGACAATATTGATTCTTCCAATCCAAGAACATGGTATATCTTTCCATTTGTTTGTGTCATCTTCGGTTTCTTTCATCACTATCATATAGTTTTCAGAGTACAGGTCTTTTGCCTCCTTAGGTAGGTTCATTCCTAGGTATTTTTTTGGTGTGATAGTAAATGGGATTATTTCCTTAATTTCTCTTTCTGATCTTTCATTGTTAGTGTATAGAAATGCAACAGATTTCTGTGTATTAATTTTGTATCCAGCAACTTCACTGAATTCATTGACAAGCTCTAGTAGTTTTCTGGTATCATCTTTAGGATTTTCTATGTATAGCATCATGACATCTGCAGACAGTGATAGTTTTACTTGTTCCTTTCCAATTTGGATTCCTTTTATTTCTTTTTCTTCTTTGACTGCTGTGGCTTATGGGACTTACGCTGAATGAAAGTGGTGAGAGTGGGCATCCTGGTCTTGTTTTTGAACAGGAGACAAATAGATTCAGAGGTGAGTCTACAGGTGGGGGCTTCAGAAGAGTAGGAAGTTGTTGGGTGAAGGTGGTGGCAGTCGAAGTGGGCATGAGGAGGATGGAACAGGAGGCCTGTAGGGCTGACCCTCTGCCGACAAGATACGGGGCTGGGGAGGAAGGGAAGCGCTGCTCCAGGGCACTGGGGCCAGATGACTGATGGTCCCGGTGCTAGAAGCAGGCGTCCGAGGAGGGACTGCTGAGTTGGGGGGTGCGTGAGAGGCTCCCTCTTGGACTCGTCCTACCAGCGGTACTTGAAGGACATTCAGGTAATGCAGGTCAAAGGCAATTTAAAGTATGCTGTGAGGTTTGAGAGAGATTTGGAGCTCAGTCCTGGGAGTTCTTGAGAGGCCGAAGCCAAGGCAGCAGATGGAAACAGAGGAGTGGATGAAGATGGAGCCTTGGGGCCTGGGAGCATTTGTGGGGGGAGTCATGGGTGGCAGGGAGGTAGGGTCAAAGAGGCAGGAGGGTGGAATTGTGTGAGGGAGCCAACAGACCAGGCGGTTCAGGCAGGAGGTGGTGTCTCCCGCGCTAGGGCTTCAGATGAGTGTGCAGGAGTGAGGAGCAAGCAGACGTCGTGGCCTTTGCGGTTAGGGTAGGGATGATTTGGGGCTTTTAGGAAGAGCATTTTAGTGATGCGTTAGAGGAATTATCCGGAAGGTGGGGGGGGGGCGTAGAAGTCAAGGGTTATGAAGGGTTGTAAATTGAGTGGGTTCTTTTCTAGAAAAGTCCTGCCTTGCCCAGCAACCTGTCTGATTTGTGAGGTCTTCCTTTTCCAGGATGTGTCCAGGTGATGCTGACCCTGATCTGGGGGCTTCAGTTTGAGAACCGCTGTGCTAATGTTTCTGGTTTCTTGGTTTATCTGTGTGTAATATGCGCCTTAAATGCATTCTTCCTTCAATGCATCAGCTTATGAATTTGGTATAAATTCCTTGCCAGCTAATGACTATGTGAGCTTGTAAAGCTGAGAGTGGAAAGAATCTAAGAAGAATCTGATACATGTTTATACCAAAATTCTCCACATTCAGAAATCTTTTTCCGAGCAGCGTGTAGTCAGTGAGAACGTGTACTTCCCGGGTACTCCTAGTGCTTTGGAGGAACAGTATGAGTGCAAGCCACTGTCAGAATGTCTTTGGAAAGCCCGTGTTCCATGCCCCTCTTCCTTGTGTGATCTAATGTCAGATGGATTCTCAGTGGTGGAAAGGGTGGGTGGGGGGAGGGGCTGGCTGGGAAGGACAGGGGGTGACAACAGACTGCGGCTGGCTGGGGGGACGTTGCTGTGCCCCCGCCCACCCCTCCACAGCTCTGTGTGTTGGCCTTCAGCTGCCTACCTGTTCTCCTAGCAGCTTGTTAGGGGGTTAGGATGGAAAACACGTATTTTGTTCCTTATAATTAATTTCTCTGTATTAATCAGCTTTGTAGGATTTATTGTATTCATAGACAGTAGTTTTTAAACAAAAGTTCTTTCTGACAGTGGAATGTTTGTAAGAAGTTAATTAAAATATGTTTCTTCTTATTTGGTTTGGAGCTCTTTTGAAAGAAAGCTCTAATATTAGCACACGTTGCATTTCATTTTGAATCCGTGACTTCTAGACCGGGCATTGTTTGTGTTGGCCTCTCTTTGTGCAGAATAGAGTCTTCTATCACTCTCACTTCCAGTTAATTTGATGTGGGCTATGGTATGCTAAAAGTAAGGAAAATAAAATAATAGGAAGTTGGTCTGGTTTCCTGTAGGAAACCAATGAAGATGAAATTGGTTCTTGGAATAAACCCACAGCAGTCTGGGAAAAACTGACTGAAGACATTTTTCTGAATCATAAACAGAAAAATTATGACTCATGAAGTGTAGGTCATTGAGAGGCTGATTTGATCTTATGTAGGAGAAAGTGAGAGACGACTGAAATGTACTAGTTATTAAAAGTAGTTAAACCTAGCGTGGTGATATCACCCAAGTAGGAACAAATTATCCAATATACATAGTCCTGCCCATTTTGATGAGGAAATGTTTTAGGAGCCTGCTTTATTGTTCTTTTAAAATTTTTACTGTGTAAATAATATTTTTCATTAATTTCTGTCCTAAATTTCTTATCTGTTCAACATTCATTACTGTCATGACTTTGGAGTTTTCCACCATTCCTCACAGCTTCTTTGATAATCATACTTCATTCTTGAAGTCATACTGTTGGACGAGATCTGTCTACAGGAAATCTAGCCCAGTATGACCCTTTGGTCTCACAATGTCATGTTGGAATTGCCTTTATTATTTTTTTAAAATGAAAATGATGCAATCATGAAATATTAGAGCTAAAAGGAACTTTAGAAATAATTTAATATGATTTTCATTTTATAAGTGAAGTTACCTGCTGCTCAAAGTCACACATTTGGTTACTGGCCAATCCAGGATCAAAACTCAGATCTTGGTATTCGATAACTTATTTTAAAGACCATCAAAGAAAATGATGATCTCCATTAGTAATAATTCTAATGTAAAATAGTCCTCACCTTAAGAGCTTTCCCCACATACCTAAGTTTCTTCTTAAGCTTTTTTTTTCCTGTGTCTTCTGTGGAGACAGAAAGTCATTTGCTCTTCTTTGTTTAGTTTTGAGAACTATTTTCAAATCCCTTCTCAGTGTTCAAGACTGTTATTAAGTCTTTCTTTGACTTTCTCTTATTCAAACTGAATAACTCCCTCCGTGTCATTTGTTTTCTGACTCTTGAATTATCTTTATTATCTCCCTTTCGACTCTCTGTCGGTCATTTGTTTGATTTTGTCTCATGACAGCCAGGAGGCCTACGTGCCCAGAAGGTACCTGGGGCAGGCGGCGTGCGGGGCAGGATTTCCTTGTCCAGCTGTGCGGGACTGGCCAGCAGATCTGAGTATGGGAGCGAAGGGGCCGAGTCTGATTGTCTTCCTGGTGGGACTTCCAGCCCGGGAAGCAGGGCAGGAAGCGGAGCTGGTTGTGAGCCAAGAGGCTGGCGGGGCGGCCCGGCCGCGCCTCAGCATCCGGGAGACAGAGAAGCCCGTGCAGGGAGTGAAGCTGGGAAAGAAACGGGGCCCCGGCGAGGGCACCGCGCAGTTTCATCTCCTGAGAGACAGAAGTGCCCTCTCCAGTGGCTTTTTCCTGGCTGCTCCTAGCCCCCCCGCCATTTGTCTCCTATTTATGGGGAGGAAGCCCACACCTCCTGGGGCTGCTCTAACCCAGGGGGTGACGGGGTGCCCTGGGAGGACTGCGTTACGGGGCAGGGCAGGTGCCTGGTGGGACGTGCGCTTCGCGCCTGACTCACCCAGTTCTGGAACAGAGCAGGAGCACCAGTGTGGCCTTCGCTGTGCAGGTGCAGGAGGGTCGGGGCCCACAGACAGCACGGAGGACTGTTCTCCTGGGCCTCGCTCCCCCGTGTATTCATTGCGGAGCCTGGCGAGCCGGCAGGGAGCGTGAGGAGAGCAGGGCAGTGAGGAGGGGCCAGGGGCATCGTTCTCGCCGTCGGGGAGGGGCTGTCAGGGCGACCTTAGGCTGGGTCAGGCCCAGCCCGTCCCGCCTGGCTGCACCGGAGCCCGTCGTGCCCCGTGCACTCCATGCGGCGGCTCACGCGTGCAAACTGCTGTGTGGAGAGCTTCCGAGCGGAAGCCTGTGTCCTGGGGCCAGAGGGAAGGAGGTGTCCGTGGGCACTGGAGCGCAGGCAGGACTTCCCACGTCAGGATGCCCAGGACGCAGGCCCAGGCCCAGCCCAGAGCCCAGGCCCCGTGCTGCTGGCTGCAGATCTCGTCACCTGCAGGCCCCATTCGTCACCTGTGAAACGGGCGGGCACCTTGTCTTGCGGGTCCCAGGACACGCTGCTCCCTATGGGCCTCTGCACTTGCTTCCGTGCTGCTGCTCTGCCCTCGATATTCATGGCCTTGGTCCCTAACTGCTCCCTGCCTGTGCTCAGGTGTCAGCCCCTCGGGAAGGCCCTCCCGCCGTCCTGTGCGCAGGAGCCACCCTCCTGGGGAGGGGCCGGTGCAGCCCGAGGGCGGCGGTGCTGCGGGGGGGTCGGGGGGGGCGCACGCGGGCTGCTCTGCCCTCTGATCCGGGTGCTCTCCGCTCCTCGCTGAGGCTGACGGAGGCCACGGTGGCAGCGGGCGGCTGCAGGGCACCGTCGCTGCTGCCCGTGGGCGCCTGCCCTTTGCCACCCTGCTGCTGGGAACTCTGTGCAAGAAGGTCTTCCCCATTCAGATGTCTGTAGTTCCTGCCGCTGAAATGTTCACCTGTCATGACACATCATGAAGAGAAAAGCGATGTTTCAGACCCTTGTTTTTTACTAAACGGGCCACAGAATTCTGAGGTGGAAGAGGTCCGTGAACCTGCCCAGCCCCTGTTTCACAAAGGGCCGCCCGGAACCTGCATTTGGTGACGAGGGAGGCCAGACGGGACCTTGTCAGACGCTGCCTTGTGCTTGTCAGAGGGCTGCTCCGAGGAGACCAGGGCGGGGCGGGGCGGGCAGCGCAGGACCCCGGTGGGCCCAGGCTCACCTCTCTTGTCACTCCCGCCGCTGACCACACTGCAGGAGGTCTGAGTTAAGAGCTTTGTGTTTTCTTTCCGGCGGGACCCGGTTAAGACGAACCCAGAGGAGCAGTGTTTGTGTAGCTAGAAGGTCCCCGAATCCAACCCCGCAGGGTGTGATGGTAGCCTGTCAGTGACGCTAAAACAAAATCCACAGGACTAACTCCTCCGGGATAACCACAGTCTTTTTGGTTACGATAGTTCAATTCAATACACAGTTCTGATATCGAGTGCTGTGCTGGTGTGTACGTTTCCCTAAAGGCTATGGGAGACTAAGGACATTTGCTCCTATGGAGTCAGAAGAACCAATAGCTTGATAACTAGAAAGAGTCATTTGTTCTTATTAGTATACTAAAACAAACAAACAAAAAATTGCCAAATCAGTTTACTGTCAATTAACCTATTTTCTAAGATTGAAAAATAAATACTTGTTTTAATACTGCAAATACGTTTTTGTCCACATTTTAGCATATGCAAATTATAACTCCATGTTGGGTCTCTGAAGATAACTTATTTTGCTTGGTAGATGTGTAAATTGATACAGCCTTATGTATTTTATGAGGTCTAAAATTAATTTTTATATATTCATATATAATTCTCACATGTGCTTAGAGCAACATAAAATCACTCTAGTGTGTTACCAAATTGTTAACATTGAAGTTGTGAAGGTACCTCCTGGGCAGGAGGGCTTTACTTGGTAAAGAGCAGTGAGTGCGGCTCTTAGAACCCGAGGATGGTTAAGGTGTGTTTGCATGTAGGCCTGACGTCCCCGTGGACTGCATACAGGGTGTCTGTTTCTGGAAAGGTGAGCTCCTTGACAGGGGTAGAGGGTTAGGTGAACAGAGCGGTGGCCTGGGCGATGACGGACCCCTGTGCTCCAGTGAAGTTGTGTTTTTCTGCTTTCGTTCTCCAGTCTTCGTTTCTTTCTGATGGATCCTGTTGTCCGTCACCTGTGCGGCTCAGTCCCTGTGATATTTAATACATTTGCAAACCTCTTTGGTTTGTTACAAGGTGAAGTTGCAGCACACAGAAAAAGCCTTTTTCACTTTACGATTTAATGTTTGCACTGGTAGTGCACCAACCCCACTAATGTGAATTTGGCTGATGGGTTCCTGTGGTTCTTAGGAAGACACTGAGCATCTTTATCTTCTATTCGTGAGGGTCGAGTGGGACTGCGCACTGCGGGCGGGTCCCTGTGTGTCGTCGTTCAGATTCTCCTTGGAAGCCTGTTACAGATTTGAGCAATCGAATTCAAATTTAAAGCCACTTAAAAGTCCTTCCTACTCCATTAAGAATTTATATGAGAGAGAACACTGTGAAAGCTCTCCTCTCCTGTTCAAACAGATTGTTCTGTTTTATTAGCTCTAGGTGGTATTGTGATTTTAATAACAGCTAGTAGTGTTTGGAATTTTTCTTATAATTAGTGGACCACACAAAGGTATATTTGTTGGGTTTGGTACTCTTAATTCACTTACAATAGTGACTTGTTTACTAAATAAAATCCAAAGTATTATTTTAGCTTTGCACAATTAAGCCAAAATTAATGCAAATAGCTAAATATACATGTTTATATTAATATTAATTTCTAGACGTATCTATAAACACAAATAGTAAACCGGTAGTAAGTCAGTGATGGTACTATGAGTGAAACATTTTGTTTTGGACTTTTAATGATGAATGGAGAACTGTTTTTGGATTCCCAATTAGATTAGAATACTTAATTTGCATAAATTAAGAGGTAGACATAAATAATACCTAGTTTAATACCATAGATAATGTATCTGTCCCCCTCCCCCCAAAAAGAAGAGTATGTAAATTTAAGAATTTAAACTTATCTGTTCCTTTAAAACATCACATAGAGCTTGGTATCAAACAAGATTTCTACTTTATCCTTTTAGTACAGATGGAATTTTTAGAATTCTCTTTGTTAAAGTTGGATCCTTGAAGTTGGTACGTATAGTAAGATAAAGTGGAACCTTTTCTATTTCAAAGAAATTTAATGTGTAATATCTTTTTTATATATTTCTACTGTAAATCATTAATTGGATACCTTACCAGTGCCAGCAAATAATAAATTGTATGAGGATTTATTTAGTTTAGATTTCCAGTTTTGAAAAATGTCTAGCATCAAAGATTAGTAGGTTTCATTATGATAGCCTTCTAGTAATATTCACATGAAGTATATGTTGTTTAGGGATGTTAATTAAAAAATCATTCATGATGAATTTAAATTTGCTCTCTTTATAAATAAATATGCATAAAGCTTGGTTTGGCTTGTTAAACTATGTTAAGTTTGTCATTAGAATCACTTGGACTGACAGTTCCTTAGAAAATGTTGAATTTTCAATGATGAGCCGAACTTGTATACGGTCATAGTGTCGATGATTAAAATAGGGTGTTTACTGGGTGGCAAGCGTTGCACTGATAGCAGTCGTGAACTTTCTGTGAATGGCAGGTCGGTGGAGGGGAGCACCCAGGGTGCACGCTTCATTTTGTTTGCTGTATCAGGGTACAGCCTCTCCCGAGTCCTTTCCCCTCCCACCCCCGTACATCTCATTGGTGCCAGTTATTTTAACAGTAAAAAGTCTTTTAGAAATTAGTAGTGTTGACAAAATAAACCTTTAAGGAGTGTTCTCTAGGACTGTTGACACACCTGATTAGTCCAGATTGGAAATATCAATCTCTGCCTTTACCAAGTAGATTAATGATTAATTATTGTTCAGCGGTTTTAGCAGAGGAAAGAGGAAAGGTTTTCTGTGGTTTTTTTTTGGTTTGTTTTGCTTAAGGTTCCTATATGGCTCACCCCGGAGTGTTTTTCTTGTTTGTGTGCTTTTTTGACACTGACATTTGTCGGCACAGTTCAGCGTAATCCACACCACAGGGAAGGCTGAGGGCTCCAGGGTTCTGACTCGTTTCTCTGTCTTCCCTAGAAGGGCAGCATTTGGGCGTTTGACAGAGACTAGGTGATTATCAAACCACAGTATTTGAGTTTTTGGTAGTTTAAATAATGTGAGTAGATATATTTTTTTAATCTGGTTTCTTTACATTTACTTTATATTAAATATTATGAAAGTGATCATTTGATCATATCATTTGGCAAGATATTTAGATTGCAGTTTTGCAAAATTATTTTTATTGTAATTATTTAAGTGACTTAAAACTTTAACTTCTTGTTGCCTCTTCTTTTTCAATCATAACTCTGTAGAAGTGGCCATATTCGCTAAAATTTATCAACAGCAATAATGGACTGTTGGTTTTGGTTTATGTTAAATAATGCATCTTCAGTACTTTTCCGAAAGTTGCTTCACAGAGAAATAAATAGAAATTCCTTCTAAGCTTCCAGGGAAGCTTTTTTGTGGGGAAGCAAATTACTCCAGAAGCTTCCCTTGTCATCTGTCCGGATTAGAGACAGGATTCTTTTTGGAACAGGGGGAGTTTCGGGGGGTGGAAGAGCGTTGTGCCCTTTTCTACGTATAGATGGCAGCAGAGCGTTACAGACGGCGGAAGTCAGCCTGGCAGTTAGAACAGAGATGGGTGACAGTGTAAACCGACTTCTATCAGCGTGGCCGCCTGTGTCCTGTAGTTAAACATAAAATAGGAAAGAAAGCCACTGTTGATAACACACGAGTGTAGGAGAATGAAGAAGGCTGTGAGAAGCTGTAATACACTGAATTTCTGGACAAATCCCTGGTGGGAAAGCTTAATCTTTGAAGGTATGTCACCCAGTCCCGTAAGATGATAGAAATCAGCTAAGATAATATGCGTGTCAAAATCCAGAGGCGGCAGAGGGCCGGGGGGCGGAGGGGCAAGGGGGAAGCAAAAGAGAAACCGGACACAGTTGCGGCGGCGAGTGATGGCCCGCTGCCTGCAGGCTGTGGGGCTTGGCCTGGACGCCGCCTTCTCACTTAAGCCAGTTACCAGGAGGAAATGTCAGTCCACGAAGCAGGCAAACATTCCATGGGAACATTTGCTCAAATGTCAGCATTTTAGAAAATAGAACTGCGGTCTATTATGGTCTGGTCCCCACGCTGGATTTGCTGTTCAACGTACAAGGACAAAGAGATTCCTTCAGAATGCGTTTGCAATTAACAAGTCATTTAATGTCTTAATTAGCATTCCTAAATAATGACATCATCGCCATAAAAGGTGGCAGTCATCATTATAATTAATACTTAATACGCGTCTGCTTATGAGGGCCCGTCTGTGGCTGCCCACAGATATCCAAGGGAGTTTTCAGGTTTCAGGTTTGAATTTGGTGAGAGCACAGGCATGAGGATCTAATAAAGTAAAATCGTGCTTATTAGAAACGTGAGGTATGGAAGCAGGTTATAGAAGAGCAGTTTGTAGCGTGTCCTGAACTGGAGGATCAGCTCAGCATCTCCTCCCTGGGAGCCTCGTAAGGCTTCTTACTTCCTCGAAGTGATGGTGAGGTTGTTCCGGAAGACGCTCCCCTGCTCCTCGGCTTTTTCCGATCTGCTCTCATGCGCTTTAGTACCGCAGACCAACCTCTGTGTCACAAAACTGATTCCAAAGGTGTGTCTAACCGCTTGCTCAAATGCAGCGCCTGGCAAGTCTCTCTCGTGACAGCAACTTATTTCTCACATAATTATTTTCTTAGTAAATTTGATATCTTAACAGCCCCTTACCTCATTTCTGGGTTCAAAAAATAACACCGAATATAATTTATTTCTCAGACTTCACAAAGGCTTACTTGACTGTAGCTGCTGCACCGCGGGAAGGGCCGGGGCTGCCAGGGCCAGTCCCACCGCTGCACGCCGCCCTGGGCCTCGGTGTCGTTTAACGAGGCGGAAGATATATCCCTGCTGCCGTGGGTTACTTGTTAGTGATGGAGTGGGTCTGCCCTGTCACAGATCAGTAGAAAAGAAGATACATACTTACACGTGTGCTGTTTTTCTGGTTGAAGTCAGCTATTGTGTTAACTTCAGTTTGTCTGCACAGCTAGGTCTGTGTTACTCTCATTTTTTTAGTAGTGTGGGCTGTGTAAGTACAAGAACTAAGAAAGGTTTGAAATAATCCAAATTTGACTTTGATCCTAAACATGTAATTATTTTATAATTTTGTGAGCTTTCAATTTAATTAATTAAACGGCATTTTATAAGACGAACTTTCACCATCATATAGTTCTTAAAATCAAAGCCTATGTTGTTTGAATTAGTGACAGTTATATATAAATTTCTTCATAAAGCATTATCAAAATATCAATTATATGTGTTTTAGATTTAGAATGAAATATATATCATTTGTTTTAGGTTGACATGTGCTGTTTGAAAACAACTTTTAGCCAGAACATAGTATGTTTTGCAGGTGCCTGTATACTTTTTCTTTTATACTTTTTGTCCCTCTTTGGTCATCATTAGATTTAGACCATGCGCTTTTTCTTAGTGGAAGAGTACCTTGCAGATTATTTATGTGTCCTTTTTCAAAAAAGAGGACAATATTGCAACACCACTTCCTCCAACTGCTTGATTTGAAAGAATCATGTCTAGAGTAGGCAAATTTCACAGAAGGACATTGTTTTCAAACTAATATACTGATTTTCTTCATGTTACATCAGCACATCAGTTTTCCGTGATAAAATGTTGTGACTATTTTACATAAGTAATTAAATGTAGAATAATTTAAAAATTTTCAGTTTGCTTACAAACTTTTAAATGGATTTTAGGAAGGATGCACTTTATAAATAATTTTTAATGCACTTTAAAACTGAGAAACAGATTTTATGTGAGTTATAGAGGTCTTTCAAGATTTTACTGGCATCTTATAACTAATTGTGATTTGTGATGGCTTTACATTTGTAAAATGAATCTTACAAAATCTTAGATATTTGAAAATTTGTACTATAATATAATGATAGCTTATGTAATGCTTCTCTTGAGTATTTCTTTTTTTTAATTGTGTTACCTTCCGTATAATTAATTAGGTAGCATACTAGTTGATCAGTAAAATACAGTATACTCTATTATTTAGGATTATACTGTCAAAATGTTTGTTCTTTTAATTCTTAGCTTTTCATTCTAACTATGCCCAAATTGTGCTTTAAAAAAATTTGATAAAAATATTTTAAAATATTTAAATATTCTAAAATTATTTGTGTGTTAGACAGGAGAGACTATGATCCCAAAGCCTACTTTCTCATGTGACCATTGTTTTTCGTGAAGTATTAATAATCAGTGGAAAATTTAGTTAATTTAATATAAATGCCTGAAGTCCAACTTTGGCCCCAAATTTATCCTTTTTAAAATTCCTTTTTTCTTTTTTACAGGTTGCATCTTTATTTTTGGATTGAACACTTACGTTCATAATTGTATTGCCCATCGTTTGTATTCTTTGGGGAATGATTCCACATGGATTTGATGTCTCTAGTTCTCTGTCTCTCTCTGCCTGCTTCATTCTCTCGGTTCCCTCTTGAGGATTCTACTTCTCAAGCTGAACATCTTTTATGGTGATGAGTCTTGGTGGTGCAGCTTTATTGGCACAGGGTCCAGAGACTAATCCATAAAACACAGTTTAAAAAGTCTCTAAAGTGTGAAATATTAGCTTGTCATTTTTTCTCAAGTTTTCTCTTTTGACAAGCTTTGTTGAATTTTCTTTTTCTCTTTTTCATATGTGTTCTGCCATCCTAATTCTGAAAGAATTTATAGATATATCATTTGGGAAAAGATGTATTTTAACTGACAACATAAATATCCTGGTTTCGCAGTTATCTGGTCAAAGATTTTAAATCGCAAACCGTGAAAATTCGTTCCTTACAATATAGCATAAATTACATTTAGTGCTTTCAGTAAAAACATTTCAGTAAAATTTTGACACGAACAGTGTCACATTAAAAAAAAAAAGAAATCTCAATGTCAGCTCATATGCTCATGAAATATTTAATAGAAACATTGCAGGTTAATTTTATCTTCTTTAATAATAAAATATAAGTTTACAAAGAGTTTTGACTCAGCTTACTCATTGTCTTGAAATTACTAATACAAATGAGAATTTTTAGTGAGATAAGAATTACATTTCTCCGTGTAAAACAACAGCAACGAAGTGCAGAGATTTAATGCTCACCTTTACTTTCAGGGGCACCTCATTTTCTCCACTGCAGTAGATCTTAATTCCAGATGTTAGCACACGACATTTGTGTAGTGTTCCAATCACATGTTTGTTTGTTTAATATTAGCTCTGTGACCTGACGCTCTCTGTAGTATCATGATTTCTCAGTTATGCAGATTTTGTTGCTGTTATTGACTTCTTATTTGCAGTCTTCCATCTGTGTTAAACTAAAGACATATGTTTTGTTGTCACCTGTCAAATCCCTTATGAATAATCTGTACTTTACTTAAATTGTATTGTGACTTTAGACCTTTATCAACAGAGCTTCATAAAATTAAGTAAGATAGTTTGTTGCGTATACAGATATGTTCATGAAACATCACTATAATGATGGAAATATTGATGGTTGGAACAATTAAGACATTAAGAAAACACATATTTAAATGTGGCTAATGTCTGAAAATTTGTAAGTTGTTTATCTCTTAGAAATTTGTGATAAATCTAAAAGATAAGGATTTCACTATATTGAAAAATTTATAGATATGTATTTATTTAAACCAGTTTTAATTATATAATTATTCTGTGATTTAAGCCTCATTGATCTTATGTGTGTGATCAATATATTGAAATGTAAAGCATTCGAAATACTAGCACAGGGTATTTTTTCTTCATGAGAAGAAATAGAAGGAATTAGACTAGCCAGAGCATTTTTAGTCTTGAAAAGCAAAACTCATGAACCAAAAGTGCAACTTCTCTGGGCCTCAGTTTCCACATCTGTAAAATGGGGGGTGAGGCTTTGGGAAGGAAGGGTTAGGTCAGATGCTCTCTGAGATCTCTTCCACCCTAAAATTCAATGATGATATGATTTGTTTTTGCAGTAGTGTTATGCTTATCAATGTAAATTGTATGTCTTGTCTAATGTAAACATAAGTGTAATGAAAGCTAAGGATGAAAAGTTCAAACAATCTCTTTTCAAAACCATACTTTTGGGGAAGAATCAGTGGACAGATTTTAGTATAAATGGTTTTCTCAAGAAATATTTGAAATTCTAATCTAGAGTAGACTTTTACCTTTTAAAAAATGTAATGCAGAAGAGTGGAAACTAGATGTTTGAATTGTGGGATAATGAGTTTGTCACATCCGTATTGGCAACTCTACTAAATATACGCTAAGTGGGAGTTTATAATGAGAAATGTAGTGGTTAAATATAGACAATGATTTTAGAAAACAAAAAGTGAAAGTTTAAAAAATATATCTTTAAAAGCCAACATTATAATTTTACTAGCACAGCCTGAATTCATCATCTGGCAGAAAAAAAATAATTAAAAGTTTTAATTTCCAAGATTTTTTTGTTGTTCAATTTTTATTTGGAAAGGAACTGTCATTTATTCCTAGGGTTTATAAACGTCAGAGAAAGATACCTCATACTAATAAAAACACGTCTTTTCCTCTTAGCTGTGATTGTATTTATTGTATTCCCAAGTGAAAGATTCCAACATTATAACTAGCAGAGGTTCAGTTATTTTGAAGTCATCCAGATTCGTTTTCCATTTAGTGACGTTTCATGTGTTCGAGGTGGCAAACTTGTTTTTAGGTTGGTTTTTGAAGCTTACTATCTGTCTTATTAATAATTTAACCCCAATTAGGGCATTCCTAAAATAATTACTCTGAGCTTTTTATAAGTTTCCTTATATGACTTGTGGAAATCTTAAAAGTTTTGTGCAGGGATTGCTGTAAGTGTAACTCAAATAATCATGTAAATACTTTTCCCCACCTTTCTTCTGTGCAATTACTATAAGTATTTAAGAATTTGTTTCTAGTTGAAGTTATAAATTACATACAAATTCTTAGATTGTTCCTTGTCTTTTGCTAGCTGCAATAAAGGCTTTAAAATTTTTAAATAGATTAGTTTCTTTGTGACTAAATTTTCATTATTTGAAGAGCAATTATTAAAATAACTTATGTGTAATTTAAAAAATATCATCCTAGCTTATTTGGTTTTACTAACATAAGAAAATATTTAATCAGCTTTATACAGTGTTTTCTCATCTTTTGGTAGCTTGTTGAAGGTTTTCTTTCTTTTCAAGTTGTGGCACTAATTAGAAAATACTTGAAAATTAATTATGGAGTATAATTATTGGCAACATTGTATCTATTTGACAGTTCTTTTGTTGTCGCCACCCTAGCCATCTAGACCGCTGGCTACCTTCTTATATAACTGGAGGATCTAATTCCTTCATTTTACGTACCGGATAACTGAATCTCAAAGAAATTCAGCTCCTTGCCTTGGGTCCCCCCGCTAGGTTTTGAGGGGCAGAACCAGGGCTAGAGTTAAGGCTTTCTTACTCCTTCTCCAGAGCTATATCTTCTCTACCCATTGCCTTTCACTTGCTTTGTCAAAGTACGACATGGATGGATTACTTGGAATTCTTTCAAAGCCTTTCCTGTGTAATAATGATGGCAGAGATTTCAAGCATTTGTCAGGGGCCACTAATACATGTTGTGACAGCAGTTTAAGGGGGGAGAAGGTGGATTTATTACTAATAAAACATTAAAACTCTGATATTTAAAGCCAAACATAATTTACATTCCATCCACCCCTCACTGCTCTACCTGTCCGTTTTGATTTAAACCCCGCTTCCCTCCCCAGCTGCATCCATCTCCCTCCGGCCACCCCCGTGCCACCACCCTCAGCAGATAGCGGGTGAGGCGGGGGCTAGGGAAGGGCTTTGACTAGAACCATCTGTTTTGCTCGCCCTCAGAAACAATAGGCCAGACGTTATTCTCTGGAGAGTTGTGTGTACACTTACCTATAATAATAAAGTAGGAAGACACAAAATTTTCAGATTCCGAAAATCCCATGGTCTGGAACAGCCTCTTTTGGACTTCCGGATATTCTTGTAATTCTTTTTGCTCATTTATTACCTTCAACTTGCAAACTTGCATAGTTTATTTTTCCTTTTCCTTTCAAATAGCATTATTTTCTGTGTATTGTGCACAACGTGGTAACATTAAGATGAAACCTGTAAAGTAGATTCATATTGCCCGTCAGTATACGCACAATGTATATCTTTCTTCAGAAACTGTCTTTTTAAAAAAAGACAAAAAACTTATTCTTTGACTCTTAAATATATGGACATTTTAAAATATGAAACCTACAATCACTAACTAAAGTGGTCTCTAGATGTGTGTATACACACAACTAAAGTATACGCGGATGTTGGCTTTTTTGGCAGAATCATGTGACTTGCTTGGGATTTTCATGACATAACTGTACTTCAGAACTGATATCCGTCTGTTTGAATTGGGAACCTCCTTGTTTGACGCAGGTCGAAGATGTTTTTACTGTTCCCAGGCTGGTGAGAATTATTTTTCGCCCTTTCTTTTGCTTAGTCCTGGAAGCAGTGAGCAATACGCGACCTTCATAGCCTGAGAGCCTACTGAAATATTTTCTAGAACTAACCATATGTTGTCCTTAGTGATTTGAATTGCATTTGACCTAGTAATACCTGTCACCCAACTTGTCATTTTCCTTAAAATGGCAAACCATTGATGTAGTGATTTGCACTGCATCAGTTAACGTTAAGATTTTTATTTCTGAGACAGACACAGTGAATATTTCCCCTACTGGGTTGTGCTTAAACTGTGCTCAAGTTTACAAGATTGTTGTGTTTTCTAAAACATAAGGAAATTCTAGTAATCAAAGAAATGAGATATATATGTATATTTATTTGGAAATCATAAAATATACTTTATTTCTCTGTAAAGGTATTACGCTGCTTCAAAACAAGCTGAAGTGTATAAACCTTAATTTAGAAAACAAATAGGATTACCACTTTAAACTATAAAATGAAAATTTACTTTATAAAATGATTCATGTGGGGTTCTTTTTAATAGACTTTCTGTGCCACTTCACTAAATACTAAAATCTATATTTTTATCTTGTAAATTAGAGGACAGTTATATAATGTCATAGCTGTATCTCTGATTGATAACAGGGATGAACTCTTTTTATGTAGCCATTAGACATTCTGGTGTTCCTTTCTGTGAAATGCCTTTTCCTATTCTTTGTCCATTTGGTTCTTCTACCATTTTTTTTGCTGATTTATAGGAATTCCTATAAATCTTTTATCAGTTAAATATGTTGCAAATACATTATTCCAGTTTGTCATTTCTGTGCTAACTTTGTGGCGTCCTTCACTGAACATAAATCTTAATTTTCTTAGGTCAGACCTTTTTTTGGGGGTGCTTTATGTGATTTGCTTGAGAAATCCTCTTGTGGATTGCATGCTTTCTCTGATAGGTTCCACAATTGATGGGAATCTTTCAGCTTCTTTGGAAGTTGTCATCCACTATATATTGTTGAAAGGATTCACATACTAGATTGAGTTAGACCAAGTGACCGCCAAGGTTCCTTCCAACTCCACAATTCTAGAATTCCATTCTGTTACAGACAGAGTAAAAATAAAGGGCCATGTAGTCTAAAATACACACCAAATTTGCAAGAAACACGTTGTATTTCATTGAATCCAAGACACCACTGACTTTCAGAGGCATTATTATTTATTTTATAACTACTTTATTTATTTATTTATTTATTTTTTGGCTGTGTTGGGTCCTCGGTTCGTGCGAGGGCCCTCTCCAGTTGCGGCAAGCGGGGGCCACTCCTCATCGCGGTGCGGGGACCGCTCTTCATCGCGGTGCGCGGGCCTTTCACTACCGCGGCCCCTCCCGCTGCGGGGCACAGGCTCCAGACGCGCAGGCTCAGCAGCTGTGGCTCACGGGCCCAGCCACTCCGCGGCACGCGGGATCCCCCCAGACCAGGGCCCGAACCCGTGTCCCCTGCATTAGCAGGCAGATTCTCAACCACTGCGCCACCAGGGAAGCCCCATTATTATTTATTTTATGTACCATTGGGAAAGGCTAAGCTTTTCTAACTAAAAACTATGACACAACTCTTTCCTACCACTTAAAATTCTTTTATTTTTTACTTATTGAAAAGTTCATTTAGATGTATTGAGGCATAGGTTCGTGTCGTATTTTACTCTTGTGCACATATCAAAATCTAAGTGAAATAAAATACGGAATTGTAGACGTTCTTCCTGTGACAGTATCTGCTGAGGTTGATGCCAAATTTGTGGCCCGCTGGGTACTTGAGTTCTTTCCTTTGTACAATGACTTTTGTTTTCACGCTGGGTGAACGTGTGATGCCCGGTGCGGTACACACTGTCTGACGGAGGGTGGTAGCGTGGCCAGGACCAGGTGTGCTTGCGTCAGGGGGCTGACACCGCGGCTGTGCGATGCGGCCCCTGAAAGGTGCAGCCTGGGGTGAAGGGACCTCGGGGTGAAGTGTACTCTGTGCGACGTGTGGCCGTCTGTGCTGCCTTGTAAAGCTGGATGCCGGAGTACAGTGCTTGAGGGAGCGTGCCAGCTGGTCCACGGCTTCAGAATTCCAAACCAGGGGAAATGACCAATTGTCTTATTTTTAATGAGAAAATTCCATGCAGAAATCTGTCTTCAGTGTTGGCATAGTTGTGCCTGTACTGTACGTTAGTTGGCTTAACGGATCATGGGATTTTACAGATAGTCCTTCTTGTCTCGTGTGTGGTGCAGGGATCTTTGCTGTCGCCTCCCAGCATGAGCGACTGGGCATGAGCTCCTCCATGCTTCTGTTGGGACACTCAGCCTTGAGCTGACTGACTGTCTTCACCAGGCTTGTCAGAAACGTCGCTGTCTTAAACCCAGATCTGCTTCTTTCGTCCTCGGTGCCTTCGGTGCTAGCTGTCCCCAGACCTCCAAACTCCACCGAGGTGTCTGCCCCTCTTCTTGCATGACTTACGCTTAAAATGTTGAATATAGCCTTGAATCTGCCCCGTTTTCTCTGAGTGCTTATTTCATTAAAGTCCCTTGTAAAATGTGGGTTTAGTAAAGCAGATGGCACCCCAGGGCCACCATCTTCTCTTCTGTGCAGACTAAACTCTTACTTGCTTTATTGGCCGTTGTACTGTGCTATTGAGTGACAATTCAGATGCCTAAGTTTCTCTCAGATGTTTGGCCCATTAACTGTGTCTCCCTCTGCCCTACTTTTATAATTTAATATTTGGACCTCTTGGAGGGCTTCAGATTTAAGTTGCCATCTTATAGATCTAAGTTAAATTTTTCCAGTCTGTAGTGATTAAACAAATTGAAAGCTTTATTCAGTGTTCAGTATAGCTGCAATCTCTAGCTTTATCACTTTCTAATGCACTCAGTGTGTTTTCCAAGCCTGTGTCCACTTCCCTGACGTGTATGTTGAACAGAACAGACTTGAGCAGAGCCCTTGGTGCATCCAGCAGGAGGTTCCCCAGAGATGAGTGTCAGTGTTGGCCTTTAGCCCCCTTGGGAGGGTCAGTTAAACAACTTAGAATCTCCCTGTTTTCTCAAAGGGCCTGCCTTTGATTATCCTGTTGACAAGGTATCATGAAGAACTTTATCTAGGCCAGAAGATCGTTGGGAATTAGCACAGGATTGTTTCTTGAGAAATGTCTTCTCCCTTAAGCACTTTTTTTCCCATTATACCAGGTCTTTTAAATTTTTTTAAATAAAATCTTGTTTTTAAGTTACAAAAGCAACAACATCAGAGAAAGTTTGGAAAATCAAAAAAAAAAATTATTTAAAATCTTAACACTGGAACCTAGGTTTTACTGCGTTTTTTAAATGTTTTTCTTTCTAGTCTGTTGAATTCCATGGACTCATAATATGCATTCAATTTTGTGTCATTTTTAGAATTAAAATGTTATAAAATAATTCTTTTTAAAATAATAAGCAGCATTTCAATGACTATAATCTTACGTGTCTTTCAATTTGAAGAATCATGCAGAATGACTTTGTGACTTTACATTTATATTGGACATTATAATTAAAGTGCTCTCTCATGCATTTTTCTTATTTGTTTGGATCTTTTCCCTGACTATCTCTAATAGGTACTATTATAGTCGTTAACTACTCCCTCTTGTTAGGGGACTAGTTGAATCTGTCCTGACCAGATGAAACACCTTTGACGTTACGTTTTAAGACAAGTCTACGATTTTGTTTTCTCATCATTTTTTTCTTTCTTATTTTATAAAAACTAGAGTACATAATGCAAAAAACAGGTTTTTGGTCTGTTTATTTGTACTTTTTCAAGTTTTTTTTTTGTCTTTTAAATACAAAAAAATGTTTTGTGGTCTTGTAGACCGATTTTCTTTTTAAATTAGAGATTTCTAAATGCCCGACAGGACTAGCAGAGGCTAAATATGCTTGAACTTAATTCTCAGTCCATTTGGTTACATCTGGAAAGACTGGTAACATTGGAAACAGAGTTGGTGGTGAGACTATAGATTTCCTGCTTTGCCCTACTTTCATAGTTTTGGCATGTGTCAATGGGCAAGTTCAAAATACAGCCCAGAAAGTGGAATAATAAATAATTTCTTTTCTATAAATTTGTATAATCATAAGGATTGGCTTAATACACATACCTCTCTGTATTTCCTGACAGCCTTCCAGTATCTTTCCTTATCCATCAAACATTCTGCTTCATTTAGAATATCATTTATATTGCCATTAAAAGTTGTTCTTTTTTCTGGAATGTCTAAAATTCCCAACTTCTACCTACGGAGTTCTTGGTGACCTTTTTGTTTTTACTCTCCAGAGGAATGCACCAGGTTCTGAGTTCTATTTCATTTTAAGGGAACGTTTGTAGAATCTCCTTCTTCCATGCTCACCGATAGGGGTATCAGTGGTAGAACATCTTCTGTGTTCACTGGGAAGAGGCTGTAACCAAGTCTCTACATTTCCTACAACTATAGACTCTCAGCGTCCTAAAAAAAAGTCATCTAGCCTGAGTCTGCGTCTGGTATTTGACTCTTCTCTGCATTTCAAAACACATCTATTGCCGACAACATGACAGGCGCTAAAACTGTGCCAGGCCCTGCCCAGGTGCCCCCCCTGAAAAAGATGATGGTGTAGCCCCTCTCTCCTGCCCCCACACTTCAGTGTGAGTGATCCCTTTGTAGAAGGACACGGAAAGTGTGTGTGATCTTGGATGAGGGACGATTAATTCTAAAGATGACGGCTGTTTGGAAGAAAGGGCGGTGTCAGGGGAAACTGCAGAAGGGGGGCCGCGTTTGAGCTAGAAAGACTGAAGCCATATTCCGCCAGGTGGTCATAGAAGGGCACTGGTTCTGAGAGAGCAGCACAAGCCGAGGCTGACGGCACGGGGTGCCCAGGTGACTCGGTGAGAAGCACGCACGTACCCTGAGAGGGTCGTTTCATCCATTTCGTCCTCAGACAGTTCTATTTGAGACTCTCTCTCCCTGTAGCTGGTGTTATATCCGTTGTTTCTAGTTTCTTCCTTAGGAATCATGCAAAACAAATCCAATTATTTTGTCACATTTCTCCTCTCTTAACTTGGAAAGGATGATTATTCCCGTGGGAACACCCCTCCCCCAGCTGGGTCCAGCCTACCCTCCTGGGGGCCACAACCCACTTCCTGAAGCCACTCTTCCTGTCAGGGTCAAGGTCCCAGGACTGTCCTGATTCTCATCTGCCCAGCATCTACCATTTGTCTTTATCCCTCCTAAAGTATAATGCTTGGAATTAAATATTCTATGCTAGGTTTGGCCTGGCTGGTGTGGAAAGAAATAAGTCTACGATTTTCTTTGCTCTAGTGACTAAACTTCCAGTTTTCAGACCAAGATTGTGAAGCCTATTTTGCTAACGATATCCAACTGTCCCATTGTCCAGTCATATTAAATGTATTTAAACTGTACTTGTAGCTCATTATGACTTGACATTCATGGAGATCCTGAAAGGGGGGAAAAAAAGCGAAAAGGGAAAACTGAATAGAATTTGAATACCTAGCAATGGAAAAATGTAAGAATTAAGTTCAGTTCCCCTGAAGATGTTTTAATGTGTTTTGGTCAGCTGAACTTGTTAAATGTATGAGGATGTATTATACAGTTAGTGGTATTTGGGGGTCACCTTTTGATATGTGTTGGTTTCCCATCCACCCAGACATCTGGTGAGGATATTTCAGAACACATTGGGCTCTCTATCAGCATACTTTAAAAGTAAGCAATTCCAGCTAAACATGATGAAGTCTCCTATACTATAAACCTAGAAGCAATTTAGTTGGCAACTCAGAAGTGGAGAGTACAGTGAGAACGAAATGAGATAAATCCCCCTGAGGCAGTTCACATTGTACACCCTAAAGGGATGAATGCTGATATTGTACATAAAGGGTGCTTTTATAAAAGCTTGGAATTTCCAAATATTTATCATGGCAGTGCTTTATACTTAAATCATGTAATGAACCTAGTGTCATTTTTCCTTTTAGTTCTGTTAGGCTGATAGTTTGAACTAATAAGTGATGAGACCTTGAAACTTCAGCTAAATCCTTCTTTGATACTCTAAAGTATATATTCCACTTTGGTTGTGGAGGAGTTGTTCAAATTATTTTATGCCATTATAAACATTATAGTAAGAGTTCAAATATTTTAAAATATTTGTTTTAATTTGAACTAGTATCAGTATAAATCAAAATGCTATTCCAAAAACTTTTGGGTTTTATGCCACTATAATTAAGATAGAGAAACAAGGATTTTTGATTTTGTTGTTCTAGCTTGTGATTGAAATCCTAGAAAGCAATGTAAAACAGGTCATTTTATAAACTTACGAGTTTTTAAGATCTATTGTTTATTCAGGTTGAATGCTGCATTGAAAATTTAAGAGATGTGTTGATATTTGGGATGTACATTGTCAGGAGTATTTTCTCTTTATTTGCTGGTCGCTGGCCTAATAAAATAATTTGTTTTTTAGTGGTAAATAATTTTGTTTATAACTATCAAGTGACTATGTTAATCTCAGTTTTGTAAATACTTATTTTTTTTCTGAGTGTAGGAATTTATTATATTTGTTTCCTTCTTATTTCCAGGAGATTTTGGACCAGATATTTTCTTAGTTTACTGCAGTACTTTCTGTATATAGAGATTTGAATTCATTGTTTTGTTCTATATCCAGTGATATGGTAGGCTAGATTATTTGGATTAAATTTTCTATTGAAAACAACTAAAAATACAGGATAAAGAATATCTTAAATTTCCTTAAAATAATTGAAGAGTGAACAAGATTGTAAGCAGTTATCAGAAAAGTAGGAGAGGTAAGCCACATGTTCAGGCTGTTTTAATCCTGAGAGCATTTGCCTGTTTGGCCAGCTGGAACTTCAGTTTGACAGTCTTATGTGATGAGACAGAAATCAAAGGGCCTATCGCTAGGCTTAGGATGAATTAGATGGAAACCCTAGTTCCACCTCCAGAGGGTTCCACAGGAAAATTGCTTTGGTCTCAGCAGAGCTGAGTGGAGGGAAATTCCTGAGAAGGTGTAACCCCAAGGAGGCCCTCGAGTATATTGTCATCCAAAAATCACATCACCTGGGTCGTCCAGAAAACTGTAAGCCCAGGATTTAGTTTTAGGCATTCACAAGTTTTTAGAACCCTTAGGTTTATGACGGAAGCTAGCAAAATTCCTCTCTGGAGGAAGGTCACACAAGTCAGCCTCACCAATGACTTTACAGAGGCAGGGAGCAGCACAGAGTGGAAAATAACCAGGCACTCAGGGGCAAGTAGTTTCTACGGAGACCTTCCTCCTGTATCTTCTCTTCTCTCTGTGCTTTGGACACGCTTCTCCTTTTCCCCTTCCTCTTCTCTCTTCCTTGCTGCCCACTCTCCCTGCCTCGTTGCTGTCCTGGCTCAGAGTGTTCTCACTGGATTCCACCCTCTGAGCGTCAGCTCTTTGCTCCTGGCGCTGTTGCTCTGGGCAGGTTCGTCCTTACCATCTCACAAACAATCTGTTGTTCGAGCCTTCTACTTGACTTTCATTTCATTGTTTATTCCCAAATTCAATAGTAAACCAGGTTCAGGCTAATTAAGTCCCTTTTTGCAATCCTTCAGTAGTTTCTGGATGAAAATTCCATCTGAGTTCCCTGTGGTCTGGCCACAGCTAGACCTTCCTTCCTTTTGTATAAAGGCGGCTGAGGTCTTGGGAACTGCGGCCTGGTTGAGAGAGCGCTTTTTTCCCATGGTTCATTGCATCCTAGGCTACTATTCCTCAGACTAACCTAGAAGCTCTTTGTTTTTGTTTTTTTCTTTTTAATGTTTATTTATTTATTTACTTATTTGGTTGCACCAGGTCTTAGTTGCGGTAGGTGGGCTCCTTAGTTGCAGCACGCGAACTCTTAGTTGTGGCATGCATGTGGGATCTAATTCCCTGACCAGCGATCGAACCCGGGCCCCCAGCACTGGGAGCGCGGAGTCTTATCCACTGCGCCACCAGGGAAGTCCCCTAAAAGCTCTTTGAAGAGAGAGTTCTTTTGTTTTGTTTTACCATTGGCCCTGGCTCCTCACGTAGTGATTTATGCATACAGTCATCCAATGAACGTTCAACGAGTGAATCGGTGGCTAAGAGAAAGCAGATAACAGCTTTGCTGTTAGAAGGCGTGAGCTGTTAGGCAGGGGCAGGTTGATGGGGGGAACACTACCCCAACTGGTGTCCTTTGGTTTGCAGGACATTTCCATGTATTATCTGTCCCCCTTTATGCAGATCTTATGGTGCAGGCAGGCAGATTCCTATTGTTGCCATTTTTACAGAAAAGTTAACTTCTAGCCAGACTTTCTTTTTGCAAATGAGTCACTTAGTTCACTTCTAGAAGCGTTAACTAAACACTTAACGTATCCTCCACATTCTGCTCTTGACTGCAGGGTGTTTTAACTCTTGACCCCGCTACTATCACTGATTTAGCCTTGTAACCTTGGCAAGACACTTGGCCTTTCTCTTCCATAACATTTTCATCTGTAAAATTAATACTCCGTGTCACAGCATTTTATTATAGCTTCTATTTCTCCTTTTGACCTTTTTAACCCCCTCTCTTTTCTCCATTCCGGTGTATGAATGGATTATATTACTTTGCAGACAAGTGAAGCAGATAAACATTGAACTAAGTGTTATGTCCAAAGTTCCTTTTTCAGCTCTCATGGGGTTAGGAAAAACAAAGACCTTACTTGTATAAACAACATATGTCAACAGAGTATATACAGAAATGCCAACAAGAATCTTAGGACACAAAACTTGGGCAACATAGATAATCTACCTTGATTATAGAGACTTCACTCAATCTAAAATTTTGGCAAAAATCACAGCTTCTTTGATGTTGATAATATTTTAGAACAAAGAGTCGAACTGTGATAGGTCTTGGGATCATTAAAAGTTCAAGACACGGAGCTTGTTTTCTGCTCCAGAGGAGAGGCGGTGCCGCTCAGGGGGCACGTGGTTCATTGCTGCTGCACAGCAGGTACTGAGCACCTGCACTTTCCGGGTGCTGAGGATCAGTAATCTGTCCTTAAATCTGAAAGATGAAACCCTGGGTCTGAGTGCAAGTTAACGTCTTCTGTAGGAGACTTTCTTAGTGAGAAGATTTCCACTAAAGTTAAGTTTGAAGAGAACTCACGGCTACCGAAAGATGATTTATTTCACCAGTGTTGCACTAGCCTCCTCTCCTGTAGGTAATTATTACTTCTGGTCACTTGTTATAGTTGCAAGGCCAAAATCCTTCGACCGGAGGAAATCAATCTACAGTTAGGATGATGGAAAGAAGGAAAAAGTGCCTCTATTTTTCATACAGAAGAAAGAAAGAATTTTAATTTCTACGGATAAAATTGTAAGGGCTGGCTCTTGGTTATTAGATGTGCTTTTGTTCGGGGTGGAATCACAGGGTGCCCCTCCCCTGTCATCCTGATCTGTTCTGTCCGAGCATCCGGGGACCCCGAGACCAGTTCTCTGGGGCTGGCAGGTCTGTGTTGTGTGGGGAACCGTCCCAGACGTGGCCTCGCAGGGGTGGAAAAGCCTTTGTGAGGCTGGGGCCCTCAGATCCTCATAAATTACATCTGCGGTCATAATTCTTTAGTATTTTAGCTCAACATTTCAACAGGTTTTTTATGTTAATATTTTATTTGGAGCAATATTGTAATTTTCCAAGTGATTTCTCTTATGGAAACTCCTGAGTCCATGAAGGACACAGACAAATATTTCAGAGCTTTTTTATTGCTCCAGACAGCAGCAAACACATGGCAACAATAATGTCCTAAAAGGAGAACTATTACAGTCAGCCCGAGCGTTCTTCGTCAAAGCCCTTCTTTCATAATCTCGACCACGAAGGGCCTGGAAGTCCCGCCGCTGCCTCTTCATCGTGTGATTCTCGGCCAGCGTGCGGCCCGGAGGGAGATAAAGCACACTGAACTGATGTGTGCAGGCAGAACACAGTCTATCAACAGCTTTCTCTAAAATGTCTAGTATAGGAAGTGAGAAGTATGCCAGTGCTGGGAGGTGGCCCTCCTCACGGGCTCCTGGAAGGAGTTTCCCAGCCCCTGAGGGCTGCGGAGAGCAGCTTTGGGGAGGACCAGCAGCCCCCCGTCTCTGGGTTGGTTATTTCTGGAGAGCTCAGTGGAGACGCTGCCCTGCCCGTGTGCTTTGGAAGGTCTGCATCTTAGTCAAGTGTCTCTGTTGTGTCAGAATGACGGGAACCGAGTTACGTGGGGCATGATTTTCTTTGTGCGAGGCTAGGTGCTTCTTTGAACTGTGTTGCTTCTAGTAGAGGGATGAAAAGAGCAAAGGGAAGCCAGGTTGCTTTTTATAGATTCTGCCCCCCAGGCAGGAAGGCCAGTGCTCAGACAGAAAGAGTTACCGCCTCAAGACACAGACTTGCTGGGTGAACCGTCTGACCCCGGTGGTTCTAGGCTCTGTCAGCGGGGTGGCCTCCGGCTGTCAACTCTGCAAGAAGAGAAGCCTGCCTTTGGGACAGGATGTGTTTTCAGCCGGTGCATCTACCACACCCCGCTAGGTAGGGTAGATCCTGGATTTGAGTGTTTCTGTAAATGTCTAAAGTTCATGGTAGACTTTGTTCCTCGGATGAGGCTGACGTGTGAAAAGTGAGAGAAGTTGGAAGTAAGGGCACACGACCGCTGAGGATGTAGGCGCGGAGGCTTCATCACTTCACCTTGAGTTATAGGGACACCATCCTTCAGTTATTTACTTGATTTGGTGAGAAAACAGGCTTGATTGATTCGTGAGGCTAAAGAGCTATAGTGAAAGAAAAAAAAAGTGAGAGAAAAATGAAAATAGTGTGACCCCTGTTACAGGTATCTGGGGGGATGGGTAGAAGGGAAAGAGGGGAAGATGCGGATATGGGAGTGGGACTGCAGTTGTCTAAGGCAAGAAAAACAGATTTTGCTTTCTTTAAGGAAGAGACAACACGTTCATAAGTCTAAGGATCCCCTGACAGTGGTTAAACATTGTAGAAGAGGCAAACTTTTCTAAGTGTGAACATGTTAGTTTGGGATATTTCCTAGGCTTTCTTTGCTTGCCTGGGAAAACTGGTAAAACCTTGAAAAATGATAGGGCCGCTGGATTTTGTACTGACTGCTGAATTTGGTTATGGTTTTATGTGACTAATTGCAAGGCTGGTTCTCTCACTTTAGTCGCATTAGAAAGTCTCTCATGAAGGGGCTAGCCACTCTGGTTTGCTCAATCTGTATGTAAACCAACACTCTTACTCCTGGAAAGTTGAATTCAAGAATTTTACTTGGATTATTTTATTATAGCTACTTGCTGTGAAATGAAGGGTAATTGACTAATCTAGGATCTGGTAGCAATTTTAGAGATTGGAAAATTGGGTCTCCATCTGCCGCTTGAACAAATAAGCAGCTTCTCCAGTGTTCGACCACCAGTTCATTCCCAACAGTGTATGTACAGGGCTGCCCCTGGTTCACTGGTTTATTATGGTCTATGTGATTTAGGAAGTCCTTTCCCTCCCTCAAACCTTCCAGACCCAGAAATGCAGGGACCTCTGTGTCACCAGTAGAGGTACTTGGAAATACGTAGGTTTGTGTGGAAAGTACCCACAAGGATGAAGGGAGAGGTTGAGGTTATGTGATCGAGAGTAACTTTTATCATCTGGCCTGAGACTTTAGTCAGGAAAAGTAGGTTGCCTGCATTTACCTAAAATATAGAGTCTAGCACAGTATTTCACATCTAGAGGGCATTTGATAAAATATTTCTTAATTTGGTTTTCTCTACCCAGAACTGTCCTCGAGACATATAATTTTGAGTGACTGACTTATGATTTATTGACTCTTGAGTACTGTTTATTTTAGCATTAGTTGTTTCTCTCTCTTCAAGTTGAAATAATTTCTGTTAATGTGGGACATTAGAATGCCTGCCCCCCAAGTAACTGGAATGTTTTGGTAAAAATAGACCTCCACGAGGGTATATCTGTCAGGAATCACTAGCAGATGATAAATACATGATAATTTTAAAATTACTTGATGATGGGCTTGCCCAATAGACTATAGTCACGTTTAAGAATACTCAGAGAGCTCGAAGTCGGATGAGAAAGTGGAGACCTTGTTGTCAGTCAAGGCAAACCTGCTTTCTGAGGGTCGATGTGACCTTCAGCCCCGGCTCTCTCGAAGTAACCACAGTGTCGGAGAAGTAGCCGGGTCATCCTGTGAAGTGACATTGCAGATTGAGTATTTCTGATTTGCTCTTACTTCCTAAACAGTTGTTATGCCCGTTTCATTTAATTTTATAACCCATTAGAGTAACTCAAGATGTCCTATGGTTTTCGTGTTTTCTTAGGGCTGTCACAAATACTTAGAGATTATCTAATAATGCTTTAATTGTTATTAATAATTATTTAATGAGAATACGGCTTTGGGGCGGTTAGCTTAGCTGTCCTGGGAGATTTTCTGTTGTCTTGGTGATCTGGCCCCCTCTACGCTCAGGCTGTGTGATGGGAAAGTAAAGAGGTGTGACCGAGGAGGACGTTAGCTCTCATCAAGTGCCTGGCATTGTGAGGGATCTGCCTGGGTTAAATGTGTCTCATCTCGTATGGATTAAAAACCAGTGTCTGGTTTCTAACCTCTGTGTGATTTTACCCTTAGAGCCCAGATTTGCCAAGTCATTTGGAAAAATTGTTTCAATGGTTTTTGCTCAGTTCTCTGAAAAATTTGTGAATGCCTGCATTTTGTGTTTTAGATGAATGCTGGTTTTTTATGAGGCTTGAAGAATTACAGAAAATGGAGATGTGTTTTTTAAAAAAGACATCTTGGGACTTCCCTGGTGGTATAGTGGTTAAGATTCTGCGCTCCCAATGCAGGGGGCCTGGGTTCGATCCCTGGTCGGAGAACTAGATCCCACATGCATGCCGCAACTAAGAGTTCGTATGTCACAACTAAAGAGCCGGCGAGCTGCAACTAAGGAGCACACCTGCTGCAACTAAGACCCGGTGCAACCAAATAAATAAATTAATTAATTTAAAAAAATAAAGTAAAATAAAAAAGACATCTTATGCAGAACAGTTAGGGTTGAGTACTTGCCAGTAATGGACTGTGTAATTGTGGGTAAGTCTTTTAAACATTTGGGGCTCAATTTTATTATCTGCCAAATAAGGCTATTAGGTTAGATCAATGTTTTCAAACTTTTTGCCCACTGGAACCCACAGTAAGAAATACGTTTGTAAAGAATTCTACTGCACACGTGTTGAGTGTGCACGCGTATGTGTGTTGAAAACAGAAGTGACGCAGAGCGACACACGTCCTCACGAGGTGCAGTGCGTCCTTCTCAGTGTGTTTTAAATTGACTTCATGACCCTCCACCGTCACTTCCAGTTTGGAAAACACTGGATGAGATGCTCTTAGCCCTACCAATTTCACGGTTGAAAACTGAACTTTAGGAATCAATTTTACAACTTTTGACCAAAAATGTGAGTGGGTTTTTGGCACTGACAAGCGGTGACCTCGCCACAGCGTGTGGGGGACGGACGTGGTAGGGACTCGTGCCCTGGACTGTGTGAGCAGCTCTGGTCCTCGTCGGGCCGGGTGGCCAGGCACCCACCGCGCCTGCCGCAGCGCCCTCTGCTGGCGCTGCCACCGGCCCATCGCCGTCAGAACTCGGGACTCCAGATTCCAGTAGCAGATGGGCCAGACAAGAGGAGAGGCCTGTGGCCTCGCCTCTCGCGCTGCCTCGCTTTCCCGGATGGTGGGGCGCATCGGGGGAGGGGCGGGTGACGGAAACTGCCGGCAAATGCTTTGGGTTTGAGCAGTGGGTCCTTGGAAAGCGTGCGTCCGTGTGTGATGGGTGCGCGCCATGCAGCGAACGCGGATTGCATTGTGTGTCTTTGGATCTTACTTCTCGTCTCCCTTTTGAATGTTATACTGTGCGTGTCATTATTTTCATAGGTGGGGTGAACAGCAGAGATAGTTGTCAATCGTGTTAGAAAGTGAGGTGGATTCCCCGTGTGGCTAAACCCCCTGAAATTTGTGGCACTGGGGAGGGGGGGCTGGACGTGGGCTCGTACTTGCTCCGTGTTCTGCTTGCCTGTCCTCCTGGGCGCCAGGCACTCTGGGGCTGGGCTATGTCTCGGGGCCCACCTTGCGAATATCCCCCTCCTGCAGGGGAGGGACACGTCCAGCCTGGCCTTCCAGAGCCCCGTGAGGGCAGATGGGAATGCGGGCACCGCCCTGCCCTGCGTGTCTGTGGCGGATACCCTAGAGAAGACAAGAGGCTCCAGTGCAAACCTGCGCCCTTCCGAGACCCACGTGAGCCAGTGGGGGGTGGGGCATCACGGCTGCGTGGAGCCGGGGGCGCCTCTGGACTTTGCTTCGTCTTATCCATAAAGGGCAGATGCTAGTGTTTTGTCCCTCGAGGGCTGCCAGGGTCGGAGGAGTGAGCCCAGAACTGGTTGGTAGATCCAAAGGCTTAGGTGAGGAGAGGACTGAAGTCTGGGACAGCCCAGGGCAGGGGGACGTGGGCAGACAGGCCTGAGGTGGCCTGGTGCCTGCGGCGGCTCTTCGTGTGGCCCTTCGCCGGGTCTGGGCATCCCGGGAAGGGGCAGGGCCGTTCTCCCGAGCCGCACGGGAGGGCACCTTGCAGCCACTCTGCGTGTTGCCAGGCTGAGGCACACAGCTCTGTCCTGAGTTGTGTTTTGTTGTTCTTTGCGCAAAGCCGTGGCTTTACCATGATCATTTTTTCTTGCTTCAGAAGTTTAAAAAATAAAACACGGGTTTCTCACTGAGAATCTGACACCCAACATTTACTAATATACTTTACAAACAAAGCTTTAGTAAAAACATTGAAATAGCTTTTTGTGAGACTACTGGATGCACTTCTACACTGTAGGCGATATTATCTCAGTTTTACTGAAACTTGAGGCGCCTGTTAGTTGTGTAGTTCAGTCATATGAAATTGCCATTTTGTAGCCCCCAAATAGTTGAATGATCAGCAGTATGAGATTGTTCAACCTTGTAACCTACCAGAGATTAAATACCCAGCAAGTGGCATTCTAATTCAGCTCTGATGACCCCAAAGCCCATCTTCATTTTTTCTTACTATTCTGTGTGGAATTTACCACATTTTAAAAACTCACTAAACGAATGGCATAAAAGCCAAAAGATGTTGTCCCATCGTGATGAAAAAGCCCGAAGCACGTTCTAGGTTGGCATCAGGAGGCGAGACCGGGAAGGTCAGAAGGAACATCTTGTCCACTGTTGTCTTGAGTCAGTTACTATTAAGGGTTTCGGAGGGTAGGGCACTTGCAGGGTCCCCAGGGTCATTATTTCTACGATCCTCTATTTCCTGAAGGGGAGCGTGTTGGGCTGTTGGGTTGGAGTCTGAGGCAGAAGGCCGTCTCTGCAGGACTGACTGTGCTCCTTTCCCTTGTGTCTGCTGAGCGACTTCTCCCCGCCCTGGAGCTGGGCCCCCTGCCCCCACTCGCCCAGGGTGCAGGATGACGGAGAGCAACCAGATATGGTTAGGAAAGGTGCCCCCCCTGCCCGGAGCTGCTCCCAAGATGTCCTGGCGCAGTCAGCGCGGGGGTGGCCTGTGCACACGTTCACAGGAGTCGTGGCAGGTGGGGGCTGTATTCGTTTTCCCTGTGCGCGGGCTGTCTAATCTAAACATTCCAATGTTGAAAACAAAACCGGGAGTTGATATTTCCAGGGAAGGGTCACTGAGCCTCAGATGGATACAAAGAATATACGCAAAAAGAAAACAGTATGTTAATGCAGAATATCTGAACCCCAGATAGCGAAAGGTCACCCACTCATCTAATTTAAGGGGATAGAAATTCACAGATGTGTTTGTGATTTTACCAGCTATAGAGATTTCAAATATTGAAATGGCATTTGGAACAGGAAGATAGGGTTCAGATTAGGGCCCAGTGAATAACAAAGTGAAAATGTTGTTATTCTAGCAGCTCACAGATCCTTCATTGTGTTTGCCTCTGCTGAGTCCTGATGAGTTGATCTTGAAAGAGTGATGCCTGTTGTTCTTGGCTTTTCCTGATTTTGTTCCGTGCAGTGTGAAGGCTCTGCTGCTTGTCCTGAAATAATGAAATTGAGAGGAGATTGATTTTGGATGACTTCCAGTATCTTCCCTTAAACTTGAGTTTGCAGAAATTGGTCACTCAGAAACAAAGCCCAACTCCCACAGTCCACTCCCTACTGCTGTGAGCCCCAAATCTACAGTTCATATGCCTAAAAGCTTTGAGACAATTGGAAATTCCAGCCTATTTTGGAGCAAAAATACTTCCACGTTCGACCAGTTCTATTAAAAAAAAAAAAAAGCGTGGACATCCCAAAGCCTTCTAGATGTCCTACTTTTCTTCACGTGTGTCATGAAGAGCGGCCCTTGGAACTTTGGGGAGTCATGGTGTTGAGTGTTGGGGACAGGGGGCCTACCCCTCCTTTCAGATGTTAAACATTTTAGGGCATCTAAATTGTAGAAACAAAATAAGCTGTTTTTTAAATACATTAATACCAGCTTTGTCGTCCTATGGCATGTGTTTCCTCTTGTGTAAAGGGAAAGTGAAACGTGCAAGATATATTCATGGCCAAACATACCTCCTCCCCGCCCTGCCCCCCTCCCCGCCCCCCCAGCCTGGCATGAGCCCTCTGGCTCACGTGTGGATTTCTGCGTTAATTAAGAGGCGTTCTACAGATTGACAGAAGCCTTTCCCATTGTTTTTACTCATTTTTCCTCTGAGGCCTGAATGGTAGTGTTTGCATTTAGAGGCTAAGAACTTGAGGCCTGGGTGTGTGGTGTGACCCGCTCGGGGTCACATTAAAAGTCAGAACATGGGCACAAGCAGCCTAACGGGACCGTGTCGGGGCTGGTGTTCTGTCTTTACCGTATTGCTTGCCATTCTGCTGTCTTGGAAATTTTGAACATGGCAGCGTAGGTGGCTGGATGGGGGTTTGGGGTTTGAGGGTTTAGAATTTTAGTTCCTTCTCTCTTTTTTTTAAGTAAAGTATCCCATCTGTTTTTCACACTTTTTTAGTCTTCAGTTTTGTTGTAAAGGAATATGGAATGCTTATTCTTGCTTGGAGATCCAGCCTCTAGGCCATCTTTAGTCTCCTATATTTACTTTGTTGTTTTTTTGCTCATTCAACGTTTATTGAGCTCCTTTTATAAAGTATGAAGCAGCTGTGTGGGGTGTATAAAAGAACACAGGCTTGCTTTTGTCCTCGGGAAATTCATTATCAGGGCAGATGGGTTCAGGGAAAGGAATCATGAGGGGCCTTGCTTGGGCCTGACCCCTTGCTCTTGTGCTAAAGGAATGAGGTTTCTTGGTTAAGTTTGACTCACCAGGGTAAGAAAGAGATGCAGGAACAAAAGAGCTCATAGGCTCTGAGCACGCTTTCTCAGAAGTTTCTAATTTGGCTATTGTAGGCGCTAGAATGGGGATTTAGCGTTTGCTTTTTTAGTCCTGGTTTTGGCCCAGTTAACACCTGGGATGTGGGGATATTGGGGTACACTTGCAGGAAAAGCAGATGCTGAAGAGCAGCTGTGTCTGTGGACCGGGGCAGAGGAAGGCGCTAGAGGAGAGACAGTGAGCTTGGCCTCTGCTGGGCGGGCATCTGTTATCTTAGGGGAAGGTGGTGCTTGGCTTAGCGCTGGAGGGCCGGTCCCGAGGCTGCCGAGCCGTGTCCGCGCGGCGCGGGTCTGTGACGCGTGCTCTGCACGTGGGGTGTCAGAAGTGGGAAGGGGAGTGAGTGGAGGGAGCAGAGGAGAGGACGTGCAGTGGGTGGGGGCCCGGGGCCCGGTCAGGAGAGCTGGGACCGACGGACGCCTCTGGGCTGGGGGCCACGGGCGCACTTGGAGCGGCTTCTGAGGTCGTCTGACTTGTCGTGGCGTTTCCTTCCCTTTGTTAGCCTCTTTTAAAGGGTCCTCAGGATGAGTAATGCCTATAAGCATATAGAAAGATGTAGTTTTGGTTAGTATATTTTATTACCTTTCCAGCCTCAGTGCTAGTGTCTTCCTTCATCAAATTGCTAGGTCCTAATAAATAAAGGGCATATATTACCATATCATATATAACTTGTTTCCTTTGTAATTTTACATATTTTACTTTGTATCCTTAAACGCATTATTCTGAGAAAGCGTCCATCGGCTTCCTAGGTGGCCAGAGATTCGCGGTGTAAAAACGGTACCCGGCTGGGGTACCCAGGAGTGCAGGACCTGTGGTCTGTTCCCACGGCAGCGACTTCATGCTGGCCCTGGGTGGGTGTCTGGGGACGAGGATGGGACAGTGGACCAGCCTCCTCCCCCCCGGGGTCTCAGCATCAGTCCCAGCCCTGTCCCGGGACCCAACTGGTGGTCCGCGTGGCCGGCTCTTCTCATCCGTGGAGCCATTGTAGGGCTAGGGGGGGGCACCTTCCCACGTGAGTGTGCAGACACGGTCGTTAACGTTTGGACTTACGTTTTCTGTAAAATAGGATGATAAACTTGTAGACACATTACAATGAGGGTACATGCTTGTGCAAAAATGACTAGAAATAAACTAAAGATGCTTGGAGGGGTAAGAATATGTATTAATACTTTTTCTTTACTTGCCATTTCTCTATAAAATCTCTTAGTTTTATGACATTAAAACCTATTGTCAGGTATAAAAGACTGCCCCTGGTTGTATTGTTGGTAATAGAGTGAAAACCGTAACTTTCATGATTAACTGGCTAAGACTTGATCCTATTTTGAAGAAGCGTGAGGTGGTGGCCTGGGGACACTTGCCTGCCGCCTGTTGACTGTGAATGTGCTTCACTCTCACCATAATCTCCTCTTCAGAGGTGATGTGGTGGAAAAGGACCTTCTGCAGCATCTCGGGCACCTGGCTCCAGCTACATCCTAACACACCAGCGCCCTATATGAGTCTTGCTTTGAGTACCTGTAACACGTTGTTTATACCATGAGTGTAGCAATTAAAATGTCATATTGTGATGGTTATAAATTACGTATTTAAAAAAATAGAACTTCTTGAGCTTCTTGTTATAGGTGAATTGAGTAGATAAATTTCTATCCTCAAAGATTCTTCAGTGCCTAGAATATGGTGGACGTTGGTAAGTTTTGAGTATTTTTATCTACAATGTGATAGACTTTTCCACTTACAGGCTTTCGACTGGGTGAGCAGCCTTTGATATTGTGAGTTACTTCTTATTTTGGAGAATTTTTGCATGTATTAAGTTGAGACATGCATGAGACACTTATAAGTCTTAATTCTGGAGAGACAGAGAAGAACTTTTCTCCTTTTAACTTAAGTCTTTCTTCCTTTCTCGTGTGGACAGATCCCCTTCCCTCATCTGGTCGCCGCTGTGTCCCAGGATCTCCTTCCCCGCTGGCTCCCCAGACTTCTCTGGGTGACCCCATTGTTCTGCTCAGGCAGGATGGGTTCTGAGGACCCAGCCTTGCAAACGCCTCCCCTAATCCAGCAAGTATTCCTCTACTTGTGTGGCCTGACCTCCTTTTAGCTTTTCAGATTTTTACACCACCCTGAAAAGAGCTAAGTTCTCTGGTCTTTAACACGTTAACGGCTTAACTGCTATCAAATCATGCCTCTCCTCTCCTAGATATGGACATGTGTATCATTGTGAATGTCAGATGTTACATTTTTTCTTCCTTATTTTGATCCAAAAGCTATGTAAAATTGTTTGTCTGGTTGGTTGGTTTCCTGGCTGCTCCGAAACCCAGAGAGCTGAGGGCACCACAGCCATCTTCTCTCCAAGAGCCTGGATTTTTCATGAATTTATAATTTTATTATTTTGACTTGGTTTGCTTTCCTGTCATCTGTTTGTTATGAGATTTACACTGTAGGGAAGGCAGAACGTTACCTCTACCCCCTTAGGGTCTCTGGCTGGGCTTGAGAATTAAATTGACAGAAGACAGATGAGCAGGAGAAAAGCGTACAGATTTTTACCTGTCCTGGGAGCCCCCGTAGGACAACGAAGACCCAGAGAAGTGCGAGGCCTCGGTGTTCATACACCAGGTTGAACCGAGAGGCGCAGTTGGGAAAAGGAGCCGAAGTGCGCGGAGAGACGCGGACGCTGAGGGCTGTGTTCCCAGGCTCCTTGGCCTCCGCCCTGGTCTCCCGATGAGAGCTTCCAGGCGTCGGGAGGGCGTGTTTCACATGGGAGTTTCTCTCCTGCTTTCAGAAAGGAAAGGAGAGGTCAGGACACCCTCCCTACTCCCGCTCTTTCTCTGGTACCTTTGGCTCAAAATAACCCTTAAGCCAAAGTGGCGTATTTTGGGGTGGCGTGTCCTGCCCCCCTTCAGTGTCAGTCTGTAATTAAATCAATATCGTAAGACTTTTAATAGAAAATGGTTTACACCACAGTTTCGTTTTTTGGTCTTTCTTGCTTGGTTTGCCGTTTATGTGCTCCGAATAGGATTTCAGAGAGGCGGGATTCAGGGCAGCAGCGTAGAGGGGCTCGGAGGGCGGGCTCTGAAGCTCGGGGCCTGGGCCCTGCCTCTGCCACTTTCTGGCCTTTGTGATTTTGGACAGGTCATTTAATCTTTCTCTGCCTGTTTCCTTATCTATAACAGAGAGATAATAACAGGACTGACTTCATAGGGCTACTGTGAAGTTTATAGGAATATAAGTGCAGTGCTTAGAAGGACTCCCCCCTCCAAAAAAAAAAAAAAAAAAAAAATAGCACTCTGTAAGTGGCATATTGTGGAATTCTTAGAGAATTACCCGAAGTGAAGTCAGCCTGCCCTTTCCGGAAGCTGGGGAGGCAAGGCCACCTTCTTCCCACACGAGCCGCACTGCCCATCCCGGAACCCTGTGCCCCCGCAGTGCAGGCGGCAGGGCCGGACCACCAGAGTCCCCTAGCGGGGAGGGGTGAGGCGGCCAGGAGAAGTGTTTGGGGGGCGTGGGAATAGGCGCCTTGGGACCCCAGGAAAGAGGAAAACAGACTTAGCATGCGGACAGACACCTCTGTCAGCCTCTCCTCCCCTCCCTCAAGTTTCTTTTAAACCTTTTCTTGACGTTGGTGTTTTTTCTCCTCCTTTCCAAAATACTTTGACTCAACTTTGACGGACTGAAAAAATACAGTAATTACATTTATACAACTGTGATTATTAACTAAAAACAGTTTGACTTTTAAAAATGTAGAATACTAAAGTTGTTCCCTGAGCTTGAGTTACCTTTTAACATCAGTTTGATGTGTGAAAACATAATTTATGACAAGGTCTACTTTTCAGGTGATGGAAAATGTGAGATCTACTCTTTGTATTTTGAAAACCATTTCATTAGGTGCCATTTGTTAATGTTCTAAATTTGTGAGATAGCTTTTCCACATGGTCCGTCATTAATTATTCATTCTTGATATCTTTATTTGTAGGTCACCTATTTATATAACTCAATTTGTCTATCACCTGGGCATGTAGCTCAACTAGTAACGTCTGTCAATTCATGGCTATTTTTGACCAGTAACGTTAGGGGCCTGAACAAGTTTTATTTATTGCTGTGCTTTTCAAACCACTCAGAGTACTTCCAACCTTCAAACAGCTTCCCCGACTGCAACAAAAGTGACTTTTGTCTCGTTATGGAAGTGGGCCAAACTGTTTGACCTAACGACAGGTGGGGTATTATTCAGGGCTGCTGAAACGCTGTGCTCCACATGCTTTGTTCCCTTGGGATTGTGTTCGGCTCGCATGTTCCTGGCAGCCATTGTGGCATCAGGCTCCTTTACTGAATTTGGAACATGACTGCCAGAGCCAGCCCTATGAAGGTTTTAGCTGTAGGATCATCATTTTCTCAAACAGTTTATGTATTAGTAGTTTTTATAGTTTGGTTTTATTTGTAGTACTAGAATCATACGTAGCACTTATTATGGTTTGTTTTTGTTTGTTTTTACATAGTTTCCAGCCCCTTGTGTTTATGGTTGTGAATACTTGTGCTTTTTGGCCTTTGAAGTTTCAAGTATGGATATGTATTTATTTGCAAATTGAAAAAATTTACGAGAAATGTCTACCACTTTGGACAAATGAATTCTTTAAGAAATTAAAGATCTTCCTTATTGGTTATCTTTACGGTCAGAACTGCCAGAGTCTATTATTAGAGCAGGAATTGATGCAAAAGTTAAGGCTGGTCCCAACTTTGAGGTTTATTCAAATACTCTTCCTTTTTTCCTTCTAATCAAAAGAGATACATATTCAGTATTTTAAGTTCCATGCACTGTGCTCTGTGTGGGGAAGGTAGCAGTGATCGGACAGAATCTCTGTCCTCCTGACGCTTTGGTCCTGGGCTTGTGTGTAGCAGCGTGTGCCCGTGGCTCATGGGGGCACACACTGTGTTTGTAGGACCTGACCGAAAACAGACCCTGAAGGGACTTCCCTGGCGGTCCAGTGGTTAAGACTCTGTGCTTCCACTGCAGAGGGCGCGAGATCCATCCCTGGTCGGGGAACTGAGATCCTGCATGCCGCATGGTGAGGCCAAAGTAAATAAATAAATAAAATATTAACAAAACAAACACACCAAAAAACAGAAACAGACCCTAAAGCAAACTGGTGGTAATAAGTACGATGTGTTGGCTGGCGGAGGCTTTGTGTGATATCTCTACCCTACAAGCGAGGAGCAGCGAGTCATGTCTTCATGTTATAGGTAAGAAAACGAAGGCTCAGAAAGCTTGTTGATTTGCTCCAGGACATCGGTGTTGGGAATTTAAACTGCTGTCTGTTTGTTCCCAGCTGATCCTTCCCTTCAGGACTCGTCTCTCAATACAGGTTTTAGACTCATCCTCTGAACTTGTTCTGAAGATGACATTCATGCGTTACAGTTTAAAACTTGGTGCTTTGGCTCAGTAACAAAGAAAATGGTTATTTTTGTACTTTGATTTTTAGTTTTTAGATGCATGAAGGAAGAGTGTTTGGCCTTAAAATGTTACCAGGCGCGTAGTTTTGAACGTGGTTTAGGTATGTATTCAGTAAAGCAAAGGCATATTTTTTCTTATTTTAATGCAGACTCATGATATGGCTCACACAGTTCTTCTTGGGATCTCTGTGCATCTCCACGTCGGTCCCAGGATCCTAAGCTGGGAATCCTTCTTCCTCAGTTTGCCATAAGCAGCAAATGTTCGAGCCCAACAAAGCAAAGCAGTGACAACATAGTCAATAGTGGTTTTTTCGAATTGGACCTACTCGAATAGTTCTATGAGATTTCCTAATATATAGATTATATTTATTGAAGGCAGAAAATCACCCGAAGAATGACTATTGTCCATGACCGTTCAGGCTCTCAGGGTGTCCCCCCGCCCCGCCCCGCCCCGCCCCGATGCTCCTGCCCTCTCAGTGCACGAGGCAGAGGCTTCTTTTGGGCTCTCTGGACTCTTCTGCGAGCAGCCCTGTGCCTAAGGCGACTGCAGCCGTGAGAACGCCTCAGGCGGCTGCAGGGGCTGCTGCCGGCTGTGTTGTCACTGGTTTCTCGTGCTGATCCAGGCGTAACTGTGATCGAGGAAATACCGAGTGAAAGATCCTCACTGAGTGCTCAGTTTCATTCAGCCGCCGGTCTCTTAGCCTTGCACTGGCCGAGGGTCCCCGGTGTGAAAGTCAGAATTCCTAGCGATAGCCGCGCTGGAAGCTTCTGGCGTGCCGTGAAGGTCCCGGACGGCGAATGAGCTGGCACGTCCGTCAGCACGCGTCCCTCCTCTGTCCTCCTGTCTCCTGCCGCTGCACTGGGCTGTGAAGAGCGTCCTCCGGAGATGGCTCAGTGGTGTGGGCTGGCTCTCTCAAGGCCTGGAGTCCTGACCCCTGTAGGACATCGTTTTCACTCCTCAGAGTCGCAGCTCCAGACACCGAAGATGGACTCGGGGAGACTGCCACAACCACAGGAACAAGTTGCCCTGTCTCCAGCGCGCCATAACCGTGTCTTACGTGCTGGCCTGTCGGCCCAGGGGTAGATGCTGCGCGCTGAGTGCCGTGAGCGGGTGGGGGGCCGTGTCCAAGCAGCACGTGGCTCCCCCGCGGCCCTGCGGGGCCTGCTGCGGCCCTTCCCGCTCGCTCCCCCGTCCCGCCTGCAGCCGCCCTGGCGGCCGTGCCCCTCCGGCCGCTCCTCCTTCAGCTGCCCTCACGGCTTGCCTCCTTCCTTGGGGTCTTTCTCAGGTGTCCCCTCCTCAGCGAGGTGTCCCCTGCACTAGCTCCCTTCTCTGCTTTTGTTTCTCTCCACAGCACTTACCATTAGCAAACATACTCTGTGTATAAGCTCCACGAAGGCAGAGATTTTGTCCCTGTGGCACCTTCTAGGACGGCTTGTACCAGGATGAAGCCTTGGGTGGTGGTGGCCCATTGTAGCTGCCCGATCAGTACTTTCTGGATGAATTGATGAAGATGCTTTAAATAATCACAGAACTCAGAAACTCGCTTCATTTTGTTTTGCTGTTCGTTTTTCACCTGTGTTTATCAAGAACCTGAAAATAAGATAAAAATATTTAAGACGTGCTTCCTGTTGGGAATTTAAGGGAAGGCCGATCCTCGTGGAACCCTCCTGCCCAGCGTTTGTGGAGGGTGACACGTGAGGCGGTCGTGATGGGCAGCCAAGGGGCAGGGAGGGCGGGATCTGGGGGCGGGAGGCCCAAGGGCCACCCTTGTTCCGGGGGTGATTCTGTGACCTCAGTTGATTTTTCATCTGTGAAATGAGGGTGTTTATGTCACTAAAATCACTTCTATGGCTGATGGAATAGAGAGAGCAATTTAGAGAACTGAGAACGAAGTCTAGTGAGAAACTGAGAGGCTCGTGTTTGCTGATGTGATCTTTGGCTCTTTTATTTTGAAAACGTGGTTGTATTATTTATTGTCAGTTCAGCTATAAAGCTTATTTTATAAATTTAAAAAATTCGAAAGACAGACTCTAATGTTAGTGCTGAAAATGGAGCAATTCTATTTCCATTTTTTAAAAAATTCATATTTTTTATTCTATATAATTTTCAGGTCAGTGCTTCTGAGCTTTGTTCTCTCAGAATTATTTATTATATATTTTGGGTTGATAAACTTAAAAAGTATTCAAGGATAAAATACAGTTTTTCCCCCCAGAGGATTTGAACAGTAGTGCATTTTTAAGCTTTCACAAATAAATGAATGATTTTCTAGAAAGGGAATGATAATGAACTTACAAATAAAACTATGATATATTTAATAATATTTATTATATTAATGATCAGCTTTTCAACCTCTCTCAAATTCAGAGAAAGTAATAGTTCTAATAATTATGCATTTTCACATGTAGCTCTCTGTCAGTCTTGTAAAGAAACAGGGGCAGGAGGGCGTGTGTAATGGGGTCACTGCCAGCAGGGAGATGAAGAACCTTTAAAGCCAGTTTAAAACCAGTGACGGCCACTCTTCTCATGGATAGAACAGGTCAAGGGTTGGAATGTCCAGGTGTACCTTTGACTCATATGACAGTGTTAGGAAAATACCAGACCCCTTCCTTTTGAGAACGTTGGTCTCTCCCTGGACGTGTGAGCCTGGACTCTGATACCACCCCTCCCCCATTCCTTTCTGGTGACACTGGGTGTGGCGTTGAGATGCTCCTGAATATCTCTGGTGGTTGCCTTTCAAGATACTCCTTCTACCTCCAGACAGCTCCGTTTGAAAGCTCTTCCTGTGCTCATCATAAATCTGCCCGCCCTTAACTTTTATCTCAGGAATAAGAAAAAATTAAATTTCTCTTCTACTTGACTGTTTCTCCAGACATATTGTGGTCTATCTTTATTCCCAGTTAATTACTCATGGTCTTTTTTTTTTTTTTTTTTTTTTTATAAATAATGTTTTTTTTTTATTTTTATTTATTTATTTATTTATTATTTTTGGCTGTGTTGGGTCTTCATTTCTACGCGAGGGCTTTCTCCAGTTGCGGCAAGCGGGGGCCACTCTTCATCGCGGTGCGCGGGCCTCTCACTATCGCGGCCTTTCCCGTTGCGGAGCACAGGCTCCAGACGCGCAGGCTCAGTAATTGTGGCTCAGGGGCCTAGTTGCTCCGCGGCATGTGGGATCTTCCCAGACCAGGGCTCGAACCCGTGTCCCCTGCATTGGCAGGCAGATTCTCAACCACTGTGCCACCAGGGAAGCCCCATGGTCTTTTTTACAGCTTTCCCCAGGTGTGGTTCGGAGCCGGCCAATGCCCTCCTGGTCCTTCTCCGTAAAACCTGCTCCAGTTGGGGCCAGCCCTGCTTTTGGTATGGACCCCGACTTAATCCTTAACCCAGATGCAGCTCTCCAGCCTTTTGAGGGGGGAGGGGCCATCCCCCCTCATTCTGAAACTGCTTCTGCCTATGTATAGCTATGATGACATAAGCTTCTTTGAGAAGTCAGTGTCATACTGTTGACGTGGTGAGTTTCAGTTAATTAAAATCTCTTTTGTTTTCTTTTTCCTGCTTGTATACCAGAAAATCTACCATCATCATCCCATCCTCATGAGCTTCTTGTTTTTGTCTCTCTGGTTTTGGTTTGGTGTCCTAGTTGCCTAGTACTTACTTTCATCAAACGCGCTGGATATAGATCCTGGTACCGGTGCTTAAGTGTCTTTATTTTAGGGGTATTATTTCTGCTGGCTTATTAACCTCTCTTTCCACCTTCTGTCACTGACATACTCGATCTCAGGGCTTAATATAAAGACGGTCTAGGACGGGACTGAAGGAAACGCCGGTGCTGGGGTACCGAGGTGCACCACTGGGCCTGCACTGCCCAACGTGGTGTCTGTGACGACGGCTTCCATTTAAATTGTAATTAATTAAAACTAATGAAATTAAACATTTAGTTCCCATGCACTGGCCCACGTACGGCTGTTGGACACAGTGATACAGAGTATTTCTATCATCACAGAAAGGGTCGCTGGACGGTGTTTCTCGACACCGATGTTGATCCCCTAGCGCGTGAAACAGAAAAGAAGGTGGGGAATTATTTTCCCATATTTCCCCACACCGATGCCTTTAATTTTACTATAGCGGGTTACTATGGTGACATTTTATTTGAGGGGAACAGGCAGGTTTTAATGGAAAAGATGTAATTTAATTTGTGATTTGAAGGATAACTGTGGTTTTGAGAGTAGATATTAGTGGAATTGTCAGTTTCTTGGGAAAACTGGGTAATACAGATACAGTTCAACACTTGGGGGCTCCGTCACGGGGCCCTGCCCTGGAGGGGCTCCCAGGTCAGTGGGGACACGCAGACGGAGCAGGTGGCGGCCGGTGCCGCGTGCTGTGCCTGGGACACGGGCGATGTCCTCGGGAGGGAGGCCGCTGGCCGGGCAAGGCGTCGCCCAGTCTCGGGGGGGCTTGGCCAGGACCCCGGGGCTGCTGCGTGCGCCTCATCTGAGCACGTGCGTGTCCTGCGGCGATGCTGCCTTCACGCAGAGACCGGCCTGTCCTCAGCACCCCCGCAGGCACGTGGAAGACGCTTTTAATTTTAAAAATCTTGTGAGGTTAAATTAAATCAGAACGCTTTAGGCTGGCCTGCGGTCAGCGCTTTCTTACCTGGGCACAGGTGACTGGTGGTGAGAGTCACGGAGGGTGCTGGTGGGAAATGAAATCTCCCGCGGTAAGGTGGGGTGTCCTCGCGGTCCGTGTGTGCGGCTTTGACAGAAGTGCAGGTCCCCGGACCTGAGCCCTGGGGAGTCTGGCCTGGTTAGTCTGGGCTTACTTCCTGGCATCCTGGTTTTGTAAGCACCTGAAGTGACTCCAGAGGGCAGCCGGCGTTGGAAACCACTGGTCTCCACTGGTCTCCCACGTGTGAGTTTGTAATAATAGATGCCACCTTGTGTCTTCCTGTCGCGTGGAGCCTCTTGTACGCCAGTCAGAGCCTGGCATTCTGCCTGTGCAGATTTGAGCCCTGTCATATTGTTCAGCGTTTAAAGGCAACCCCACTCCTAGGCGTATATTTGGAGAAAACTCTAATTCGAAAAGATACATGCACCCCTATGTTCATAGCAGCACTATTTACAATAGCCAAGACGTGGAAGCAACCTAAGTGTCCGTCGACAGATGAATGGACAAAGAAGATGTGGTGTATATACATATATACGCACATACATAATACATGTGCCTTACTTCATTGACCTTAAGATGTACCTGTTACCACCTCTGAAATCAATCAGGAGGTGACATACAAGCAGTTGAATGCTCTGGTTCCCTTGGGAAGATTATTTCTTTCTGTGTGCAACTTAAAATAGAGTGATCTTACAATTTATGGTGTCTTAGATTCATTTATGTTATGAAATGCAAATAGTAAGTTGCAATAATTTTTGTTTTATTTATTTATTTTTTGTGTTTTTTTAGCATTTTATTTTTTAATGCTTTTTTATTTATTTATCTTTATTGAAGTATAGTTGATTTACTATGTTGTGTAGTGTGAATTTCTGCTGTGCAGCAAAATGACTCAGTTATACACATACGTACATCCTTTTTCATATACTTTTCTGTTATGGTTTATCTCAAGATACTGAATATAGCTCCCTGTGCTTTACAGTAGGACCTTGTTGTTTATTCATTCTATTCGTAATAGTTTGCATCTACCAACCCCAGACTCCCAGTGCATCCCTCCCCCACCCTCCTCCCCCTTGGCAACCACAAGTCTGTTCTCTGTGCCTGTGAGTCTGTTTCTGTTTTGTAAATAGGTTCATTTGTGGATTATTTTAGATTCCTGTTTTGTTTTAATAAAGTGGAATACTTTGGTTTTTTGTTTAAACTTCATTGTGACAATTGTTATTGTTTCAAACAATTACTGGGCACTTTGTATGTGCGAGATGGAGCTAAGCGTTTAATCTTCATCACGGTGTAATAATAGTAAGGTTTTTTTAGATGATGATTTTGAGGCAGCTAGAAAATCATAAAATTAAGAACAAACACGTTTTACCGCAAAGCCCAACCTATTAACTTAATCCCTGTGCTAAAGTGACTGTCCTCATGTTTAATCCACAGATCTGTGTGTCATGCTCAGAGTTGGTTAGTTCTTTTCAGGTGATGTGGTGAGAAGCACATGAACTGAGGGAAATCCAAGTTCATGTTCCCACTCCTTCACCAGCTTAGCCCTGCATGAGGCTGAGGGACAAGATGGTCGAGGAAGAGAGAACATACTCTGACATTCTTGAGGCAAGACTCTGGGCAGTGCAAATACCAGAGTGGTCGTACCCAGACGTGCCAGCAGCAGGAGGACTGTGCGTGTCCCAAACCGTGAGCCAGTTGACAGTCAGGCACGTCTCTCTTTTCACTAGTTTTCGGTAGTTACACTGTCCACCTCAGTGTGCTTTTCTTCTTATTTATCCTGCTTGGTGTTTGCTGAACTTTATGAATCTGTAAATTAATGACTTTTACCCTAATGGGGAAATTTATTTGTTCTGGACTCTTTTTTTTTTTCTTTCTCTCCGGGAGCCCAGTAACAGGGCTGTTGTAACATTGTCCTACAGGTCCTTACGTTCTTCTCATTTTGTTCAGTAACTTCACTCCTCAGAGTCGATAGTTGCTTTTGCTACATCTTCAACTTAGCCCACTCTTTCCTTTGTCATCACCCATCTGGTGCTAAGCCCATTTCATTTCATTTCAGTAGGATGTTTCTTAGTTCTAGAATTTTTTTCTTTTTTTTCATAAGTTCTGTCTCTCTGATGAGATTCCTCTTCATTCGTCCTGAGTGTGTTTTCCTAACTGTCCTTGATCAGGGTTACAGTAGCTATTAATGCCAACATCTAGGACCATCTCGGCATCAACCTTCCTTGATTATCTTACCTTTTGAAATGCATCAGTTTCTCCTTTCTGGCTTCTGGTACATTCCTCCTAATGATGTTGGGTTTTTGTTGTTTGTTTTTGTTTTTGCAAAAAAATTGATTTGGATGACTCAAGCTGCAGACGGTGGTTTGAGTTTGGGCAGTAGCTCAGATCACAGTTCAGTTAGTCTTATCCTGGTTTACAGGTCAGCCAGAGATGTGGGCGGGGTTTACACACAGAATTGTGCATCGTCTTCTCTGTCTCTGTCTTTACTGGGGTTACCCATCCCTGCCAACCTCATTTCCAGTAGCTGTCATTGCCCCAAACTCTGTCCTTTGGTTCTTCGAGCCAGTAAAACAGTGGGTTTTCTGTAGGTTTTGCTGCCTCTGCTTGGTACGAATGGGAGCCTGCCTTCAGGCTGAAATTCATGAAAAACAGGAAAGTCACTTGGAGTCATTCCTTTATTTAAGGGTCAACTCCCCTCCAGAATCTGTGCTTGGATGCGCTGGAATATCTTGGCTGTTGTGTTGTGTTGTGTTGATGTTGTCCAAGGTTTATAGCTATTATCTGCAGACAGTTCAAAAATTAGGCTTTTTTTCTTCCTTTGTAAGAGGATTCTTCTGGACTGCTTACTTTTTAATGTTTGCAAATGTTTCTTGTGATGGAGACGTGTAACGTTACATTCTGCATTGGAGGAACAATGACATTTCTGCTTTTCAACAGGTCAGAATGGAGGTTTGCAGCTCTTGTTTCATTTTCCATGAGAACTGAATGTACTCTTTTGACCCTTTGGTTTCTTTCATGAGTATAATTTATTCTGAATTCTGAATGAGCAGGTTTGATGTGTTTCTTGTAGAAATTAAAATTTTCTTAATATATGGAAACATTTGATTTGCTAATAAATAAGAAGATACTGGTCTTTACAGATCAAGTGTAAAAGCTTTGATTGTTGAAGTAATTCCATGGATGGAGGGCATAAATATAAGTAATTCACTCTTGTGTAAATTGCATGTATAATTATAGAAAAAATGAACTCTGATTATTTTGCTTTGGTAGTTGGCAATGTACATTCATCAATAGAAATATTTTAATTTGAGTTATTCTGTGGTTATAATACAAAAATCAAGATTTTTTTTTGCTTGATCATGTTGAAGCTGAAAATTAATTTTCTCAGTGTATTTAACCTCTTATTTCTTAAAATTGTGTGCTCTGAAATTTTAGTCTGTTGAGTAAGTATGTTATTGGATTAGAAATGTGTGCCTCTCTCTTCTATAGTTTTCTCAAATTTGAACTATTTTGATACAAGTATTTGATCTGGCAGCTATAAAAGGTTAATAGGTATAAGTGAGGATGTGAAAAATTGTCATGAAAAATTAAAAAATTTAAATTTGTTTTTGTATCAATATTTCCTAATTTGTTGAAAATCACAGAAAAGTCCAGTAGAGCCCAAACTCTTATGAAATGTCTCATGCTAGCCTGCATCTGTGTGTGAATGTGTGTGTGTGTTCCTGGAATTTAATTATATTCTTTTTATGTATTATTTCTTAATTCTTTGTATTTTCACTTTATCATGACCAGACCTGGAAACTTTATTTTCAAAAAGAATCCCTAAGACCATTAATTTTTAAGGATTATAGAATGGTAATATTTTTTATGATAATGTTTTAAAAATTAAATTTATGAATATTTTAGACTATCATGGAATATATATGTATATCAGTGTTTTGGGGAAAAGAAAACAAAATATTCTCTTACAAAGGTATTCAATTTTGAAATTAACTATTTTTCAGCAATCTTGTATCACTTAAAACTGGGGATAAAAATATCAAGAGGTGATATAACAGGATGCTTTAGCTCCAAGGAGCAGAAAACCCAACTGAAAGTCCCCTAAACAATGAAAAGTTTTAAAACTTGCATAACAGGAAGTCTGGGCACAGGGCCAGGTCAGTAGTGTCAACGTGGACAGAAGCTCCTTCCATCTTTTTGGCCTGACAGCCTTATCGTATTAGCTTGGTTCTAGGGCTAGTCCCCTCATTGTCACAAAAGGGTTGCTATAGCTCCAGACATCCACGTTTCCTTCCATGAATGTGTTATTAGAGGGGAAAACCTTTTCCTGGTGTTTCCTCATATCTCCTTGGTCAGGGAAATAGAATTATCATAATTGGTTTGCAGCAATCATGATTTACCTTCTGAGGCCAGACCATGTGTTTCCTGACCACACAGCAGAGTGAATTATACAGCAGAACAAAATTAGGACTTCGACAGCCAGCAAGGAAGGGGTGTAGGGCAGAGACTGTTGTTCTTACAAACAGATTTTAGATAACCAAAGATTTCAAGTTCCTTGAAAGAGCTGTATTTTCTCTTGCTTCTAGGACCTTCTCATTGCTGTCTGGAATTTTTTTTTCCCCTCTACCTAATAGATTTCTTCTCATCTTTTTAACTCCCAGCTTAGATATAACTTCTTTGGGGAAGTCTTTCTAAATACAAGAGAAAAAGACTTTAAGGCAAAAGCACTGTTATAGATATATTACCTTTATAATGATAAAGTTTCAGTTCCCAAGAAGAGATAACAATGGTAAATTTGTCTGTACTTAGCCATCTAAGGCAACCTATATAAAGCAGAAGCTGACCAAATAAACGGGAAAGTAGACAAGTTGTAACCATAGTAGGAGAGTTTAGCCTACTTTCCTTATAACTGCTAAAAGCAGACATATATATATACACACAAATACAGAAGAATTGAACAACATGATGAACTCCCTTGAGCTGAGTGATATATCATGTGGCTCGATATACACTTAGGTCAAGTCACACGGCATCAGTCTCTTCCAGGCAACTTAAAAAGAGCAATCCTCCCCAATTCATTTTAGGAAGTAGTATAATTTTGATAGTATAAGTTAACAAGAATATAAAGAGAAAGGAGCATTACAGAGCAATCTCACTTATGAACTTTCATACAACAATTTGTAAACAAAATAATTGCAAACTAAAGCCAGCAATGTATAATAGGGATAATGCATTGTTAGCCAGTTGAGATTCATTCCAGGAATCCAAGTATTTAACATTTTAATGTCAATCTCTATTTTATCACATTACTTAAATAAAGGAGAAAAATTATGTATTTTCTTACCAGAAGCAGAAGATTATTGGGTAATAATGGAACTTTTAAAATGTGCTGTAGTGTATGTATTAGTTTCCTAGTGCTGCTGTCACAAATTATCACAAAATAATATTAATAGTAATAATAATAGTAAATGTATTATCTTATAGTTCTGGAGGTCAGAAGTCCACAACGGGTCATCAGAGCTATGTTTCTTCTGGAGGCGCTAGGGGAGGATTTGTCTTCTAGTCTTCCAGCTTCCAGAGACGTCCGTGTTCCTGGGCTTGTGGCCCTGCCTCACTCCACCCTCTGCTCTGTCATCACATCTCCTCCGACTCTGATCCCTGCCTCTTCTTTCCCTGAAAAGGGCCCTTGGTGCTTATATTGGGCCCACCTGGCTAATCCAGGACCGTCTTCCCATTTCAGGATCTTGAACTTAATCACACGTGCAAAAACCTTTTGCTCCAGCATATAACATAGTCACAGGTTCCTAGTCTTAGGGCATGGACATCTTTTGGAGGGGGGGGGGGCATTAGTCTGCCTTGCCAGTGTAGCTAAAAAAAAAAAAAATGTACCAAGAATGTTATGCTTAGTTATGCAAATCCTTCTAGTATTGGGCGTGAGAAGGCTGCCCTCAACACCGTCTGTCTGACGTCCTAACGGAGGGCAGATCCCGTGCAGTGAGGCAGGTGAGTGACTCAAAAACCAGACAATGAGAATAGAGGTTTGGGAAGGAGGAAATCTCCCTTGTTGTTTGCAGATGATTATGATTGTGGGCAGAGGAAAATCCAACAGAATCTAGAGAAAAATTAGAATTAATAACTAATTTTAGGAGTTGACTTAACTCAGCCTCTCACAACAAAATACCATAGTCTGGGTGGCTTAAACAACAGAAATTTATTTTCTCAAAGTTCTGAAGGCTGGAAATCCAAGATCAAGGTGCCAGCATGTTTGGTTTTGGGTGCGAGCTCTCGTTCTGCTTGTAGACGGCTGACGTTTCTCTGCGTCCTCCCGAGGTGGTACACGCGCCGCGGGCTCAGGCAGGGAGGAACGTGAGGACCCGCAGGCTTTGTGAGATGTGTCCTCTGAGGCCGCACATCCCATCGTGAGGACCCAGGTGGAACAGTCTTTACAGGGTGACAGTGCCCTTTTAAAACATTCACTATGTGTAATCTTACTTTATGTGATTTTATCCTTAAAAATTTTGTGAATGACTTGGATATAATTCAGTTAAAAAATAATCGTGCCAGACAACTTGCTCCTTTGGAGGAATTCTGTGCTGAATTTGCTTTCCAAAGGCAAAGATCCCTCTGGGACTCCAGCAGTCATGGCCTCTCCCCCATTCCTCCAGTTCATTGTGTTGTGACGTTAGATTGGTGGTTTATGTTTGCAAGGAGCTTTGTGCTCAAATTTTAATGCAACTCAAACTATGCAAGATCCTCTAAAGAGAATTGCCAGAAGATTTGTGTTCTAGTGGATTATATCAGATGTCCATTACAATGAGACTATAATCTAGTGTGTGAATTGGGTATTGGTTTTAGTATATATTCAGGCTGCTTCTGATTTTTTAGTGCCTGGAATTTATCCAAGCATAACTAAAAAGTGAAATTTGTACTCAACGTAGAGTTTCTAGCAGTTCCTGCATGTGTACGAGCGCGCTTCTGTGCCGCATGCGGCCCTGAGTACGCACACTAGAAAAATATTTTTGCTTGCGTGTGAAACTGACTCCTCAGACTACCATTAGTATAAGGAGTACGATGGATTTGGGGGATACTTTTGGTATTGTAATCACTGCCCAGATTTCCTTATCTCCCTCCCCTGACAAGTATGAAAAAAGTGTCAGAAAAAGAGTTGGCTAGTGCTGCTTTATTCAACGGCTTTATCTCATTATTTCTCTTTTTTTTTCACCTTTTCTGGAAGGCTTTGCAGTTGAGAAATTCCGTTTGTATAGGCACACACGTGTATGCGCTTTTTGGATCTAAATTATGTGCATTGTACGTAGTACGATACTCTTTTGAGCATTTGTTACTTCCCACCTTAGAGCCCGGATTCTGCAAGTAAACATGCTTCTGTCACCTTTGGTTCCACCTCACGGTGTCCTCTGCAGCTCTTAAAGCTGATATGTTTTACTTTACAAATAAATAACGACTACGGGATAACATTGCTAACGTGTTTGCTGTGAAGTGCTGTCCTTTGTGATGCAGGTAAGTCCAAGAGATCGTGTCACGGTTTCCTAATACGCATGCTTTGAATAGTAACTGGTCTCTGTTCACACACTCAGCGTTGACTCTGTCTCTAAACACCATGCTTATAAAATTATACTTACTTCAGAAGGATTTCAGCCAAATGGACAGTATCCCATGACTTGATTCTAATTAACGTTGATAAATGCTCACCCGGGACCAGCATCACTACGGAGCCTTTGATTACATCCTTCTTGTGACCTGGCGGCCAGGCCCCGCCCTCATCTGTATTTTTTCTCCTTCTGTGGAGAGAGAGAGAAGTGTGATCAGTGAGTCCTCTGACTCCGGTAGAAGGAGCCATTTGACACAGAGGAAGTATGCGCGCGGGATTCCAGTCGGCACCCTTAGGTGAGGGCCACGCTCGCGTCTCAGAGGAAAGTGTTCTCTGAGCTCAGCCTGGTGTCCAGGCTTCCTGGCTCTCTGTGTTTAGGTGGCACCTCCATGACCGGAGGTGCTTAGTAGCTGAGACTCTAAGTTAGTCACACTATTTAACTTCACATTTCATTTTGTTAATAAAAGTTGGAGAAAATTTTATGTCCCTGTGTCTCTGAGCAGCCATTGATGGGATGAGTGCATTTCTGGGAGAGTGTTTGCTTTGATGCTGTGCTTCTAGGAGGGGTTTGAATTAGGATAACACTTTGGAGAAAAAGCGACGTGAAGAGGTGTTTCCTTGCAGGGTTTTTATTCTTTATGTCTGTTTTCCCCGTGCGAACAGGATATTGCTCTGACATATCAAAGACTAGGCCTTGCTGCCAGCGGGGAGGACAGGGGGGTCGGGGCCAGGGGTGGATGCTGAGTTCGGGAAGCGTCGAGGGTCCAGCAGACAGGCCTGCGTTCACCCCGGGGGCCGCGCTGGCCGGCCTTCCAGCATCTGCCTTCGTAGCTTGCTTATCAAAGCACTTTATCGCTGGGGAGGGGATGTGGGTTAACCACTTCACTTAGCTCTGGCTTCCAGGCTCCCAGTCTGTCAGCAACAGCTGCTTTTCAACAAGCGCGCCCGTGCTGCCCGCCAGTGCCGGGCTGGGGACAAAACCCGCTTTGTGTCCCGTCCGGAGGGGCGGGGAGGGGCAGGCTTCGGGGAGAGTGGCCGAGCTCCGCGCAGGCTCTGCTTCCTAAGGGCTTCTTTGGTGAGCAGGTCTTTCCCCTTCTTTGTTTCAGGGTTCAAGGTTAACTGTGAAAGCACGGGGGCCGAGGCAGGTAGACTGTAGGTAGGTTGTGGCAGAGAGCGGGTAGGACGTGGGCTTTTGTGACCGCTTTGCACTGCTGTGCCACCGTCTTCTCTGCCCCCTTCCTGCTTGTCCCCCTGCCCCCCGCTCGCCTGTCTTCATTCACTCGTTATCTTTCTGTCTTCATTTCAGGCTACTTGAGAAATGATGTGCAGGTTAGCAACTTGCAGATCTTGGTGGTCAGGAAGTTTGTAAACACTAGGGAGCAGCAGAGCCAAATCCCGAGACGGCAGATTCTCCTGCTCAGGACCCCAGGCGCTCCCTGTCGCAGCCTCATCTGTAGAAATGGCTTTAACATGTAGCTGGACAGCGAGGCCGTCACAGACGTTCGGTGTTCTCCTTCTGGACGCAGGATGCAGCCTCTCGCCCATTTGGTCTCTGACTTTAATAGTCAGTTTCCCTTGCTGCCCCTCCCCCAACCCCGTTCTGGAAACACTGCCAGGATGCAGCCCCTTTGTTCCTGGGCGTCCAGGATGAGCAGACCCCCCGCGACGCGTGGGCCCTTTAGGGGCCTGGGATGCAGGAGCATGTTTCAGTGGGAATGTTTACTTGAAGGCTCTTGTTACTGCAGGGTGATCTAACTCCTTGATTCCACGGACTGGGAATCAGTCTGCTTTGCCTTCCTTTTGGACCATTTGTAAAACTCTGCTAGGATTTTTGTCTCCCCTCCCCTCCCCCCTCCCCTCCCCTCCCCCCTCCCCTCTTCTCTCCTCTTCTTTTCTTTTCACAAAAACCAGCACTCAGAAGGCGTGTGCCAGGCACAGGGGTGCTGTGAGAGCTCCAGGCCTACGAAGTGTTGTCACCAGACGGTGTGATTGCACCGTTTCCCACTAAGTGCTCTGTAGGCGGAGGTGCCTCGTATTAGAGAAATGATGTCCATGCTCCTGATGCTACTGAGGGTTCCTTTATCTCCTGAGTTCAAGTTTTTACCTCCTTCCTGCCTCCAGAAAATAATTCCAGGTAGAACATAAGTAGAGACCGAGGAATGTAGTGAGTCTTTATTTTAAACCTGACTGCTGAGAGTGTGTTGTGGCTCAAGGTGCCACGGGATGGTCCGTGTCGACATTATTTGGGGGAACTCTGCTTAGCAAGTTTCGTACGATATGGCAGCATCCCCAAGGCTCTGAAGTCTTTCCACAAAGCGGGTTTTTCGACAGTTTATTTTTCCCATAGAATACTCTTCATGGGGAAAACTACTAACCCTCAGTATAGCCTATATTTACTTCCTAACGTTTATAGGAAGAAAATTATCATTAATCAGCATATATGATTCTATTGTTTAAAACTCTCTTGGCATTTTGCCTGGAGCCCTGCTTGTTTGGAATAGACAAATACTATGCTGGGTAACGCCAGGAATGTCTGTGTGCATAGTGTGGATGGCAAAGCCTAGGATAGTAGAAGTGCTGAGGGATCCCTGAGACAGACCTGCCCGCACTGGACATCGTTTGGATTTCTCGGTACCAATAGCTAGCCAACCTGGCGTTCTGCAGTAGGGCACTGAAAAGCAATGATTTTGTTTCCATTTAGCAAACATATTAAGGAATCAATAAGCTGGTTTATTCATGTAATGTGTGTTTATAAAAGACAACTTCATCATCTGTGTCACTGGTGTATTTAGATCTTTATCCAGCCAGAGCCTAATTTATCAACACCTTGTTATCTTAAATGCTTTACACAGAAGGGTCATAAATCCCCTTTAAAAGGGCTTTATTTCACCCTCTAATTAAGTCTCCCTGATTTCCTTCATTGACCTTAAAAGGAGTTAAGGGTTTGTTGATTTTCATTAGGTAACAAGTACACATATTAAGCTGAGTTGGTTGGAAGGAAAGCACCGCCTTTTCCCTGTTAGTAGTGGGATAAATTGGAGCCTGAGGCCCCCCCGGACCCCACGGGCCGAAGACATGGGGTCACCTGTGGAAGGGGGTTTCGAGTACTCCTGCGCTATCCTCTGGTGTTTTCTGTCTCCTTAAGAACTTGATTGTGGCCAGTAGTATTGATATAACTGACAAGTTGAGCTTTTATTCAGTGCAAAGTCCTGTGATAAGTATGTGGCGTGCGGGACAGACATGAGTAAGAAAGTCGAGTGCAATGAGTAGACGGTAAAAGGGAAAGTGTTGAGTGCCTTTGGAGGCACAGAGTGGGGAGGAAAGAATAGTGGGTGATCCCTGGGGAAATACAGGAAGACGCATGTTGAAGGGTGACTCATTCGTGGGGTTGGCCTTGAAGGATGGAGGGGCTTTGAACTTCAGAAGATGCGGAGAAGGGACACTCAGATCAAAGCCCGGGTTCAGAAGCACAAGAGGGGGAACAGCGGACCTGACCTCTGCTGTCCCACAGCGAGGCCTGCCCTCCATGGCCAATGACCTGGTGAGGCCAGCCGGGTCCAGACCGTGTTCTGGGTGTGAACTCGGGACGATGGGACACTGAGCTCGTAAAGAATTTTGTTCAGCTGCAAGGTACAGAATCCTGGAAAACCGCTTACATAAGTGTACTTTTCTCATGTGGCAGGAGGTTTGGAAAAGCCAGACCAGTGATGCTGTAGCCGTTCCCAGCGCTGCTGCGGGTGGGCGGCTCCTCTGTTCCCCCCTCGGCCGCCCTCGCCCTGCACCCCGCTCCTCGTGGTCTCAGGGTGGTTGCCTCGCTCGGGCGGGGGCCCCCAGGCGGCGCTTTGAGAGCTGCCGCTCTAGGTACGTGTTGCAGGCTGTAACCTAGGGGTCAGGTGCAGCGCCAAGATGGGAGCAACTGTTAACGTTTCCTCTAAGAGCTTCAGTGAGAGAATTCGCTTCCTGTGCATTTACCCGTTTCAAGCGCACGTTCAGTGGTTTCAGTACCTTCACAGAGTTGCGGGGCCCTCACCACCATCGGTTTTAGAATGTGGTCGTCACCCCAGAAGGAACCCCCATACCTGTTAGGGTCACTCTCCGTTTTCCCCAAGCCTCTCAAACCCCTGGCAACTCCCAGCGTCTCTTCTGTCTCTCTAGATTTGCCTGCTCTGGACATTTCAAAGAAACGGATCATATTGTACAGTATGCAGTCTTTTGTAGCTGGCAGTCCGTGCATTTTTAAAAGGTTGTAAAAGAAGAACACAAAGAATATACGGTAGAGATTGTCTGTGGCCCACGAAGTTCAGAATGTTTACTGTCTGACCTTTGACAGGAAAGCCTGCTGACTCCTGTTACAGACCAGTGCACATTTTTGATCAGAAAGATATTTTTGAATATGAATCCCCTATATACACACATACATGCATTTGCACAGATACATATGTTTATAAATTGTATATGCTTAATCCTGTACCATATATTTGTATATTATAAATCATTCAACTCAAAAATTGAAAGAGATAAAAATAGATATAAAACTGTAAATGTTTTTTCATATCTCTGCAAACCATTATATATGCCTCTCAAGGGGTACATACTCTGCTCAGGATTGGTGATGCCAAAATATTTATTTATAAATAGACTGCATTAGGAACATGCTGGCATTTATCAAAAATACAATAGCTAAGCCTCAACCTCAGAGCTACTGAAACAAACTCTTTAGAAGTTGAACTCAGGAACCTGCGTTTTGATACGAGCCCCCAGTGATTCTGATGGGCAGCCTGGGTCAGGCACTACTGCTCTGTGCCTTTAGGCTCTAAGGCAGCGGTCCCCAACCTTTTTGGCACCAGGGACCGGTTTCCTGGAAGACAGTTCTTCCATGGATGGAGGGTAGGGGGTGGTTCAGGCAGTAATGCGAGCGACGGGGAGCGATGGGGAGCGATGGAGAGCAATGGGGAGCCATTGGGGAGCGACAGGTGAAGCTTCGCTCGCTCGCCCTCCGCTCACCTCCTGCTGTGCGGCCCGATTCCTAACAGGACACACACCGGTCCTGGTCCGCAGCCCGGGGGTTGGGGACCCCTGCTCTAAGGCACCAGGTACAGGCACGTTGCAGGGAAAATGGTGCAGCAAAAGGCCATGGCATGGAACCTTGGAAATTTAACTCCTTTAGAAAGTAAATTTCCAGAAGGCTTTTATATCATGAGAGCATCCTTTTAAGAAATAAATTTCTTCTTAGGAATCAAACATTGCCACTTTCTCCTTGTGATGTACTCTAAAGGAGGCTTAAGAAGAGAGAACAACATTTGGGCCAGTGATAAAATGAAGGATTTGTCCCACACTTGACCTGTTTCAATGTCCATCTTTTCCAGAATGTCTGTAAAGGTTTCCTTGGACAAAAATAATGGAGACCCTCCCTCCCACCTCCCACCAAACGATATGATAATTTTTGAGGAAAATAAATATTGTTCTAGTTTATCAATTCAAGAGCAGAATAACATGATGCTTTGGGAACTTTTCACGGAGCTCTTCACTATTAACTGCATGGTGGGGTTTATGGTTTCTGTCAGCAGTGGTTATTCATTGATTAATGAATCAGTGATTCAGTGATTATGCAATTATTATTCCACTGGTCATATGGTTTGGCTCAAATTACAAATGAAGAAAATATCAATTTAAAATAATCCAGGAAAGGAAATGACCGGAATTCCAAGGACCTCAGTCTTTCTCTTCCTGTGTGATTATTCATTCAGCTGATTGCAAGATTTAATATATTCTTTCCTTTGAGTAAATACCAGTAACTTGGTTTAACCACATGTTACATGGGTTTTATTTATTTTGCTTTCATTTTTGTGACTTTTAAAAATGTTTTAAATGAGATTTGGAAAATCCCAAATTGTTCTTAAAATTTTTCTTTGCGCTCTCTTCTTGGGAGTCAGTGAGTTATATAGCAGATCACGAAGAGGAACTATTTTGTGTCTGTCAAGATGAGTTATATTCCACATGTTGGCAGTGTTTTGACTGACCTTGTGGAAGGCATTTCAACTAGCAGTGAATTAGCAGCTTTACAATAATGAGTGGAGATCTTACTACTAATTATGTTGTTGATTAAATCAGACTCCTTGTGAGCAAGTTACTTTTTGTCTTGTGTATATATATATATATATATATATATATATATATATATATATATATATATATATAACTTTTGTAAGCTCCCTAAGGGCAGGGATCTTTGTTCTCTGGTGTATGCCGAGCATCTAATAGTATCTATCAGTAAATATTTAATGAACGAATGGACTCCAGAACTTAGTTTGAAAAGGGTTTCAGGAGTGTTGGCAAGTGTGAGGATACATACAATACGCCAGGAGAAAATAAGCTCAATGTTACTAAGGGAGCAACTAGACAGTGGGAAAGTACAGGCAGCAAAGGAAGACAGTACCAAGAATGAGATCAGTATCCAGACTGCAGACATGACATTCTGTAGACGTCCCAGAGAAGCCTGTGCACCTGACACTGAGATTCCCAGCTGCACAGGATTCTGTATCAGGAGGATAAAAGGCAAATTAGATTTACTGTCTCTGCAGGCATCCTTGAGCTGACCACCCTCCCTTCAGATGCTTGACCAATGTCAAGACCGGTGGATAGATGCGTTTGTCCGGGGTAGGCCCGGCACCGCGACCAGAAACGCGGTTCACAGCGTGTATATATCTTCCCGCTGACGGACGAGAGGCAGCAGATTCCTAGATGAAGGCCAACAGAGTGTTCTCTTCTGTTGGGATTTTATTCCACCCTTTGATCACTGAGAGACTCCCACATCTGCCCTTGTTCCTTGTGGATCTCCGTGTGTGTGCATTTTCAAAAACTTCTGATCGTAAGATTATACACTTTCAATACAGCTGAAGGAGAAAGGAGAAAGGAGGCCCTGAGAAAAATGGCTGATTATTTTTTTCATAAAGCATTTTACTAAAATGTTAATTGTATTTGCAAAGTCTTACCACTATAGAGGCCAGAAAGTGATGGCCAGGAGCCTAATACTTCCTAAATATATAACTAGACTTTTCACATTTAAAATCAGAAGAGAAGCTTTAGGGTTTAAGATGCCTGTCTTTCCCGGGTCTCTGCCTCTCAGCCACCTGGAGCCCATGCGGGCCCAGGTTAACAGACCCTGGACACTCAGCTCAGTTTTCACAGCTAGACTTTGCTCGTTCCCCAGAGATCCTCAGAACTTCTCCTGCATCTTCTTCAAGGGTCTCACATGTCCTGCTCTCAATGAGACCATCCCTGGTCACCCTGTCTAGAACTGCACACACACACACACGTGCACACACACTCGACCCCTCTTTCACGCTTTTTTTCCGCAGCACTTGCCGCTGGCTTGTCCGTTGCACTCGTCTGTCTTGTCGGGCGTCTGTCCTGACACATCCTTGCCTGTCTGCTCACTGCTGTACCTTCCATGCCTGGAACACCTGGAACACAGGCGAGGCTGGCGTACTTGTTGAACGGATGGGTTTCCGGCTTCTTTGCAGAAATCCCTTAGCACTGAGCCTGGTTGCATTTCTGTGTGGAGACTGTCATCCGAGGCAAAGGAGCAGGAAGGGCAAAGAGGTCTCCAGGCCATTGCTTCTCAAGGAGCTTGTTAGAAATGGGGAGTCTTGGGCGCCAGCCCAGAACCCCTGCACTTAACCAAGGTGACTCCTTTAGGCCCGTGCGAGTCTGAGAAACACTGCACAAGGTCACTGCAGCCGCACCTGGCCTGCCTCGTTTACTGACGTGACGTGCTCGCCCCGTGGGCCTTTGTGACCCCGGTGGAGAGTAATATGATCATTTTTACGTGTGAGAGATTTGATACGGTAGTAATTGATTTTGTTTATAATAAAGGAATTGGAGAGAAGCCTTGCTGTTGTATTGGTATTGAGTCCCGAGGATAACACACATTTCACATTTTCGTGAAACATGGGCTACACACATCACGGTTTCCAAGCGATGTGTGTTGGCCTGCAGTGTGCCCACATTTAGTGAAGCACTTTACAGCCGTTTTACCGTTTGTCCAATGCACACGGCCTTGTTCGGAGCCGATACATATTTTGGCAAGGGCGCTACTTTTTAAAAATATCTATCACTTTCCCCACCAGAAAGTAATAGTTCCAAGGGAACTGTTACAGTGAGTCTTAAAAATTCTTCTCTGTACACATGTCCTTGACCCCTGGAGAGTACTAGAGCCTTTCAGACTTGCTGTGGTCAAGTCTGTTGTACAAACTCCGCTTGCTGCAAACCCTTGGGGAAATTTTAGATAAGAAAGCATTTTATATGCATTTTATATATGGAACCAGGTCCATGTAAAATAGAAAGTGAGGCAACATTTGAAGTTGTGTTTCCTCTCCCTGCAAATTCTCAGATGCTGAAATAAAAAGAGCAAAAAATATCCTTCAGGTGCTTTACAAACACCGAATTAAAGTTTGTCTTCGTCCTCTTTTCCCTGGCTTTACAGCTTCACGGATTTGATGCAGGCAGTCACATGCACCATCCCTGGAAGTACCCTCAGAAAATGTGGGCACGCGTGTATTCTTGGTCACTTTCTATTTGGAAATCACCTTTTAAAAGGTCCAGACAGAAGGCTCCGGCTCTTGTGGAGGAAAGAGACGGCGACCAGCAGTGACCGGGAGCCGGGGCCTGCCGTGGGGAGTCGCCGTGTGGGCCCCCCTCCCTCCTCCTCCGCCCTGTCCGCTGTCTGGACTGTCCCTGAGGTGCTCGTCTCGGGGGGGGGAAACAGCTCAACAGACGAAATGCATGTCGTCTCTTTTACAGCAGAGGTTTGCTCAGGACCACATTGAAATCCTGAAGGAACCCAGAGCATGGAAAATAGTATTTCATGCTGCCTTTTCCACACTCCGACATGTAACTCAAGACGACACAAAATTTATATTCATGCTTAAAGTAGCTTCTTTGAAATATTTCTTTGAAATGTTTTGATGTCAAAATTCCAGTTAACCTTATTGCAGATAAACTTTTTCTCTTTTGGGGTGCCGCGTGGAACCCCACGCGTATACACTTATTCAGCCTGTTGTGTGATCCAGCAGGGGGTCAGCCCCGATCCTGCCAGAAGACAAGCAGGAATAGTTCATAGTAGAACTGGTGGTTGACACAGTCCTGTAGAACGAGCACATGCTTCCTGGCACTGTGAAATCCGCCACTGCCCTTGTGTGCAGACGTTGGGCTGGACCATAGGTGCAGTTTGTAACCTGGTCTTCCTTCGTCATCGGGGCAATTTTTGGAAGCCCCAGGGCCCTGGACAAATTGTAATGGGTTTTTGCTGGGTCAGTAATTTATCTGCTTTTGCACACCCAATGGTGAGAAGGAAGATGAGGGGTCAGAGGCAGGGCAAGTCGACAATTGGACCGTCATCAGCTGAGTCATTAAATAAGGTTGTAAATTATTTTATTGTAGTTGAGAAACATCTGATTAGGGTGTGTGTGTGAGACAAAGGGCAGAGGGGAGACAGACGGAGAGAGATGGAAGAAGCCAAAAAGTGATGGCCAAACTTAAATTTAAATTAATATTTGTTAGGATGTTGCTTGGATTTATTTTCTGTCTTGAAGGAGATCAAACTTTAACATAATGCTTTACATTCCTTAAACATATACAATACAATATAACATTTTTTTTAAGTTATGGTAAAGGTTTTAAGAAACCTCCGCCTCCTCATTCCCCCGGTTTAAAAAAAAAGTCACATAGCAAAGCCATCTATCTTGTATGATTATCCTCATAAACCTCTAAAGTATGCTTCTCTCCCCAAACATTATTGGTGTTGATCCTGGCATACAATCATCACACCAGTAATTACAGGTCTTAAAAGGAATATAGTCGTCAGTATTTACTGGCCTTTATTATGAACACATAAATCATTTAATAAAGTGGCTAGTGGACACTTTACTTGTCGTTCTGTTTACGTTAGGCGTTCTCTGCAGGCGTTCTACATGAAAGTTAAAGTAGTCTGAGCTCTTTTTGTAGACTGTCCTTATCATTAATAGAAAGCAGCCTGTGTGCATCCTGCAAACCCATTTCCTTATTTAAAGTGGGCATCCTTCCTTTACTGAGATGTGCTTCCTCTTTTATTACAGGACTGAAGACCAAGCCTTTGTAAACCCTTAAAGGCACATCCCTTCCAAATGACCTTTTGTCCTGAGCAGCTAAGATGTATTGTTTAGTCCACTCAGAATTACATGGGGTGTCCTAGGAATCTTTGTTTTGGTTAATTAAATTTGGAAATGTGTCATTTTTTCCTATTATAAAGCAGAAATGAAAGTCCAGTCAAATTGATTTTGGAGTTCTGGGGGATGAGATAATTGCAGAGGGTAAATGATTTAGGATTTAAAAATATGTGTACCTTTTCTCCACTGAGAGAAACTTGAAACATATTTAACTTCAATTAAATTATCTTCTTGTCTGCGTTTCTTTCCACTCATAAGGGTGTTGATATGCATGTCACGCTGAGCGAGCTTACCCTTACTGGTCACACTAAACAGAACGAGACGCTGCTTGAGTGGAAGTATTCTTTTTACACTAAAAGATATTTGTTAAGGGGAGCTAAAATAGAGATCCACAGCAGAGCTTATTAAATAGGTAAGAGGCCTTTTTATACGTAAGACCTCATTAGACCCTTTTATAGTTGCTATCTTTAAGGCTGTTCTTTTGCCAAGGATTTTTTGTTTTCCTTTAACTATTCTAAAGTTTTTTTAAACCTTTGTTAAAAGAACTATAGACGCTAGAATTTTTTCTAGTCTAACAGTGCAGAAGAAAAGGACCATGATGTGGTAATAAATGTATCAATTGTATCGAAAGTATAGAACACCAATTTGATGATGCAATAAGTTCATAAAGTTTTCACTTTTCATTTATGATGTTTTTAATAAAAGAACTTTTCATAAACTTTATGAAACATAAATTTATGACTTCTTGTTAAGCCTGTATTATGACATGCCATTTACCTTTTCGTCCAGTAACTATAATGTAGTCTGCTGTCCTCTGATTTCCTTACGTTTGTTTCTGGAAGAATCCTGTCTCTTATTTGCTATGCAGACTTCAGTGAATTCTGTTGTTGGGTCTTACTAATACACGAAATATACTTAACCACTATGTTGATCACTCCTGTTCTTATTCCAGACCCTAACACTTTTCTCCTGCACTTATTTTTCTTATAAGAATTCCCCCCTCTATGTCTGCATATCTGATACATTCAAATAAAAATCACCTTTCTCAATCTCCCACCTTAAGGAAAATCACCGAAACCCCCTTTTAAGCAAACCGGAAATCAAAGGAAAGGGAACAGGGGGTGGCCCTTGGTGTCAGAGACGTCTGCCTGCTCCGCTCCTCGTGTTGGCCGCCTTTGTGTCCTCCCAGACGGTCCCGGGTGGCCTTTCCCACCACACTTGCCACCCGTGCCTCAGCCATGCCCGTGGCCGTGCTCTTCTCTGGGTCAGGTCAGAACACCCAGCTTCAAAAGGACCGACAGGGACTGCGTCTTCCTGAAGCCATTTTAGACTAAATGCTCTTGTTTGATACCGTCATTCTCTGGTTTCAGCTCCTAGTTTACCATAATATTTTTGCTTATGTGCATATTAATATGTATTTCATAGTTTCTGGGGTTTTTATTTTAATTTTTGTTCTGTTTTTCTTTGACCTTATTATTGTCTTATTTCTTATATGATCCATATCCTTCTTTGGAAAAACATTTTTGACTCATTTCCTGTTTCTTGATAACATCTCAGAATTAGTGCAGAGCTCTTCCATAGGCAACGTTCGGTAAACCGACGAAGCCGTAGCATTCGTTTGGGAGAGTAGTTACTTCAGACTTGGTCACTGCACACCAGCACCCCCGTGACTCTGGTGGCCCGCTGTGCACGCCTCACCCGCCCGCAGCGGGCTCCATCGGCATCTTCAAAACCGGCCCTGGGGAAGAATTCCTAGGAAATCCTGAGAGCGGTTTCGAGCAGTTTAGGAAACGTTAATGCCGAGATTAAACGTCCTGCTGAGAACGTGCGCAGATCATACAAAGGACAAAACTGACTTTCTCAGCAAGGTTGCACCTGTAGCCAGTGATGTAGAAAATAAAAATGACAACCCCAGATGGTTTTGACGCTGGTTTTGAAGAGCATTTTCTCATTTGCGAAGAAAAATGATTGTGTACTGATATTAAATCTTTTTATGTTTCATGTATAAATTGCAAAGGTCTTTTCGCATGCCTTTGTGTTTGGAAAGTCCGTATTGTCCTGTGTGCCACTTCCTTAAACCCACGATGCATACAGAAGATGTTTGCCTCAGGCTGGACAGGCCACGCCCGCGATCAGCAGGGTGACAAATGGGGCCAGTGACCGCGGAGTGAAGGCGTGTGCATGGGGGGCCCGGGCGGAGCCTCCTGACTTCGACTTGAGAGAAGCTGGGAGGTTTTCTGCACCCTGACATAAGGACAGCCACATGGCCAGAGAGCCCAGGGGATCTGCGTCCCAGGACCAGGTGGTGGCCCTTTGACCGCCCTCTGCCTGTGGAGCACTGTTTTTATTTGGCAGCCAAGTGGTGCTACTTGAACTAAAGTGATTGTTCTGAGGGTTAAACTTTTACATTAAAAATATAATAGTAAAACTTGTGCATGTGAGCAAAATGTGCTAAGCAATCTTAAAATTAATTTAAAAAGTTGTTTTTGTCGTGTCAAGAACTCTAAGGGCCATCTAGCAAAAAACTTTTTTTTTTCTTTTAAACGATAACATCTCCGAGTGAGGGAGACTTGATAAGTTACCATGTGACTAGTGAATCTTCTTTATGGAGTTGATTATTCAGTCAAGCAAGCATTATTTCCTACGTAGGTTAGTTAGCATTGAGAAAGAACTTGCCCATTATTTTTTCATCTTTCACTTTCCAAATACTGACTTCAGCTTGAAACGTGTTCACGTTGCCCAGGAACATGTTGACCTGGCAACTAGCTACATGAAGAGCATCCTCATTCATTCTGAATGGTCATTCGTTCACTTATAGACCCGAAGATTAAGCTACAATGTAGAAAGTACTTTCTTTTGAGCTGGCATAGTCTTTATTCATGCAGCATGTGAGTTGAATTTACTTGGCTAATAACAGCATGTATGAAGTCAATAAATGCTTGATTTGAAGTTTTTTTCAAGTTCAAAAGGAAAGACATTTTCATTTGTGTGTGTGTGTGTGTGCACATGCCCACATTAAGAATTCTAAATATTTATATCAATAGGCTCTAAGCTCACTAAATGGCCATTTTTATCCTGGCCATTTAGTAGGTACTCATTAAATATTTATCACACACACACACACACACACACACACACCCACACACCCTCATCAGATTTTAGCCAATAGTTTAAGTTTTGAATTCTTTCAGCATCTTTTTATGTTGGACCTTAGTTTATAGGTTTAGCAACATGTGGATACAAATGGAAATAAATGAGGTTTCTTTTCAAAATAGAAACAAAAAATTCAATTTTAGTATTGTCTGCTTTCTTTGGGTACTTTGTTCTGTTTTTTCTTCCGTTGAATGTTAAGCTTATTTATTTTAGTCTTTTTTTTTTTTCTGAACGATTGCATTGAAGATGCAATCCCACAAAGTATCAATATTAAAATCTGTCACTATCATTGTGGATTTATCTGTTTTTCCTTGTTTATGATTATCACATCTTTTGGGGGGATGGTTTTACCAATATGTAGTATGCCTCATTATTCTTGTTAATGCTATGATTTAAAGCAAAAAAAGCATTCATGTTACTGAATCAACTTTCTTTTTGTAAGTACTTGCCTGGGATTTCTTTTTCTATTCCTTATATTTTCAACCATTCATTGTCCTTTTTGCTTTAGTATATACTTATAAAAGAGAATTAGGCATTCCTTTTTTGTAACTTCAGTTATATTTATCACTTTTATAGAGAATTTAAAGTGTTTACATTTATTCTTACAGCTGATATATAGGTGCTTATTTCTATCTGATTAGTGTGTGTTTTCTACTTTTTCTGTCTCCTTTTTTTCTTCTTTCTTGCCTTTGGTTACTTTGATTTTTTTAAAATTTCTTTTTCCTCAGCTACTGCTTCAGAATTTATACTTTCAATTTGTATTCTTTTTGCTGTTATGCTTAATTTTAACACACATACTTTATAAACTCTAAATCCAAATCATAATTCTCACTGCCTACTCAGGACACTAATTGATCTGCTGCTTCTCAGGGCCACGTACTGCTGTCCAGTAATTTAATTCTACCCTGTTTGCATATCTTTCCAATTAGTCATTTTTATTATTCTGTTCTTTTTCAATATAGCCTGTAATTGTTTGGCCTTACCTGTGTGTTTACCAGTTAATTTTCTGACTCTTACTCCTGCCACCCCGCTCCTGCTCTTTGAGTCTAAATTCCTTCCTGTTCAGGTAAGTCCCTTAGCGGTGTTTCAGTGAAGGTGTGTGAGTTATAAATGCTCTACCTTGGTCTGAAAATATCTTAATTTTGCCTGTATTCTTGAGTGGTAGTTCGGCTAGTTTTTGAACAGTTTCGTGTACTATTCAGCCTATCCATTGATGCCTGTTGTTATTATTTAGCCAACTGTATGGAACTTCTGTTTAGCGCTTTCTTCAAATCCACCTCTTCTTACTTTGTGGCTATGCTTCTTTTACCTCTTTGAGTATTTCGGATACACTTGTTTTAGAGAGCCTTTCACGTTCTCGTATTTTTCATTATTGGGGTGAAGCCTGCTGGCTGCTGCATCCTTGCTTTCTGGAGAGGGTCTGGGGGACCCGGGCCGTGGAAGGCTCCCTGGGGAGGGGCTTCACCTCTGCGTGGCCCGCTCCTCAGGTTTCCCAGTTGCAACCAAGTTGTTTTTTTTTTTTAAATATTTTATTTATTTATTTATTTATTTATTCCCCCCTTTTTTTTTTTTTGGCTGTGTTGGGCCTTCGTTGTGGCACACGGGATCCTTGTCGAGGCATGCAGGATCTTTTCATTACGGCGCGTGGTCTGCTCGGGCTTCTCTCTAGTTGTGGCGCATGGGTTCTAGAGCGCGTGGGCTCTGCAGTTTGCGGTACACGGGCTCTCTCATTGAGGCGCGCGAGCTCAGTAGTTGTGGCGCACAGGCTTAGTTGCCCCACGGCCTGTGGGACCTTAGTTCCCTGACAAGTGATCGAACCCGCATTCCCTGCATTGTAAGGTGGATTCTTTACCACTGGACCACCAGGGAAGTCCCCCAACCAAGTTTTTATGTTTTGAATTCTGAAAATTGTAGCACAGAACAGTTTGTTCATCCAACAGATAATTATTATGAGGAAGCGACATATGTCCTGTCCTTTTGTAGCTTGTAACCTTCCTAATTAATGACACATTTAAAAGTGTTTCAAGTGCACGTAAATACGGCAGGAGAAGCTTTATGCTAAAGTCTAGATAAAAATGAGTTTAACTTGACAGCATAAATACATATTGAGGTAGTTGCCACTATTTTAAATGTTAATGTAATTTACATGAGTATAGTTTTCAAAATAATTTAAAATGAAATTCAAGTTGGCTATTTGAAAATTGCCTGAAACGCCTCTGGGAATACAGTTTGCCAGTCATTCACCTAGATTCTAGGACCTACCTCAATATTGCCTGACATGGCTTGCTAAGTAGGCCCAGGATCTGTGTATTTAAGGAAATAAATTATAGAAGTCAATTATAAATAATTAAAAAAATTCTTAATTATGTGTTGAGAACACCCAGTTTCTTAAAAGACAAGTAACTGAACAGTTTTATTATTCTTCAGAAGGAAAGCTGATTAGAGCTTTAGGGGTGTTTTCTTAGTGTGTTCTAAAGCTTCAAAATTGTTTGCCTGGAATGTTCTAATTGACTGATTTCCAAATTACTTACATATATGTAAAGCAAAACCTTATCTTTTTTAGGAATGCTGTTCTCATGTATAGTCAAATAGACAGTGAAATTCAAAGATACACATTGCAGTCTAAAGTGTTTTGTGCACCTGTGGTATATACATAATAACACATATTGTGTTTCTAAGAAGCTCAGCATCATACTGTGTTACATGTGGTGGTGATTTTCATTTTTGTAATCTGCATAATTACTAGAAGATTTAACAATTGATTTCATTTGTGATTTTCCCCCTCCTTTTAAAGTTTAACTTTTAAAAATGATGGCATCTCTGTGATATTTTGAATAATGTGTAGCATCACCATACTTCTTTTTACCTTATGAACCTCACAGATGTAAAGAGATACCAGAAGAATGCTACAAAATCATCCCTTGGTTTTCAGAACATGAGTTGCTGCCAGTTAGGGATCAGGAGCTGCTCTTTCTATGCACGTGTCAAACATCCACTCATTTACATTTCATACTCATTTACATTTCACACCTTTCTTACCTTTCATACTCCAGCTCATCTTTTGGTTCTGTTCTTCTTCAGACCCCCGCCTCGCCCCAAGAAATTAAAAAAGTTTTTTGCTCCACTCTGGTTTCTTTAGACCCTGTCCCCCATCTCTTTGGCACTACATCTTGCTGGTTTTGGTGTAACTCACATGTGTCGTCTGTGCTGTTCCATGCTCCGTTGCCTTGCTAGGTGTAGGGAGCCTGTCGGTCATAAAATAGATACAAAATTCAGGTTTCAGTGGAAGGCATTCCCTGGTCCTCAAGTCCAGCTTTTCTCATCCTTTGGCTTCATAGGATAACACCAAGGCCATTTGACGGCTGGCCTGCTGCGTTAGCATTTTAATGATGTTGAGAGACAGTTGGCTGAGTGTTAATGAGACTCTGCCCTTTTGTAGTAACCTCGGAATCAAAGCGGTACAGCTGAGGAAGCCCGGCTCCTTGCCACCCTCCCCGCTGGGGGCACATGCCTCCTTAGTGTCACCTTGCAGGCTGGCTGCAGCTGGGGAGAGCGGGCTGTGCGTGGCCTGGTGGGGAGCTGTCGCCGTGCATGTGTGGGATGGGAGCTCGTTTGGAACTTGGTCGTCAGTGGATGGGACCGCTACGTCCCGCCACTCCAAGATGCTAGTACCTGTGATATCCTACACCTGGACGAGAGCTTTAGGAATCCGTTCAGACAAGATCTGGAGACCGAGTCATAAATATTTTGCTTATTATATTAATTTTTGGCTCTTTTTCTCTTTTTATGTCTTTAATTCTGTATTTACTGTTTCTAGAGACTGAATCCTTGAGTTTCTGTGCTCAGCCTTTAAGTACTCATTTTATCTCTCTTGGTTGTTAGAAGAGGGCACCTTGGTCTCTTAGTGTGCTAATTTAATATTAATGGTCCTAAGACCTCTACAACAAGTACCTCAGCTTTGATCACGACTGTTATTTCAATGTTAGGCGGTTTATCCGTTCTTCTTCCTAAATTTTAGGTTTAGTAGGTAAAGAGGGTCAGCATTGGGCTCCTTGGAGTGTCTGGTTATAAATAGACCGGAAAATAGCAACAAGGGGGGCTACTGCTTCACTGATGCCCTTTTCAAATACTTAAAAGCAAATGATTCATCAAATAGAGTCACTAAAAGCAGAACCCGCCAGTTTGTAGAATTTGACCCTCCTCATCAGAGAGAGGCAGCGGGGTGTGGAGTTCCTGCCCGGCACCTGATTAAAGCCAAACGCACCAGCGACGGCAGGCCAGAGAGGAAGCACAAGACCGACCGTCTCAACTGGGGGCACAGGAGCTGAAGACATTCAGAGGAAAATGATTTTTAAGAACCTTCTACATTTGTTTTATTTTTCCAGATATGCATCGTAGATAAGCACAGTTTCAGGCTTTACATTTTTTAAAGTAACATTCCGTCTCTGATTTAAGGAAAACGAATCTATGTGTGGTTCAAGCAAATGCCTTCCTATGCAAGTAGATGTGTTATTTTCAGATAATTCTGTCATCCTCCTAATTTTACAAATTTTCTTTTTAGGCATTTATTGTAGCTATTAAAACAGTCGCTCTTCTTCACTTACATTAAGTACTAGTGATTCCCCCCATTGAATTTCAGTTTTTTTGAGTGTTTCCCGTTATGGGGTTCTATGATGATTTTGATTTTTAAAAAAATGTATACATCTGTGTTCATTGTAGTCTTTTCTCATGATTATTAAGGCATTGCAAAATGTTATCTATAGTTATTTTAATATTTTTATGAAGTTAAGCTAAAACTCTGCCTCCCTAAAAATAAATTTTAAAAAATTGGAAGCATTCCAGCAAACCTAATTTAAAGAGTAGAACTGAGAAATTATTAAAAATTAAGATTTCTCTATTAGTTTAGTTTCTAAGTCTTGCTGCTTAGTACTCTGTATTTTATCTCTGATATTACTACACCACCAGCAGTGAATGAGAATTCCAGTCACTTCACATCTTCACCAGCATTTGGCGTTGTCACTGTTGTAGTCTGGGTCCTTCTATAGGCCTGTGGTGGTGTCTCCTTGTTGTAATTTGCATTTCCTTGGTAACACGTGGAGCATCTTTTCATATGCTTATTTGCCATCTGTATATCTTTATGGTGAGGTGTGAGTGCTATAGTTTAATCTTTTGTTTTTTATTTGTCACGTGTTCTTGGCCTTATCTTTTTTTGCTTTATTTGGGTTGAATTGGGTATTTTAAAACATTTAAACAATCAACTTTCCATCCTATTTGTCTGTACTGTACATCTTTGTTTAAATTTTTTAGTGACTGCTCTAGCGCTTTTTTCTTATCATTCGCTACCTGTACTTTTAGGTGGTATTAGACCACTTCCCATGTAATGTAAGAAGCTGACAACAGTATACTTCCATTTTCTCATCCTGGTTTTTGTGCTATAGTTATTTTCATAGATTTTCTTTTCACATATCTTTTTAACCTTACAATATATTGTTATTTTTGGTTTAAACAACTTTAAAGAAATTTTTAAAAGAGTAAAAAAGTCTTATTTACCTGTATCTTTATTATTTTTGACATTCTTCAGTTCTTTGCAGAGATGCAAATTTCCATTTGATGTAGTTTTTGTTCAACTTGAAGAACTTCCAGTTACATTTTATGAAGTACCTGTCTGCTCTCAATAAATTTTCTCAGCTACTGTTTTTTCTGAAACAAATGCTTTATTCCACCTTCTTTTTTGACAGTTACTTTTTATTGGGCATAGAATTCCAGTAACTTTCAGCACTTTTAAAATCTTCCTTCCTTTGTACTCTGTTTTATATCATCTGACAAGTAATCTCCAGTCATTTTTGTCTTTGTTTCCTGGTAGATCTTTTTTCTTCTGCTTTTAACATTTTCTCTATATCACTAGTTTACAGTAATTTCATTATAGTGTGTCCTAAGCTTTGTAGTTTTGTAAGTGTTTATCCTTCTTGGGGTTCATCAGGTTTCTTGGATCTGAAGGATTCAAATTATGGTTCTTCATTAAATTATGATGATTTCAGCTATGGTATCTAGAGATGTTTGCCTGTATTTTAATTACATGTATATTAGACCATTTAATATTTTTCCTTTAGCCATTGAGGCTGTGTTCATCTTAAATGATGTCTTTTGATGAGTAGCATAACATATTTTTTGATTCTTTGTGGAATTTTGCTGATTAAGGTATGAAGACAGCTTTCTTCATTTTCCATTCCTAATTGAGATTAGTAACTTTGATCATATTTTAATATTTATTTTCCCTTTCCATTTGTAGTATCTTTTCTTCACCAATTTTCATCTTTTTCATCTCTGATTTTTTGGTACAGATTGAATTTTCACTGCTAGATTTATCCTTCTCCTAGACCTGCTTTATCCCCCCTTGACCTGTGTCCGCTGCTTTGAATGTGTCAGTGCCTTTTACAAGAACTTCAGTGTCCTTTGAATAAAATCCAAGACTTTCAGGCTTAATTTACGGTTCTTTTAAAATCCCTTTTATTATATTTTTGTTTTTTCCCTCTTCTCCTACCTTTCTTCTCTCCACTGCTTTCTTTCTTTCTTTCTTTAGGGTCCCTTTACTTGGTTCAGAGTTGACACTTCTACTAAAAGAGAAGAGGCTTTGGGTAGAGTTTCTTTTTCTTCTGCCTTTCAAGCCCCATTATGGGGCCTATTTCCTTCATTGATCATTCTTTTTTCAAGAAGACAAAAATTCAAAATCCTTTTGGAAAATTAGAGCCAAAAATTCCCCTGAACCTTCCATAGTTGTGAGTTATGTCTCCTTTTCTTGAAATATGAAAGATAGAAAAATAACTTTTGTCATGTTATTTCAAGAGACAAAACTTCCCATACTCAGTGGCAGACACCCCTCTTTCTATTTGATGTCTGTGTGATGTCACTTACTTGGATGTGGGCCAGTAATTATTCCGATTTGAAATGTCCTGGTCATGATTTTCTTCTACTGCAGGCCCTGATTAATGCATATATTTACCTTCACCTCATCTCTTAATAGAATGAATATACCTTCAGTATGTTTCTTAAAATCATTCAGGACGTTTTGAAAACCCCACTGAGGTGACACAGACTTTTTTTCTGTATCTTATTTGTCCTTGGAGTCTGTTGATTACCTTCTTGTGTTAAATTGTGATGTTCTGTGTTTATATGCACCCATGATTATCTATCCATCTATCTATCTATATCTATATATATATCTGTATTATCTATGATATATATATATATCTCCATGATGTATTTTCTAGACCTGCTGGTTTTTGTAGCAGAGATGATGTTAAAGTCACTATGGAAAGCAGAACGAAATAGTTTTTTAAAAACAAATTCTATAAAAAAAGTTAAAGGTGGAAAAGCAGACACTTGAGGGGGGAAAAATGCCATCTATTATTCAACTTGTATGTTTACCCAGACCCCAGCTTTTAGGTGATTAATGAGCTCTCTTAGCTATCAACATAACAGGCTCTGGGAATTCTGTTTAAAACGAATGATACAGACATGGCTGAAAGGTTTCCCCGGGCTCAGACCTAATGTGTTTGTGGAACAGGTTCCCTGCCTTTTAAAAACCTTGTCTCTGTGGCCTTGTGGAAAGTGCCCAGGGCTTCAAGTTGGGAGTCTTGGATCCTATTCTGGCTTTGCCAGCAGTTAGCTATGGGTCCTAAGATCTCTGAAGTACAGTCTTCCAAACCACTGGTTCCTAAATCTCATTGCACATCTAAAGGTAATGCTCCCCACCCTTCAAGTTGCTACTTTCACGGGTCTAGTGTAGGACGTGGGAGGCGTATACACATGAAGCCACCTAAGGAGCACTTTTTCCCTGCGGAGAGGTGGGCCGGCCGCTTCTCACTAATGGTTTCATTGCCTGAGTGTCAGCAGATACAGAGTGGAGAGCCTTCAGCGTATTTGAACGTCCACGTGGGGAATTAGTCTGGGAACAGAAGACCCAAAATGTGTTCTCAAGTGTGACAGGGTCCATCAAGAAGCGGAACTAGATACAAACTTATTCATTAAATTAGAAAATAATACCCATTTCTTTGGATTGTTATAAAGGTTAAATGAAATACTGAATATAAGATAAGAATAGTAAGCCAACACTTCTGGGGCTTCCCTGGTGGCACAGTGGTTAAGAATTCGCCTGCCAATGCAGGGGACACGGGTTCGAGCCCTGGTCCGGGAAGATCCCACATGCCGCAGAGCAACTAAGCCCGTGCGCCACAACTACTGAGCCTGCGCTCTAGAGCCCGTGAGCCACAACTACTGAGCCCGCATGCCGCAACTACTGAAGCCCACGCGCCTAGAGCCCGTGCTCTGCAACAAGAGAAGCCACCGCAATGAGAAGCCCACGCACCGCAACGAAGAGTAGCCCCCGCTCGCCGCAACTAGAGAAGCCCGCACGCGGCAACGAAGACCCAACACAGACAAAAACAAATTAAATAAATAAATTTTTAAAAAATTAAAAAAAAAATAGTAAGCCAGCACTTTCACCTCGCTTCCTGTTTTCATTTTTATAAACTCAGTTACCAATCCAGCAACTTGTTTTTCTGGTGAAGCAGATGAGATAGAAAGCAGGAGCTGACACACAAACCAGAAAATGAGTGGCCTGTGAGGGTGTCTGCCAAGCTAAGCTGAGCGCCGTGGACGGAGAGACTCGGTGTGTCTGCCTTGGAGCACATCCCGAGACCATTTTGGGAGCAGGAGGACTTTGGCAGGGTTCATGGGAAGAGCAGGAAACACTAGTTGGTCTAAGACTTATTCAAGATCTAAAATATTTTAGCCTTTTTTCTAATATCATGACCTACAGATGTACCTTGAGGAAAAAGTAAGCTAAGTTTCTTAATTTTTAGTCCAGTGTCTGTAAGATATGCTTCTCTTTTTGCCCAGCAGTGTAGAATATGAGCGTGTCGTTCACTTATCCGCAAGCTCAGAAGTGAACTGTTAGTTACAGAGCTCTTGTCAGGAGTAGATGAGCTGAGCATTGTTTGACAGATGTGGCCGGGAGGAGCGTTTTTGAGTCCATCCCATAACATATCGACCCCACAAGCGTTGAAGAAGGACCGTGTCATAAGTAAGTGTGAGAAGTATGGGTGTAAATAGTTACAAAGCAAACTGTACTTTAATTTTTAATGAAGAATGAATAGAAAAAGCAATAAGAATCTTCTGTATTCAGTAAAAATAATGTTGACAATAGTCTTCCTCTGAGATTTAGTGCCAGGAAAATGTTTCTGCCTGATGAAGAGCTGATTTACATCCTCTTAATCAAACAATGAGGAAGGATGATGTGGTTTCTATTTAGTTATTACCTTTTATTTCTAAAGCATTTTTAAATGTAAATAGGGTGTGAATTCCAAATGTTGGAGTTTGTATTTCAGAAGTAAATGGGGTAGAAATTATAATTTTTAAAATATTCTGAAATTAAACAAAATAATAAAATGAAGCCACAGTATACTTTCTTTATCAAATATGGTAAGAAGCATTTAAGTTTTGATATTTCATTTACAGATGAACCAGAAAAGATTTTTGTAACCAGGTACACAAGAAATGAGAATATACCCATTTGCACAGCTGAATTAACTGCTTTCCTGAGAATCCTACAGTTATTTGAACAATTTTTTCCTCTAAAATGTCATCAATTTAACTTTGAAGACCTAGAGGATGTTTTCAACAGTGCAGATGGCTTTAAACTTCAAACACCAAGAAATGAAAAGTTTAGGTCCTTTTATGAGAAAACCGAGTAAATTTGAGAACATAATGACTAAACAGAGTACTAAGCTATATAATCTCACATTCAAGAGAATGTGAATGAAAAGATGAGAAGTAGCAAGAGAACATTAATTAACCTAAAGGGTAAATTTCTCATAGAATTTTTCATTATAAATAACCAGGAAGATAATGTTCTCTGGAGGTGCATATGCTTAGAATTGTAAAAGAATATCATTTTTTTTTTTTAAATTAGGGGAAAGCTCATGGTGCATTATATAATGGTATCATTTGCTTTTGGTCCGGTGTTCCTTCAGTGAGCTGCATGCTTTTTATTTGCCACAAAAAATAAAAAGAAACCTTGAGGGTGTGGTTTCCTGGGATGAGTGCTCCGACGAGGGAATCGGAGACACCGAATTTCATACCTTGAAGCTGTCGAAGGATGAGGCTTTCACACAGTGATTCCACCCCATCAAAACTTGCTCACATCAGTCTAGGTGTTTTTAAAGTAATTCGTTATTTTCTATTATATTTTAAAGAGTACAAAGACTACTCTATATGAAACTCTCTTTCTGGTCACTTTGTATCTACCTCTAGGAAAAATTATAAGACAAGAAATTACATTACAGCAGATTGGTGTTCTCCTCTTACTTAGAGCTTACACTAAGTATATTACTCAAAACACTTCTACATTTGAGGGCAAAATATTTGCAATATGCCTTGGAAATTGCTCCCCTAACTGCTTTGAACACTGTGATTGAAAACTTTATGCACTTTGGATTCATGTAAATGAATTTAAAGGTCAAATTGATGTAAAGTAATTTTGTGATGATTGATTTATTTGGGGGGAAAGTTAAATACTTTGCTAGCTTTTTGGTTACAGAATGGAAAAGGTGGTGAAAAATTATTGGTGGGCAGACTTAGTAGAATGATGTTGAAAAGTGTGTTTTTAGTTAATATAGAGAATATACATAAGACAGAACAAAAACAATATGTAAAATATTCATTTTTAGGTTTACCTATTAATAAATAAAAACCTATTTTGAGGCAGTTGTTAAAAACGAACTGCTGTGAACAAAGATTCAGAACCCAGTTCTTCTCCTTCACCCCGAAACCAAAAGATTGGATGATTTCTGCATTTCTGCCGGTGCAACTGGGCGAGGGTGCTGGGGAGGGGGGGTGGTGTCCAGGCAAAGCTGTCCTAGCGGCAGCTGGACGTGCTTTTCTGGAGCTCAGAAGGTCGAGTTAGAGATGAGGATTTAGAGGTGATTAGTGTTTCGGTCTGATGGAGTGAGTTCTATGGGGATTAAAGCTGGTCTTTGGGAACGCTGAGAGTCAAGGGTGTCCTGGGTGACAAGGGCCTGGTGAAGAGTGATGAGAGAAGTAGAAGAATTAGGAGTTGATAGTGTTTGGAAACCAAGGAAAGGAGTGTATTTTAAGGCACACGGAACAGTGTCATTGAGGGATACGCATTCCAAAGGCTTGCTGAGTGGTAGGGATCCCGTGAGTTTGGAAGCCGTATGTGGGCCGATCGGTCTGTCTCTGTGATTTTTTCCGTGAGTTTGAACACTCTGGGTTTGGAATGGAGAAGACAGATGGTTGGGTTTTAAATGCATTAATGGAAGATCAAGAAGGTGAGGCGTTGGTCCTGATAGACTGAGTTGAGGAATGGGCTGTGGGATTGAGGCTTCCTCAGTCTCCCCGCATTTTCTGATGGGGAATAAGCTGACAGAAGTGAAAACTGTTACACTTGAGTTCACATGTTAAGATGCCAGCTGATTTAGGGTGTGAACCCCGTGTCTGTCCACTCCAAGCCACGTGATTCCTTTCCAGAGTTGAAATCATAGAGGGCAGTTGTTTTCTCTGGGGTAAATTATCCCTGGAGGACTGACAGTTTTCTTGCTCTGAAGGTGGACCATACGGTTGAACCTCCGGAACCCTGGTGATACTTAACATCTTGCACACGGCCTTGTGTTCTGAGGTAATTTAAAACCTTATTAATCCAGGCCCCATTGAGTTAGGATTTGAGCAATTCCAGACACAGCCTTATTAAAACGCACCGTAACAGTCTCTGAAAAAAGGTTCCACTAAGCAAACTAATAGTGCAAACAAGATTTTAGCAAGAATGTTCAAACTACTTAAAGCAGGACTTTGTTTATAAGTGCCCGTAAGTACTTCTTAAGTCCTTTAGAGGCTCTCACTTATAAACTATCTATACTCATTTCAAATCACCCTTATCTAGTGATTAAATCTATGGATTGATACTGGGTAAGATTTTATTAGTTTAATTCTAGTTGCTGTGTTTTATAGACAGTTTTCAGCAGCTAATGTCAAACATTAGCTCAAATAATTTTCTAAAGAGCAGTATTAAATCCAAACACCAGAAACCCATTTAAAACTTGCTGAAAATCAGGGTCTGTCTTTGTATTCCTTGGTATTTTATCCCACAGCCCTTATTTCCATTAGTCCTAACCTCTCCCCGTACAATTGTAAGAAATGTAAGTGGATGGAGTGTTCAGGAGTTCTTTTCCTGCATCCTGACTCACGGTACCAGAAGTCTAGAGCTTCAGTAGCAGCTGTGAGGCCCAGTGATAGTTCAGAAAGCCTCAGTCAATGACAATATCCGACCAACCCCAGAGGGTGGGGTCTTTGTATCAAGTCGTCTGTGTCTAGCAGCTCATAGGCTGTCAGAACTCCCCAGCATATCTTTTTCATTTGGAAGAACTTAAGATGAAAAAAAACTTTAATTTTTAAAATTAGTTAATATTATAGTAAGTTGCTAAATGACAAGTTTTGAGTTGTTCTGAAGTTGTAACCAAGGGAGAATGAAAAGTGGCTTCTCCATGACCTCCCTTGCTCCTGCTTCCTGCTGAGCCCTGTACCCAGAAAAAGTGCTTTGAGAATTTTGCTGCTTTACATGTACCTCTGCCCCTTTTGGCAGTAGGTGTGGTACGACTAATAAATCCTTTTTAAATTGTTGTTCTCTAAAGGTTGCCCTGTAGCCTTTTGGCATCGTTCTCTAAAAAGGGCTAATAAATAGTTTAAAATGTAGAGATATACACCCAGGTGAATGTTTATTTCAGTGACTTCTGAATGCTTTGCGCTCTTTAGAGAAGGGCCTTTTTGTCCCCAGCTGACTTGTAACCACAGGAGATTTAATTCCATGGTATATAGTACAGGGCATCCCGTGAATGTATCATCAGGTCTTAATTTCACATGTGCTATAGATGTCTCATTGTCAAAATGTAAATACCTACATTAGATCTTTACCAGAAATTTAGGGCAAAATAATCTTGGGCAAACGTAGCATTGGAAAGGGAGTCATAGTAAACAGGATTTGGGTGCAGTTGCAGCTTAAAATAATGGCTCTGGCCCTAATCCGGGGCTGTGTTTTCTCTTACCTTCGCAAGGCGTCAGTTTAGTCCTGAGATGATTTTATCCCTTCGTATTGCAAGGCAGGTTTCAAAATTCAAGAACGTGCTAAATGCTATTGTATTCCAATTTGACTGTACTATTATAATTGAGGAAAATGTTAGTTCCTGTTGTAGCTCCTCATTCCTGGCCGGTCTTACTCTAAGAAGTGCCCTTGGAATTTGCTGCTGTTGCCACTTGGAAATTTTTGTTTTGCTTTTTGTTGCAGATTCTTTGGAGAACAGGCGGGGTATAAGTGACAAGTGCATTCTAAATTTATGGCTTGGTGAGCAGAATCCTTGCTGGTCATTTAGCTTGACAGTGCTTGGGCTCCCTGGAATTTTAAGTAAAGTATTTTATTTATATTTTCCCAATTTGCAGAATTGAAATAATATGTGTTCTCTCCGTACCTCAAAGAGCTGTAAGGGATATTAATAAGATAACACCTAAAACCTCTGTGGGGTCCTGATGCAGCCACAGAAATAAATGGTATCATCATCACCATCTGAGAGCAACAACATTAGCATCGTGGCTTTCTCTTTGCAGAGATGAATTATGGCTAAGCGGTCAGTCATCCCATGGATGGGCTCTGATTTTCATTCTGATACTCCTTTACAAGTATGTTAGCTTAGGAAGCATGCACTTTATTATCAAACTATTGTAGAAGATGGTCTTACGTTGGCCAAGATTCTACATATTCCGACAGAGACCCTGCATGTTAGATGTATTCTTATTTTTTTCGTGACTTTTTTTAGTTAGAAAGCATGTTCCAAAAAAATTCCATCTTTTCAAAATAACCTGCACATCAAGAGCTTTTCCATAACCAGGCAAGATTAATAGATTTTTCTGGCATTATTTCAAAATATCATCTAATCTGTGAAGACAGGAATACTCCATTGAGTTTGGATTCCTTTTTAGGGACAGTGCTTTGAAGGTGCCAGGCACTCACCACGTAGCTGTTGAATCCAGGTGCGTTCTTTACGTGTCATACTTGGGATTTCTGCTAGAGCATTTAAAAATTTTCCTCGTGTAGACATTGGGGTCATAAGTCTCTTATGTCTGTTTCTGAGGTTCTTTGAACCTATTATGAAACAGAGCTGTATGGCTTCAAACTGTCTTCAACATTTAAGTCCCTCATCTTAGTTCTACTAAGGGTAGGATTTCATAACAAGATATTTTCAGTTTAAGGAATAAATAATAGTGACATTGAAAGAACTGTTAATCTTCAGACTAATGCTTTTTCATTTTATTCAGCATTAGCTCCAAAAGAACCCTCTGAGGTGAAAGAAAGAAAGATTATGAAAAACATTGAAGTGGGAACAACTTTTTGACAGTATGTTTCCATTTAAAATTCAATCTCTAAGTATATCCCTCATCCATCCTGCCTTATCTCCATGATGTTTGTCACCAACTGATACCTAACTTTTGTTTATAGTTTATAAATCCAGTTTTCCCTTTAAGATTATTTTTTAGACAGACTTTTAAAAACAAATTTTAAACAGAAGATGGGTTATATAGCACCTAGGCACTCCTTGGAAAACCATTTGAGAATACAGTTTGACCAAAAAATTGATGAATCAAAAAAGAATATTGGAATGGTGAAACCATAGTAAAATAAGTTGGTGGTAAAGAATGAATCAATTTAACTATAAAACTAAGGCTACTACATTTAGATCTTTGATCCATTTTGACTTGTTTTGTATGTGGTGTGAGATAAGAGTCCGATTTCATTCTTGTGCATGTGGTTATCTAGTTGTCTCAGCATCATTTGTTGAAAAGACTGTTCTTTCCCCTTTGAACGGTCTTGGCATCCCTGTTGAAAGTTAGTTGAACATAGACCCCTGCGTTTATTTCTGGACTCTAGATTTCATTCCATTTATTTATATGTCTATCCTTATGCCAATACAGCATTTTCTTGGTTACTGTTGCTTGTAAATTTAGAATTTGGGGAGTGTGAATGCTCCAACTTTGTTCTTTTTCAAGATTGTTTTAACTTTTCTCGATCCTTTGTAACTTCATATAAATTTTAGAATCAGCTTGTCAATGTCAAATACCTAAATGTAAAAGTGAAAACTATAAAACTCTTAGAAGAAAACATAGGAGTAAACCTTCATAACCTTGAATTTGTCAATGGATATTTAGGTCTGACACCAAAAGCACAAGTAGCGAAAGAAAAAATAGATAAATTGGACTTCATCAGAATTAAAAATTTTGTGCTTCAAAGGATGCCTTCAAGAAAGTGAACAGAAACTCACATAATTGGAGGAAATATTTGCAGATCATGTATCTGATATGGAATATATATCTAGAAAACATAAAAACTCTTAGAACTCAATAATAAAAACACAGATAACCCAATTAAAAAATGGGCAAAGGATCTGAATAGATATTTCTCCAAAAAAGATACACAAATGGCCAATAAGCACATGAGAAGACGCTCCGCATCATTAGTCATCAGGGAAATGAAAATCAAAACCACAGTGAGATAACACTGTATGCGCGTTAGGATGTCTGCAATCCAGGAGCCCGATAACGATGAGTGTTGGTGCAGAAGTTGGAAGCTGGAGCCCTCATACAGCACAGATGGGATGTAAAATGGTGTGGCCACGTTGGAAAGAGTCTGCAACTCCTCCAGTGGGTAAGCCTACTGTTACCATACCCTCCAGCAGTTCCACTCCTACGTGTCAACGCAAGAGAAATGAAAACATATGTCCACACAAAACCTTGTGCAAGAATGTTGATAGCAGCATCAGTTACAGTTGCCAAAAGGTGGAATCAATCCAAATATTTCCAGCTGGTGAATGGATAAACAAAATGTGATATACGCATACAGTGGAATATTATTTGGCCATAAGATGGGATGATGAAGTACTGACAGTTCTGTAACGTGGATGAACCTTGTAAACATTACGCTAAGTAAAGGAAGCAAATCACAAAAGACCACATTTACATGAAATATCCAAAATAGACAACAGTGAGGTAAAATGGATTAGTGGTTGTTTAAGGTGGGGAGAGTGGTTTTAGGGAGGGGACTGATAGTGGGTACGGTTTCTTTTGAGATCGCTAAAATGTTCTAAAATTGACGGTGGCAATAGTCGCCCATATCTGAGAATATACTAAAAGCCATGGAATCATACATTTAAAATGCAGAATTGTGAATTATATCTCAAATTATGAATGCGGATTTTATTTTAATAAAGCTGCTGGTTTAAAAAAAAGTAAGTCTGACCAGCTGTGTGAATTATGGCTACAGAACAGAATGTCAGTGTAAACTATGTCACGTGGTAGTGTTATCTAGCAAAATTGGGAGGGGCGACCTTCTTCTGTGACCGCGCTGGCCCCTGCCGCATGCACCTGGTTTCCATCAGGCCCCTCCGTGTTCACTCGTCTACGTTAACTTCTCCGCTGCGACCGCGACTCGCCAAAGCCTTGGTGCTTCTGTCCCCTCCAGGCGAAGCGTTCTTTCCCCAGATCTTCGTGTGGCCCGTTTTCTCATGGCTTTGAGGTCTCCGTTCCAGGGATGCCACCTTGCAGGCCTCCCTGGCCACTGTGTCCTCCTGGCCTTGCAGGGTCAGGGTTGTGCTGTGCAGGGCACAGTCTCGGAGCCACAGCGCCTGAGCTTGACCCCCGGCTCTGCTGTTCATCAGCGTGCTGGGACGTGGGGCAAATAGCTCAACCTCTCTGTGCCAGTTGCCTTGTATGTAACTTAGGGCTGTAACTGCCACCTTCATAGAGTCTTCACAGGGAGCAGCTGAGTTCACACAGCAAAGCTTCTAGAATGATGCCTGGCTGTGGTCAGCGTGCTGTTCTGTGAAGCATCGTCTGTTACTGTGACCACCGGACACACTGAATGTGCTCTGTCCACCCCCTCACCTGAATCTAAGCTCCACGAGGGCCAGGGCTTCATACGTTCCGTTCACGGCAGGGTCCCCACGCCTGGAGCAGTGACGGGAACGGAGGAGACTCAGGATAAAACCTGTTAAACACATGGATTTTGTTTCATCGCCTTATCGTTGAACTCTTACTTCATTGAATTCACGTTCTTAGTATGAAACATTGTTGATGAAAAAATGAATTCCAACCCTTGTTACAATGGTAGGGAACACTATTCAAGACCAGCAATGGGAAATTGCAATTGGAGAGAAGCTCCAAGTCCAAGAAGGACAGTGGGAAGTAGAGTCAAGGAGCAGAGGGGTCAGTGGATGGAAAATTACCCAGAGGAACCGTCAAGCGGAGGGGGGTTCTTACTGAAGGCAGGCCAGGTGATTCCTCCCTCCTTTTCTGTTTCTGGTACTTTCTGACCGAACGACTTTGTTGAACATCAGCTCTACCTCTCCTATGTGTAATTTCACTGTTGTGGATTTCTGGGTTCCACAAAAGCACGTGGTGGGGTGCGATTTAAGTTTGAATCCTGGCACACCAGCTTATTGATGCTGCGGTCTCGGGGTGAGTCCTTCAATTCTCTGACCCGCGGGAGCCTCCTGGATGAAAGGTGCTGTGGACTTGACTGTTGTGCTGGGTCAGCGAGAGGTGTGTGTGGTCCCAGCAGGTACCGGGCTCTCACCTGCTGCTCTGTGTTAGGAGCTGATGACTGCAGCCCCAGCTTTGAGCTGTAGCTCCTTATACAGCTGTTCCTGTGATGGGAGTTATGACTAATACAGACTGGAGAGGAGACGCTGCTTTAAGGGAGAAAAAGACTGACAGTCTTCTGGTGTGTGGGCCATAAAAGGGGTCTGTAGTGATGGTCATGGGCATACGCAGGCACGGTGGCAGGAAATAGGTGGAAAAGTCAAGTCGGAGACTGAGGACGGAAGGCTTTGAGAAGTTCCTTGAAGTGCATTCAGCAGCTCTGGGGAGCCTTTGAGGGATCTTGAGTGAGTGAGGCTGGGGGCAAGCAGAGATGAGGGGCAGGTGGACCTCAGAGAGAGACACACATTATAGGATTTAATAACAGGTTTAAACACTTACGAATACATTGTCCTGCTCATAAAATATCTATACCAAAATATTAAATTGTTAATGCCATCGGAAAGCATTTCATTTCCACGTGTATAGACAAAAAGCACCACTGGTTTTCCCTCCTAACCCTGTTGTGTCCTTTCACTAGAACCCTGTGCCTTCGCGGTGGCCTGGCGGGGCTTTAAGACGAGTGACACGCGTGCTCCTGGCGCTGCTGGCTCAGCAGCCGTCTCTGCTCCCGCCCCACGGCCGCGGTTCCTGGAGGCCTGGAGAGTCCTCTGTTGCTGTGCAAGCAGAGGCAGAGCCGGGCACTGCCCCTTCCGGGAGTCCCCTGGTCCCCTCCCTCTGCGCCCGCTCCCCGTGCACCTAGGGAGTCCCGTGCGCCCAGCACAGACCTCTGCGCCTCCCCTCTGCTAGGAGAGACCCGCCCCGCCGCTCCTGACCGCTCCTGACCGCTCCTGACCGCTCCTGACCGCCGGGCTGTTTCATCTGGTCCCTGCCAGCCTCCCAAGCCCCCCGCCTCTCATCCACCCCAGGGCGCTGCGCTCTCCATCTGCCCAGTGACACCCTGTGTCCTGTCCTGATCGCCTGCCTCTCCCACGTCTCCACTCCCTCCTCCCTCTCTCCCTCCCTCCCCAGCTCCCTTCATTTATTTATTTTTGACTACTTCATCTTTCAAATTCTCAGACATATAGAAATCCCCCAAATATGATTGTATTGTCTAATTCTGTTGCATTCCTAATTATTTTCACTTTATATATTTGGAAACTAGTATGTTGCTTTGTGTTGACGATGTTTTCTCTTTTTATAGCCTACTTTTAAAAACCGTATAAAATATCCTTCTCCTGATTCATGCTATTTTCTGGAATTACACTTTATTTGATGTTAGTATTACCACTTTTACTTTATTTTTGTTAGCATTTGTTTATCCCTAGTTTTCAGTCTTTCTGCTTCATGTTTTGAGTAGGTGTCTTGAAAATAGTATCTAATTTTTTTTAAATGCTCAAAGAACTTTTGAGTATCAATAGGAAGATTCAAGGCATTCATGTCTATTTTGATTATTGATTTATTTGTCGTAATTTGTCCCAATCCCTGCCATTGTATTGTATGTTTTCGGTTTTTTTTTTTTTTTTAAACTTGTTATGCTTTCTCTTTCTTTTCTTCTGTTTCTGATGTGTCTTATTTATTTAATTTTATTTCAGCCATAGTCCACCCCCAGCTGTTTTGGAGTTCTGCATTCCAACTATACTCGGCTGGTTGTTTCTCATAAGAATATTTGAAACTATGAATTCCAAGAATTTAATAGTATCTGCATCTGACTGCATCCTTGCCAAGGATAAAAGGAAATCTTGTGCATGCTTTTTGCTTATCTCCTCTTTCCTACTTGAATCCTAGGTTTTTAGAAGTAATCTATATTTTAAATACTAGGTCAGATTCTTTTACTATATCTTTTTTTAATTTTACTGTCTTTCTGAACAATTACAGTTAATCCCACAACTGCATTATTAAACAGGGTTTGGGCTAATTAAGATTTATTATCTTCATAGTTTGCTGCCCATTGCTTGAATTATTTACTATGATTATTTTTGAAGTACTTCCTCAAATAATATTTTACCCGAGAAGAATGCGTTGGGGTGCTTTCCAAGTCTTTTCATTAAAAAAAATGGTTTTCTTTTGTCTTCACATTTAATATTACATCTTGTTTCAGCTCTGGGGTCATAATCCTTTCCCTCGGGTTTGTACCCTTATTGCTCTACTGCTGTTAGCATTTAGAATTGTCTTTCCCTCCCTGCCCCCCTTGGATTTTCTCCTTCCCTTCCCTCCCTTACTCTTACTGGGGGGCTCGTGGCGACTTTCTCTTTGTTTTCACGTTTAGGAACCCCCCGGGGTCTGGGTGTCTGCGGTCGGCACTCAGGGCCTTGATCCTCAGGGACGTTTCCATGGACCTGATTCCTGCTCTTTCCTTCTCAGCCTCGTGACTGTAGGAGCCCTTGGCCGTCACGGTTATGCTTCTCCTGTGTTCTCATCATCTTTCCGTACATTCGGGAGGATTACTGAGTTGGTGTTCGAATCAGCAATTTGGTTTTCTCTCCACTGAGCATCTTAGCTGAGCAGCTGTGTTTTTAATTTCCTGTGCTCTTTCTTGGTCCTTAGTTGTTCTCTATTTTTTCATAGAGATCTTCTCCTGCTTCTGAGGTGGCGCATCTTCAGATCTCCCTGAACGTACCGATGAAGGGCCTTTCCCTGGCCTCGCCCAGCTTGCTCCCCTCCCTCCGGGTTTGGATTCTGACCCTCCTGCCGTGTCTGTGACGCTCCATCACCCGTTCTTTTTATGGAGGCAGGTGTGAACCAATCAGCGTTGGTGGCTGGAGAGCCCCCCTCAGCGGCTGTGGGCCTCTTTGCTCTCGCAGGGGGCCTCTGACCACCAAATGGTCAGTGGGGATAAACTCTGGGGGGTCTCAGGCCAAAAGGGGGCCTTCCCCTCCAGGTGTGCTGCCTGGGAACAGACCAGAAGGCCACAGCCCCTAATAGGAAGACCCCCCCCCCCCCCGCCCAGGAAGCTGAGGGGGTCATGTTCTCTTTCTGCACGACGGGTGGTTTGTGCCTGAAGCAGAGATCCTGGTGCGACACAGCCTCCCCTTCTTAGAGAGTCAACGGCTTCTCCCCGTTCCTTCCTCAGGGCTTAGGAAGCAGCCTCAGGACCAGCTTTGCTCTCTCCCAGCACTTCTTCCCTCCACCCCTTAACTGCCTCTCCCCAGCCTTCAACGCAGGCGGAGCAGGAAGAGGGGAGAGCATCGGGTGTGAGCGCCAGCTTCCTGGGGTCCGCGACTGTCTCTCCTCCTTCCTGGCTCGGGGGGAGGGGCGTCACGGGAGTTGCCGGGAAACTTGGTGGAGCTCCAAGGAAGCCTGGCACCTCGTTCCTTGGCCGGAAATCTGCCTGGGGGCTATGGCAGAGAAGCTTGGTTCTCATCCAGTTTCTGTTCTCTCCTTGGGGCTAGACTTCTGAATTTTTATCTGAGTACATGGCCTTCTATAATAATTACATTTCCAGCTCCCTCTGTAGCTAGGTGTGGGCACGTGACTGCATTCTGTGAAATTACTTTCAAGTAGAAATGATACGTACTACAGGCAGCTGAGCAGGCCCGGGAGGAGGTGGTCCTGCCCCAGGCCGGGCTCTGTTCTCCAGGCAGAGGAGCTGGGTTGGGGGAGGGTTAGAGCGGAGCGTGGCCTCCGCGCCCTGCGCCCTGTGCCATGGCCCGGCTGCTCGGAGCAGCAGTGAGGACATGGGAGTGGTGGTGTCACAAGTCGCCGGCGAGTCCCAGGACCCGCCCTGTGTGTCCGAGAGCTCTGCTGCGCAGGGAGCGGCGCCCGCCGTGGCACAGTCGGGGCAGTGGCGGGAGAACAGTGACGCGCCCCCGTTTGCGTCTCCCCAGGTGCACAGTCCTCCATAAAGCAGGTGTGGAGGTCCCTGTGGGGATGCTGGTGGGGGTGGGAGTTGCCTTTTTTCCCGTCCTCCCCCGGACGGGGCAGCGGTGAATGCTTTGGCCGCTCTGTGTTTGGGGGTCCTGCTGGAGTCCCTCGTCCCAGCTTCCCCCTCTGCTCACCCTGTCGGTGGGATCCGGGGCTGGGGTGGCCCGCCTTGTCCCTGAGCATCTCGGCGAGGCGGGGCTTCCGCGTCTCCCACTCTGAGCTGTCCGTGGCCCCCCCATTGCAGAGTGGGTTGTCCTCTCCAGGAGAAGCGTGGGGGCATCACCGTGGCAGCTTCTGTGGCCCGTTTCCCCCGGACCGTGTCTTACAGCCAGGTGGCTGCTCTTACGGGCTTACAGGTCCCTCGGGGCTGTGAGGGACTTCGTCTAAGGCTTTGGCTTCTGTCTGTGTCGTTACTAGTAACTCAGCGCTGATTATTTTTGCCTGATCAATCTGGTCATACGTGCTTCATGGCGCTCAAAAATTCTTGCGTTTTCTGTTGTCAGATTAACACTTCTCTGTGTTCTAGGACTGCAGTGAATATTTTTCTTAATTTTACGTTGCTTTGGTGATTTCTTCTTTCAGGGGAAGTCCTCCTGTGCCTTTGAGCCTTGGTCTCCCCTCTGTGCCCTCCCCATCTGTCCAGCGGGGACCGGCCCTCTGCCCTGGCTCATCCGGGCTCCTCGGGCCTGTTTATTCGCTCCCTCCCTCTTGCATGCTGGCACCGCCTGCCGAAGCTCTGACTGGCATTAAAGATGTCCTTGCGTGTATGTGTCCTGAGATACTGTGGGCTCCTTGATAACAGAGATTGTGCTTCATTCATCTTTCTGTTCCCAGACTCTGCACCGTGCCAGGGCCTGGTAATGTGCTCTCCATGCTTGTTGAAGAGTTATTTTTGGTTTGCCTTCTTGATGCTTTGTGAAAATTATAAGCTACAAGTTATGGAATATAGTGTATCATTTCCCTCATGGGAAGACCGAAACACTAAGTAAGAATTACTCCCTCCTTTTTAAAATTGAATTTGTGTATTATTTAGCTGCATTCTGAATCAGATAGGCTTGTGTGAAAACTAAGTCGCTGTTTACCATAGTGCATCTATGGGAAAATATATTCTGGATTATGGAAAACGACCTAAAAATATACTATCATAGGCAACCCGATTTAAATCACAGCCAGCCTGTATTTGGAAAAAATGAAGCATCATCCTGGTATTAAATTGCACAGAAAAATCAGGTCGCCGGCTCTGTGTCTAGCTTGTGGGTGTAGAGAATACTGATGTAAAGGAGCGCGTGGTGAGGTGTATTGGTGGTGGTTTGGTTGCTCCCCGTGTATTATTACTTTTTCCCTGGTGTTAAGCCCATCTCTACTACTTACCGACTGTGACCTAGGCAGGCTCCTTAACTGCGCTGAGCCTCATTTTTTCCAGATGTAAAAAAGATATAATAGTAGTTCCTGACTCATAGACTTGTCATGGTGCTTAAATGACCGAGTACTGGAACGGCACTGGGCGGGTGCCCGGCCCACGGCTGGTCCCGGACGCTTGCTATTCCTGAGAGTCTCGCGCAGCTGAGCTTCTGTGGCTGCTCTCTTTCTGTTCCTGTGTTTACTCCTTTGCTCAGGGAAGCCTCGCCGACGTTCCCCATCTCCACTCCCTGCTCTTTTTCCCTCCATACCGCTCATCTCATTGGACTTACCCTAGATTTTCCTTCTTTACATTGTCCTCTTCTCCCATCGCTAGAAGGTAAGCCCCACGAGGGCAGGGATCTTTGCTTGGTGCCTAGAACATGCCAGGGTCTTGAAGTTGCTCTGTAAATGTTTATTGAATAAAAAACTAAGAGTACTTAAGGTCGATCAAATGCCAGTTTTGCAAATATTACGACTCAGTGTATCTGAAGCAAAAAGTGAAAGTAAAATAAAATGAGAGACACTTGCGTGTCAAAGAGACACTACAAGTTTCGGTGGGTTTTAAACTTTGAGTGTATTTTACATGGATGTATATAAATAGAAAAGAACAGAAAACAGTTGAAAAAGGTTTGAACACTTCCCTTCCCACATTCAGTCTCAGCCTTCTTTCCCCTTGACACGAATGAGGGAGTTGGATGGGCTGTCTTCTCATGCCTTCCCACGCGGGCTCCCTGGCCATTTCCCAAGCCCCTTTCCTGCCTCTCGAGTAGCATGAGGCTTCTGGCGCAGCCGGGTCTGGGCGGTGTAGGCAGCCGCCCAGGGCCCTGCGTGTCTCTCACCGCGGAGGGCGGGCGTTGTTTCCCACGGCAGGACTGTTTCGGGCTCCGCTGTTGGCTTGCGGTGTTTCTACCACGTGAAGCAGAGAGAGTGGTGCTTTCAACGTGGCCACTGAAAAAGCGTGGCCTGTTGCTTCTTTGCTTATTCTCACCTTCCATCACCACCCAGGCCCTCACTCTCAAATTCCATGTCGTTTAAAGCTGAACATTTTCGGAGAGTGGTTTGGAGATTATCCTGAAAGATAAATTGCTTTTACCGAATATCCCTGACAGCTCCCCAGATCACTAAATTAATAGCAGTGAACGGAGAGATAAGTAAAACTAATGCTAGATTCAAGTTTCGTGCCGGGGGTTAGAATCGTTGTGCTTCTCAGGGTCTCAGGAGACCACTCCTTCACCCCTCGTGTCGTTTTCATTTTGCAGTTTTCCTTTATGTAAATTCTACCTTCGTGTAGAAGAAGTCTGCAGATAAGCTGTTAATAAACCTTTGTGATCGTGCGGCACCTCATCCTTATGAACTTGATGCAACTTTCTCTGTTATTTAAGTCTTAATATGTTTTCTGCTCTCTTTAAGGTGGTGAAAGACTAGGTTTCGTGGGGGAGACTGTTGGAGCTTTTCACAGATGGACGCTCGGGACAGCTGAGGGTGGGCAGCGTAGAAGCGTCCCGCACCTCTGCTCACGTTAGACCTGCCCAGACGGCACCTGCGCTTCTCGGGTAGTTAATCTCCAGAGCAGCCATAATAATTTCAGGGAGGTCGAGCAGGTACCAACATCTCATTTCACTTTAGAGAACTCCCAGGGAAGGTTACTTTCTCAGACGTTTTTTTTTTTTTTTAACAATCAGGACAGTGGTGATGCAATAGAAAGAGGAGAGGAAGGGAAGGCTGTTTTTTTTTTTTTTTTTTTAATTTATTGATTTATTTATTTATTTTTGGCCGTGTTCGTTTCCGTGCGAGGGCTTTCTCCAGTTGCGGCGAGCGGGGGCCACTCTTCATCGCGGTGCGCGGGCCTCTCACTGTCGCGGCCTCTCCTGTTGCGGAGCACAGGCTCCAGACGCGCAGGCTCAGTAATTGTGGCTCACAGGCTTAGTCGCTCCGCGGCATGTGGGATCCTCCCAGACCAGGGCTCGAACCCGTGTCCCCTGCATTGGCAGGCAAACTCTCAACCACTGCGCCACCAGGGAAGCCCTCTCAGACGTTTTTAAGAACACAAAGAACATCATTTACAGATTACCTCTGATTTAAGACCTTGTCTTACTGTAATAAATCTTAAAGGAAAGTGATGTTCTTTTGAATAACAGAAATGCTGAAACTTGAAATTATTGGCACTCACTAGTTTTCTAGGTCGTCCACTTTGCCAACCATCGTAAATATGCCTAAGCTTTGTGCATCCAGAAACAAAGTGGTCCTGCTCAGAATAAAGACCCGCACCCGCAACACCAGGCAGCCCCGAGCCGCGTGCACACGCTGACCCGCCCTGCTTCCTCCAAGGCAGGTTCAAGACTGGCAAACTTGTGCCACCTTTCGGCTCTTGAAGACCCTGGTTTTGTAGTCCAGCTCTTCCTTGTTTCCTTGCCCATCACCCTTCCCTGCCTCTCTCCTTCTTTTCACTGAATCTGTGTGTTTTCCGGCTCCATTCCTGACACTGTGCTAGATGCTGAGGATTGAAGAAAGACCCAAGTCTGCACAAAATGTACCCATTCTTTTGGCATCTACTCTGGCTGTGATGTTTCTAGGTGTATTTTCTAAAGACTTGGGCCTGTCTTCAATCTTCATAGTTTGGATTTCACTGACTGTTTTATTTGCAGAATTTTGAGTTTTTTCCAACTCTGTTCTTGTTTCATTTTGCCTTTTTGCAAAAATTATTTCTTGTTTTTAGCTGATGTTATTTTTTTCTTGGTCTCTTTGAGATATATTTTAAAGTCAACTTTAAAGAGATATTAAAGGGGGAAGTATTTTAAGGTCATTTTCAGAATGTGGTATTATTTTCATTTCCTCTGGAGTAAATTCTTTCCTGAATTGTAGATCTCATTGGTTCTCTCTTTAACATTAATGTTCTTTTTCAAAAATTTGATTTGCAGGCTCCTATTAAATAGGAACCTCCCCTCCCCTTCTGTCTTACCCCTTGCTAATGACTTTGTGGTTGCCACCACCCAGCCTCTAAAATATTCTAGTCCAGAACCATATTGTGGCTCAGAGTTTCCATCTAGCTCTGATGCCGGAAATCAAATTGGTCCAGTCAGTGGCAAACCTATCTGGCAGATCCTCCTATGAAGATGTGTCTGCTGCTGTGTGCCTCTCATTTTAGACAACTTAGCCTTCTATTAAAACAAACAAAAATTCATAGTTTCAGGCTGGCAGAAGCAGCTTTTTTCATCTTCCTTTCATGGGCTGCATAATTATGCCGCAGTCCTTGGTCTTAAACAGCAACTATGGCTCCGTCGGTGCTGTTAGCCCTGTTGCTCACGAGAGCTGAAATCCACCCCTGCCTGGTTCCAGCCTTGATCTCCAGCAGGTCCTCAGCTGAGCCTCACCTACGGCTTTGTGTTTCAGTAGCTTCCGCGTTGAGTTAGGACTACGCAGCTATGTATTTGAAATTTTCTTCCTTTAAATTTCCTCGTTGCTCTGCTTAGAGTGGCATGGATGGGGGTTGTGGCCTTAAAACATGGTCACGCATTTTACTGTGTTGAAGGCACATGACAGGTATTCAGTGGTGTTTCTTGAAGGAATGAGTAAATAATTGTTTTTGTATTATTTAAGCTAAGATGTTTGAACTTCATCTGAAAGCTGTGGGGAGCCATTATACTTTTAGAAGAATGTGACCTGATTAGATATTAAGTTTTGGGAAGATAGTTCTGGTAGGATGGAGGGTGGAGTTTAGAAAGGCCAGATAGGAGGCTAGGAGACCTGTTTGGAGAATATTGCCTCTGTGTAAAGGTCATGAGAGACCCAGTGTTGAGGGGGGTAGATTCACAGAGGACCCCGGGGTCACCAGGAGCAGTTTCAGTGTACTGGGCAGGGTGGCCAGCGATGCCTGGATGTCCTTCACCTTCAAGGCCAGCCCTCTTTCCTGACTGCACCTCTGGTTACGTTACTCACTGGCTCTTTGGAATAGAAGATTGAGCCTTTGTTTCGCTTGTTTCCACTGATCCTCAAATCAGTCATATGGATGTTTGTTAGATACATGTGTGGTACCCTCAAACGCACAGAAGAGTAAGGGCTGGAAGGGACTTTATTTAGGAGAAGGAAACTGAGGCTTAGAGAGACACATTTGTTGGTTACTGACAAAATAAGGAGTAGAGCCCTAGCATTTTAATTATTATCAGTAACTTCCTGTGTCACTTTCTTCTTGTTTCTCATTTATCTATCACACATCCATAAGCATCTTTTCCTTACCCAAGGGAATTTCTGTCATAGCAAGTTAGTATTTTTCTACTTCTGAGGACTCACAAGTTCTAGTTCTTTTTTTTCCCCACTAAACTCTGACTTGGATTCTGATTATTTTCCCCTTTTACTCTGAAATCAGTTTCCTCTTGGTTTCATGTGTCTGTTTCCCTGACATGCAGTACGCAGGTGCAGCCATTGTCCCCCCCTCTCCTCCCATCCTCGTGTACCTACTTGCTCACATCAGCTCCCAGACCTCAGGGGAACAGATGTTGACCTGCAGTACAGCAGGTATCAAATTGGACAATATTCAAAAGAAAATAAGACATATATCCTGTCCAACGTGACCTTTGTTTTCCTGTAAAATCTAAAATTTGTACGACACAGCAGTTTCAATGTGGAAAAAAACCATGAAAACACAGCATTTTCTTCACATTTTGAAACTATGTGGCTAATATCTTCTTATACACTTTTTTATTATAGAAGAATACTACTTTAAAAATAATATTTAATACCACTAAACACATACTAAAAACACTAATAACAGTAATGCTATTGTTAATGATGTTTTCCTGTTAGAGACTACTTTAGTACATCTTGCTGAATTGCCTTAATCTTACATCAGGTTTTTACATCATTTTGTTGTTATGGGAATGGTTCCTGTGTAGGACTAACACATGGGATTTAGGAAAAAGCACCTGGAGGGGAAGGAGCGGTTTCGAAGTCACCATCCTTTCTGAGGAGATGTGCTATGTTTGGTGATACTGAAATACTTTGCTCTTTTTTATTTGTTCCCTCAAGAAATAGCACCGTGTGCCAGGCACCGGGCCAGGCACACGGTGGAGAACAGGATGGGGGTTAGTCCCTGCCTCTAAAATTCATGGTTTCTTTTATGCATAATCTGCTTCTCAAGAGCATGAAATGCTCCAGAGGGAGCATATTAAGCAAATTGCTTTTCAGACACCACTCAGTTGAAGACAGACTTCTGTTTTGTTAATTTAGTGCTTAATCAGACTTCAGCGAAGGGTGTGCCTCATTCAGGTCTTCTGGACTCCTAATGATCTGGTTTATGATCTTTCTTTTCATATCCTTTATTATTTCACAAAGCCTGAGTCACTGTACCCATTTCCTGGCTTAGAGTTCACAACCGAAGAAATCTCACTCTTTTTAACCCTCTCTGCATGCGATAGCTGCTCTGTTTCCTTGAGCACCTTCCTTGTGCTCTAGGCTCTCTTTAGGTGCTCTAGGCTCTCTTTAGATTCTCTAGAACTCTCTGCATTCCAGAGGACGTTCTTAAAGCATGATGACCAGGACTTCACGGGCCCCCCCCATGCATGGGCGGTGGGACACTGCTTTCTGTTCTGTTTCTCTGCTCTTTTGGGGGAGACTCCACGTTTTCTTGGTTTCTCAGCATCAAACCAACGCCCGAGATCTTCGGAAAATACTTGGAACTCTGAGGATGTGGCTACTGCCACTCTATGTCTTTTTCTCTCCTGTCTTAAATGCACCATCTCCCTGATCCACCTTGAAGGGTCTTGCCACTTTTCCAGCCTTTTCGGCAGCTCCGTGAGATCTTACAATTAACTATTTCTAATGTGACTTTCACTTTTTGGAAAAACAATGAAAGTTGGGAGATTTTCGTAGTCTACCTCCTCTCCCAGATTGTTTTCAAAACATTAAATAAAGACAGCCCCTAAACCAGCCACGGACAGCATCTGCTTTTTGTGTTTGCTCTCTCAGCTTATATGTTTTGTTCCTGCTTTGGTTTTCCGTCTGTAAGTCCTCAATCTGCTGGGGTGGGGCTGAGGGGAAGGGACGGGGCGCCCCTGTCGGCAGATGAGATGGAATTTTTCTACCACCGGCGGAGTTATTGTAATTACTTTGTTAAAGGCATGTGTCAAGGCCTTTGACAATCTCGGTGAATCATATCCACGATTTGATTTCCTCCTTACTCTTCCTTGCCCGTGTGCTTACTTAGCTCTTAAAGAACTCTGCAAAAGGAACGAGGCAATATCAACTCTCGCAAGGCCAGCTTTATTTTCTGCTCTGACCCATCTTCAACCGCTCGTTGGTTCTGCTCATTACTGCACACTTTGCTAGATTTTTCACCGTGAAAGTGACAACCCCCGTTTGAGTTCCCCTCCAGCGGGACTGTCAGTTACCTTTTTATGAATCTGCTGGCATTTCCATCAGAGTGAGTAGACTTTTACAGTATCGTGCATGCCCGTCAGTCTCCGTGACTTGTCTGCAGTTTAGTTTTTCTCTGAGACAGAGGGCAGCTTGGTATTTACCGCTGTTCCACCCACCTGCTTCCAACAGCAGTTTGGGAATGGAATGTCCTTGTCCTCCCCAGCAAGCAGAGGGCAGACTCCCACTGCCTCCTTCCCAGGCCCCTGCCCCCTGCCCATTGGTTCCCCAGCAGCCTTGTCTAAACCCCGCTGCACTTCTCATTGACTTTAGATCCTTGTCCTTGGACCCCACTTTATTCTTTCTTGGACATGATTTCAAATTATTCTAGTTTAATGAATGCACCTTTCCCCCTGTTTTCCCTATTTTGGTTGCCAGTTTGCTACACAGTTCTTGTTTGTCTTGAGCTTCTGGGTCTTCTTTCCAGGGCTTTCAACAAAATATTTTCAACAGAACATCTAGGTCTCTTGTCAGATGTTTCTGTTACCGAACTCAGGTTCGGCTGCTCGCTGCTCAAAAGCCAATAATTCCAGAGGCAAGTGTCAGTAGAAAGGAAAGGTGCTTTCATCAGGAAAACCGGCCGAGAAGGAGAAGAGAGGTGGACTCAGGTCCCAAGACCAACTCTGAAGATTCTTCTCAGCCTTGGCAGTTTTTAAAGGGAAGAATCTCAGTGAATCGTCGAGGCAGGAGGTTGGGTTCTGCATCCTTCTCCATGGTGTGCAGACCCTGACTCTCTTCAGATGTTATCTTGCCGGAGTGATCTGCCTGCAGAGTTGCTAAGGGGACTTCTGGGGTAGAGAGCTCGTCATTCTTCAACTGCTTAATTCTTTGTTCTTCTTTTAATCTAGAAAAAGAATCAACAGGCCACTTAGGTTCTTTCAGGGTTAGAGGGAAACAGAAATGGGCAAACAGGAAAGGGACAAAAGAGCTGCTTTCATTTCCCCACTGTCAGACATCATTCCATTTCTACATGATTAGGGGCGAAGTGCGTCTTCTGTACCTTCTTCCTGCTGATATAGGCGCCGTGTTCTCAGAGGGGAAGATGACGACATGGGTCTGTAGCATCTCTTTGCTGACAATTTTAGTTGCCCGCTTACATATACGGGCAGAGCAAGCTACAATTATTTTGATGCCCACAAAGATATAGACTATTATGAGCAAGAGTATTAATCCCATTCTCTCGAGGCCAGTTCTTGGAATTGTGCCGGCCATGGACTCAGTTCTGCTCAAGACAGAGCAGTTATGTCATGACTACAGTCCGGTCATCATGCACTTAGCTTTTCCCTCTGGTGGCAGTTACAGTATCTGTCAAACAGCTCAGGACTGTGCATCAGAGTGAGTCTGTCGTCCTCATCATTAACAGCTTGGTTTCATAGCTGGGGGCCCTGCAGGGTTCTGCTTGGTTCCATTACTTAGTGAAACAAACAAGCCTTTTGTACATTTCGCCCCCCCCCCCCCTTAGATAGTTTTTCTGTATTATTCCTTCTAAAATTGATACACTATATGCTATTTTGGGAAGAAAAAGGTCAAGAGAAATGGAGGCAAAAAGGACAGAAAACAGTTTGTCCCACGTGACAGGCTGTTGTTGTGGCCACTCTTAAGCTGTGATGACTGACAGACACTTGGACACGACTGTCGCCGTGGGGCTCCAGCTCCCTGAGCTGCTTCCCTGCCAGAAATTCTCTCTCTGCTTCTTCTTAACGAGATTCTCTTCCCGTGGAAAACGGCGACCTGCATTACTGCACCTGCGCACGTTGTAGCTTCCCAGACCCTCTGAACCATTTCAGGGCGTTCTCATTGTTTTGTTGTGATTGCTGTTCTGATGGTCTGTGGACTAAAGAATGATTAGCTATTTAGAGGCAAAGGTTAAGTGCTGAATTCCTACTTCAGTGTTATAGTAGTGGCCGCTCCAACTGTAGTGACAGTAGTCGGAAGACAGCAGTGATGCTTTGTAATAATAGTGGACACGGTTTCGGTCCTCCTGTGCGCAACCTGAATAACTGCTCAGGTTTTGTCTGTGCTCAGGGCTCCCCAGATCCCCATCACCTGAGTGGTAGTGTGCAACGAAAATTAAATCCTGTAGTCATCTCTGGATTATCCTTAACAAATAGTTTTAATCCCTTAGTTAAATGTTTTAAGGCTGTTGGCTAAGTCCCCCTGATTTAGATAATCCCTCTATCCACTCCTGTGCCCTTGCCAGCGTGGGCTTCAGGGCAGTTAGATCATTTCCTGTATGTGTGATCAAAATAATTCGGAAGATTAAAGTTGTAAACGTTATAAACTAGGGCTCAAAGCTAGTTTGATTATTCACTTTTTGATTATGTGTCCAACTCCGGTGTCATATGAATGCTTTAGTGTACTTATGTGGTTTTGGTACTTAGTCTTGGAGGTCAGGAATCTATCGATGACTCAGACCATAGAATAATCGAAGCTGTAACTGTGTGCCTTGAGGATATGTGCATCAGACCCCAACATGGCGAAGGGAGCTTGTTAATGGGGGAGGTGGGTTCTGAGCGAGACTGGGGGCTTTTCTTCTCGAAGCACATTCTAAAATACTGGACTCTGTCACCGCCACCAATAGAGACACCCTTGCCCTTTCTTAGGCTGTCGACTTCCGCAATCTGACGAAGCCTGTGGATATTCTCAGGATAAGTGCGTTACAAGTATTGTAACACAAAGCATAACACTGAGGATTACAGAAGAAACTGACTCGATTCATATGTTAACATCACAGTATTTAAAAGCCAGGCTTGTGATCCAGCGATGTGACAACGTAGCACAGTGTACAGCAGAGCCTGAGGTGGGTCCGATAACCCCTGAGCCTCCAAAGCAGCGGCGGGCAGAGTGACACTGCGCGGCCCCCACCAACCCTGCCCCCATGGCAGACAGCGGGCGTGCCACCTGGTGCTGTTACTGTGGGGTCGTTGCCTGCACTCAAACCTGAAGGAAGTTCTCAACCTCGGGTAGACTTTAGTGAAAATGAAGATGTCTGGTTTCTCACCCCAACCCCCTTGCCCCCTTCAATTCTATCCGGGGACCCTGTGGACCCTTGGCCAACTGTCCCAGTGTGATTAATTTCACAGGTAGGCTTGCTTCTTACTTCTGCTTGCCTATAAGGAATCTCTAGAAAAACTAGATCGTTACTCTCAGTGCCCTTGTCCCATGTGAAAATCATGGCAGGTTTTTGTTTTTCACCAGCTGATAAGCCTCTATAAAGTGGGCAGGAAAAGATGTCTGACGTGGCTCATTTGTGATAGGTGGAGTCACAGTATTTGTAAGTTACGATTTTCTGTGAAACCAGGAGTTTAATTGTTATCTTTGTTCTTGAGTTATAGCCTGTCTTCACTGAGAAAGCAAGAATGGGATCAGAGGTTCTTGGAGGTTACAGCAAATGGCGAGGAACTGGATCACTGAAGTGGGGGGAGAACCCAACATTGGCAGCAGTGAAGATTCTCAAACTGAAGGACTGTCCTTGAGACCGTCCTTTCCCTGTCAGTGGACGGAGGAGCTGGCAGGTTTGGGAAGCAATACAGCGTGGGCCTCAGGGCAGAATCCTGCTCTTAAAGAAAGCTGCGCTTTAGGCAACCCTGAGACTAGGGAGGTGGATTATCCAACGTTTCAGTTTGTCTTAATGGATAAGCAGTAAACTTGTGAAGAAACGTGCCCTTCGTCTGTTCCACAAAAGTCTCACGTCCTGCCGTGTGCTGAGCAGTCGGGTGAGAGTGGAAGCCCTGGCCCCGCGTGGGCCGTGGACGGATGGCTCTCGCCAGGTCAGAGTCCTCAGGAGCCTGGGGTGGTGTCTTGTCCAGACATGGTGAACGTTCTGATTCCCCGTGGGAGTTGTTAGTCACCTTGAAGTATTTCAAAAACTTACGAAACTACGTATGAATTTACGTTGGGCATAGGAAGGCTCACACAGATGTCTCCTTTGTTTAGTCTGGCTAGAATTCACCACTCCGGTGGACTAATAACCTTACGATTATTAGATGTTTCAAATTATCATTATAAATGTTTTTGAACAAAAAATACAATTGCGGTAAAATAAGGAAGAATCATATAAAGTTGGGCTTACGAATGTCGGGAGTGAAAGGTTCTGCGCTGGGCCTGGGTGTGAGTCCCCGGGGAGGAGGCCGGTTGAAGTGAGGCCCTTCCTCTCTTCCGGAACCACCGCCTGCTGAACAGGCTGCAGACAGCATCCAAGGCCTCCTCCAGAACGGCCTCTCCTGATGTTTACTAGTCAGTTCCTTCTGTTTCCGTCCCTTTTCTCCATCTGAACTGGAGACTCCTTACCTCCCAGCATGGGCAGGGCATTTGTCTGTCCTTTGGCTCATGCTGCCCCCCATGAGGACGCCCCCCATCTCCACCTGCTCATGTGGGCCGTCTCCTCCCCGAGCCCTTCTTTCCTCTGTCCTGATCTCGTCTTCTCTAGGTTTCCGTCCCCCGCCCCAGACTTTGTAGCCACTCGGCCACGCCCCCTCAATCCCTGTGGTGTCGCCTTGTGGCCCCTTCACTCCCCTTTCTGACCTGTTCCCGGCAGGCAGGTGAGCAGGACTTCACCTGTGCACTTCTCGTCCTCAGGACATGGTGCCCTGCTTCTCCGGGTAGCTGCCCCTTAGCCGGGGGTGCGCCCTCCCCAGACCCCTCGGGGGAGCCCTCGGGGTCCCTCGGGCCGCGCCCGCCTTGCTCTGATTGCCCTTCCGCTAACACAGTTTTGTGTCTCGGCCCAGCTGCTAAGGAACCGGCGGCTCTGGAGGGCGGCTGCTCGCCGAGACCCTGATTCACTTGGAAAGGGATGTTTTACTGTTGTTCTCCTTGATTAATAACTTTCACTTGCAGATTCCAAGTCGCGGGGAGCCGCGACCGGCGCGGCTGCCTGTGTGGTCCCAGCACCTCCAGCTCCCGTGTCTCTGGGAGTCAGATGCTGCAGGGGCGCCCTGGCCTCGGGGCGTGTCTTTTCCCACATAACAGCTCTTCTGCAGCAACGATCTTCTCTTCTTCTGAGGCGACGTCTCTAGTCAGGAAACCGTGGCTCCTTCGTTGGGGTTTTAAAACTCAAATTTGCTGCCTGTGTGAACTTCACTGCGTTATTAACTGTATGATAGGGCCATTGAGAAATTACGTGTCCACACTTCAGGCTTCAGGCCATCGCGTTCGTTCAGGTTCTGTTTCTGGAGCACCTTCTGTGAGACGGGCAGGCTTCTCCCTGGTAGGAGAACAGAAGAGACAGACACACACACAAACAAGCAAGGCTCCTGTGCTGGGGGGCTTCCGGGCAGTTGACGACGTGAGGGTCACAAGGCGACTGCCCCGGGGAGAGCCCTCGGGGGGGGTGAAGCGGGCCGTCTGCTCCGGACGGTGGAATCATCATTGTTCTTTGCTTGCTTTGGTGTGAGGCGTCGCGCTCTGAGCCAGGCCTGCCGGGACCGCAGCCTGCTACGGTGAAAACACTTCCAGAATTTACGTCCCAGTCTGCAGGCTGTGCGGAAGTGCAGGGCAGACCTTCAGTTCCTGCATCTGGGTCCCCACCGCCCTCGGGGGACCGTGCCTAAATCGTCGTTGTCGTTGTTTCAGGAAAGGCTGTGATTTACCACCTCTCTCTGTAAATGAGGGTAATTCTGGGGATATCTGTGTGTATCTTTGAATGTCGATAAGGGCAATCTGCTTCATATTTGAACTGAAATTTACTGTTTTCCCGTGGCTTCAGATGCCCTGCTTCCTGGAGGCTCTGTGACTACCCTGACAGCGCCTGGCGGGCGAACGTGTCGGCGACCAGGTCGTTGGTTATTTCACCAACCTGCTTCCTCCACACCCGGTTCCCAGCTGTGGCCTAAGATGGTCTCCTTTGCTCTGAATTGTACATCGCCATGTGGTGGAACCGTTAAGCCTTCGTCATATTTGTTATGCTAAAGTTTTGAAAGTTTACATAGAGTTTCAACCTCGCTCCTTGAAATTTTACCTATTTCAGTACGATTAAATTATCAACCTTCTTCTGTCATTCTGATAGCCCATTTTTTTCCACTAGTTTTTGTAGTTTTATTTTGATATTTGTATGTTTGACATTTAAATCTCAGTAGTTACCATGCTGTCTTCATTCATCCGACAAATACTGGACAAGCGGTGTTTCAGGCACGGGGGCTCCCGTAGCACGAGACGGCATCCCTGCTCTCGGGAGCTTTGTTTTAGTGGAGGAGACGGTGAGTAAGTAATCAGATCAGCGTGAAGGCTGGATAAACAGAGATGAGGGGCTTTGGGCTTTTTAGGTAGACAGGAAGGCAGGGCAGGCCCGTGTGAAGGGGGGCGTTTGCACAGAGATGGGGGGGGGGGGAGACGGACCAGCACTGCACACGGAGGGGACGCGAGTCCAAGGCTGAGGCCGCAGTCGTGCGGGAGGGGCCGCAGCTGAACTTGCTAGGGCTCCTGGGGTGCTTCCTGTGAAAGGTGGCCGGGCAGGGAAGTGGGCAGACACGCTTAGGGTCCGTGAACCCTGAGGGCGGAGGAGTCGTGCAGGCTCCCTAGGGTTCCGTTGGGAGCGTCAGGGGAGTAGGTGCCATTTCAGCAGAGGGAGAGGGGACAAGTGAAGAAGCGCTTTGGTGGCAGCGTCAAGAATTCCGTTCGGGGCAGGTGAGTGTGAGATGATGTCCTCAGATGGGAAGAGACATGAGGGCTCTGCTCAGGGCCGGGCGGGCCTGCAGACGGGAGTTTGATTCGGGACAGCTGGTGGGGGAGGGGAGAAGCAGCAGTGCTGAGCCCGGGGCTGGAGAGGGGGTGGCCGGGTGGCACAAGAGCCCGGGAAGCTGCCCCCCACGAGTGGGGGGAGAGCTGGGAGGATGCGGGGTTCCAGAAGCCACGCCAGAAGATGTTTCTACAAGGGGAGGGCAGGACGGTTCTTGTAGACTTGGGTGTTCTGATCCGTCCGTTTTTTGTTCTCCCTGCTGGCTGACATCAGCGCCTGCTCTTGTCCGAGTCCTCAGGCCTCTGAAGCGGTGGCCTGTGTCGGGTTGGAAACACACTCCAGAGCCATCCTGTAGTTTTGAGAAAACGTGGAAAATAATGATAACGATTTTGAAAACTACTCAGTCTTGGCTCGGAATGTAACTGTGGTTCAGTTCAGGGGTCAGAAAGCTTTTTCTGTAAAGGGCCAGATAGTAAATATTTTCACTGCTGTTACAGTGTGAAAGCAGTCATAGAAAACACATCAACCAATGAGTGTGTCTGTATTCCTAGACGCCTTTAGGACAAAAACAGGACAGAGCCAGGTTTGGCCCATGGGCTGTACGTGACTTTCCAGACCCCTGATGCCGTGGTGTATTTCAGAATGACACTTGTAACTGTTAGGGGTTTATCAAGCTGAAAGTAGTACTATTCTCATGTTTTTCTTTTAAAGGAAGCCACTTAATTTGTTACTCTGTATTGTAAAATACTTTGTGGACAGTTGGATTTAATCAGCCAATCCTATTCCCCAGCATTTTAAATATCAAACACACGCTTAAGGTTTTTTTTTTTTTTTTTTTTTTGAAATTCACGTTCTTTTATTTATTTATTTATTTATTTATTTATGACTGTGCTGAGTCTTCGTTTCTGTGCGAGGGCCTTCCCCAGTTGCGGCAAGTGAGGACCACTCTTCATCGCGGTGCGCGGGCCTCTCACCATCGCGGCCTCTCCCGTTGCGGGGCACAGGCTCCAGACGCGCAGGCTCAGCAATTGTGGCTCACGGGCCCAGCCGCTCCGCGGCATGTGGGATCTTCCCAGACCAGGGCTTGAACCCGTGTCCCCTGCATTGGCAGGCAGACTCCCAACCACTGCGCCACCAGGGAAGCCCCACGCTTCAGTTTTGATGGAGTCACCTAAAATCTGTGTACGTGGAGCCACACCCCACGCCATTCCCCTACCTCAGTTACTTTTTTCAGCCTAAGTGCTTTTAATTCTTTTCCATGGTTTATGTTCTCTGAGGAAGGGCCTGCTAATTATCTAAACTGGATTCCCTAGCATATGTAAAAGCTTTTAAGTTGTGCAGAGGCTTCTTAATCTGTGTTCCAGTGATTGAGGTTCAGCGTGAACATAACATGGGATCTACACAGCGTATGTACCACTAGCCATTCTCTTCATGTAGCTGTTTAGTGTGTATACCAATGAAAAAATAGCCAAAGAAAGAAAAAAAACAATGTTTCTTTGCTGTTCAAACTTGGGTGATCCCAGCCAAAGGATGAAAAATATTACTGGGTATGAATTTATATGTAAAAATATTTAGATCCTGGCTTGACAGGTTCCTGGTGTTAGAAAGGAGCTCCTGGTGCGGGGGTCTTCACCTGCAGTCCGTGAGCCCCTGGAAGCTGTCGGCCACACTGCGTGTGTGTGTGCGTGTGTGTGCGCGTGGGTGCACGCTTGCACACATGTGCGTTTCTATGTCTTGTCCGAGTGCCCGAGGTTGTCATGAGACCCTCGCAGAGTCCGCCCCTCGGGACGGCTGTGCCGTGCTTTCTCAGCGAGCACCTTGCCTGTGTTCACCCCAGCTCTGCTGCTCCTGACGTGACTCTAGGTATAGATCCAAGAGAAATGAAAATATGACGTGTGAAAGAAGCCAGTCGCTAAAGGCCACATATTAGATGTGACTCCCTTTAGATGAAATGTCCAGAATAGGTAAATGCATAGAGACAGAAAGTAGGTCAGTAGCTGTCAGGCTGGGGATGGACGGATGGGAAATGAGCGCCGATCGGTACAGGGTTTCTTTTGGGGATGAGGAAGATGTTCTGGAATTAGATGGTGGTGATGATTGTAGAATGCTGTGAATATACTAAAAACCACTGAGTTGTAAACTTTAAAAGGGTGAATTTATGGTATGTAAATTGTATTGCAATAAACTGTTATGTAAAAAGAATAAAATAGCCCCAAATCTTGCTTTCTTGGCTTTGAAAGATTGTGGGTGAAACATACTTTTTTCTGTTTGTCTCATGGCTGCCTGTGAGCTTTACTGACCTAGAGAACAGGGGTGAGTTCTGTGACCTGAGTCAGGTCCCTGACGGGCAGGCCCGGAAGTTCCCTGAATGCCCTGAGCCAAGGACAAGGCGACAGAAGGAATCGGGGGACACTCGGCTCAGAGAGGGGCTCCTAGAGGAAGCTGAGGCCTCAGCAGACGATGGGGAGTGTGGCTGGGTGTCCAGCTGTATTTGGCCTGTGAATAAACCAGAGACAGAGATTTTCAGCCTTATTAGTTTAGGAGATTTGAATATTAGGTTAATCTGTTTATTGTGCTTAGAAATGATTTAAGAAAAAAGCACACCAGTCACATTTATTTTTAAAGAAAACATTCGAGAACTGCAAAACACTGGATTATTCCTTAACACCCTCTTCTTAAAAGTCAATCAACTCAATATGCATTAGCATCTTTCTGTATTCAGTGTGTTTTATAATTAAAAGATATATTATGTATATAGTATACTAAAAAGTCAATCTTGTAGCTTAATTAAAAATAGAAAATAAAACAATTCTTTTTAAAATCAACTGTGTTCTGATCACATGTTCTCAAACTTACCTGTGCATAAAAGTCAACTGGGACTCATTAAAAATGTGGGTTTCCTAGGCCCCCCAAGAGGTTGGTTCCATCTGAATTTTTCAGGGACACCCAGGTGATTCTGAGGAGCAGAGGTTGCATCTTGAAAAGCACGGCCCTGGGGACTTCAGCCTAGAATCAGGAGGTGATGGATGCGGCTAAATTGTTCCTCATGTTACCGTAGGTAATTAATACCAATTTCTTAAGGTATTTTGCAGCCACTTGATGTTAGAAACAGATGACATCCATATTCTGATTCTGCTGCGAGAGAATGATATTTCCTCACAAGCATGATGTTTCAAAGTAGGAGAAGTTGCAGTCTGTTGCCCCTGAGGCGTCTCTGTGGCTGGTGCCCGTTCATGTGGTCCCGTCTTCACCTGCTCTTTCCAGATTTCTTTTGACCTGGCTGAATACACTGCGGACGTCGATGGGGTCGGCACCTTACGGCTTCTGGATGCAGTGAAGACCTGTGGCCTTATCAACTCTGTGAAGTTCTACCAAGCCTCAACGAGCGAGCTTTACGGGAAAGTGCAGGAAATACCGCAGAAGGAGACCACGCCTTTCTACCCGCGCTCGCCGTACGGTGAGGATGCGCACGGGCTGGGTTCTCTGTGCTCCTGGGCTGCTTCCGCCTGGGCTCGGCTCCTGGTTCCTGGCTCGTGGCTGAGGTCACGTGCTGTGAGAGCGCCGCTGACGCAGCCTTAAAGGGGCCGGGCTTGCCGGTCACACAGCTTTGCGTTGTGCTCACCGCAGGGTTTTTTAAAAAATATTAATTAATTAATTAATTAATTAATTAATTTAGGGCTGTGTTGGGTCTTTTTTTTTTCTCTTTTTAACATCTTTATTGGAGTGTAATTGCTTTACAATGGTGTGTTTCCGCTTTATAACATCACCGCAGGTTCTTGCTGCGGTCTCCTCCAGGGTGAAACCTGCTGCACCGATTTAAAAGGAAAATTAGGTCCAGCAAGATTCTTTTTGCTGAACTGTTGAGGTTGTGCTGAAGTGATAACGGCCTGGTGTTTTTGATTCCATTTCCCTGATGAAATTCTCCCTGAGCTCAAACCCTTAAACAGACAAACAAACATATATGACAAAATTTGAAAGCCGCTAGAATATTAAGCTCCCGTATTTTTCACTTCCTAATTCTTTAAAACTAAGAAAAAGGGGATAAGACCTAAGAAAGGTCAGTTTGATATACTGCACACACTACAGTTGAGTGAATTGGATTGTGAAGGAACGAACTGTGATTATTACAGAAGGACGAAATTCTTAAGTATTTCCTTGTCGCGTGATTAACTGGCAAAGAAACCTTTATTTTGTCTTTGGCTTTTGATTCATTTTTTTCCCTATCTTGATACATTACATATTGTAAATATTGCACGTTGTTACTTGTTTAAGTGAAAATGGCTGTCTTGTATAATAAGACACTGTCTTTTATAACAATCGCTGTCTTTTATTTGCTTTTAAAAAATTATTCCAACAGGGGCAGCAAAGCTCTATGCCTATTGGATTGTGGTGAACTTCCGGGAGGCGTATAATCTGTTTGCAGTGAATGGCATCCTCTTCAATCATGAGAGCCCCAGGAGAGGTTGGTATAGGTACTGATGGGAAGAGAGTGTCACGCTCCACAGCAGGAACGTCGTGTGTGTGTGTGTGTGTGTGTGTGTGTGTGTGTGTGTTCTGCACGTGTGCTGTACAGAACGGGAATGTTTCACATCTGTTTTTAACTATGTGAATGTCAGAAGTGGTAAATGAGGAAATGTAAATCCAGCCTTAATTACCTATTAACTTTGTTAGAGTTTTTATTCAACGTGATGCTGAGCAGTGTCCCAATTTTACCATTTCCTGTGGTAGGTTGCATCAAGTGAGTTTTAACCTGAGTGTCAGGAAGTGTCCTTGGAATGCAAGGAGCTGAGCAGGAACCAGGGCTTGTTCCCCAAGTCACTGTCACTCATGAAGGCTCTACCTGTGGCGTCTTTCTGTTTTTACTTTCAATCAGTTGGCTATTCAGTATTCTTATTTTACATTCCATTTAAACAGACATCCCGAAGTTTCTGTGCTTCTAGAGTATGTCTTAAGATACATTTGAAATCACTTCTTATATTTAGAATCATTATTGGTATTTTTTTTTTTTTTTTCGGAAAATCGTATTTGTTTGCATTGGCTTGTTTCCTTTTCGTGGTTGCCATTGAGACTATTAGCAACATGCCAGCTCTCCTGTTGCAGATGTTAGGTTTTAAGTAAGAAAATGTGTACTCCTTTCATTACTTCTGACTTATACTGAAGCATGAGAAATCTTTACCAAACATGTGCACTCTACAAAGTAAAAGTTATCTGTATAATCTAATTCTAAGAAGTTTTATTAAATTTCACTATCATTTAGCCTTTTAGCTTGAGAATGAATGAGAAATCCAACGTCGTAAGTAGTTTCATGCCCAACAATTAGTAATGCTTATAACTTCGTCAATGAAATTTTATGTGACTGTGTAGCCACGTAATTAAACCAGCAAGTCATGAGGAAAGATTAAAGTGACATTTATACAGGTGTGTTTAGTGGCAATACATTTTTATTTTATAATTGCGTAAGTTAAAAATTCCCACGATGGGCTGTGGAAGCTGTTGTTGGAAAAGAAAGTGAGTGACCGGGCAGCCAGGAATGTTTCTTTCACTCAGCTCCATGGTTCTGGGTGTCCTGACTAGAGGGCAGGAGAAGGAAGGCTTCAGCTGTCCTTGCCTCCGGACTGGGCAGCGGTGCTGGGGATCGACCGTCAGGCCTCCTCAGTCGCAGACGTGTTGGTGCATTTTGTCTGGGTTTCTGTGCTTCCCCCCTCAACTTTTCCACTGGCAAAAAAGAAATACAGCTCAATTGTTTCGGGTTAGGTTAGGATAGGGAAAAACATTTAGTTGTAGAAGAAGAAGATAAATTTAAATGTAACCCCCCATCCTCTATTTGCATACCTCCTAATGAGAACTGTTTTTTCTCTTTGTTGATGTTAATCACTTTTTAAAAAAATTTATTTTAAAAGTAATATTTCTTTTTAAAAATTAATGTTTTTATTGAAGTATGGTTGATTCAGATGTTAGTTTCAGGTGTACAGCAAAGTGATTCAGATATAGATATGTATAATATTTTCAGATTCCTTTCCCATATAGGTTATTACAAAATATTGAGTACAATTCCCTGTGCTGTACAGTAGGTCCTTGTTGTTTATCCATTTTATGTATAGTAGTGTGTATGTCAATCCCAAATTCCTAATTTATCCCTCCTCTCCCACCTTTCCCCTTTGGTAACCATAAGTTTGTTTTCTGTGTCTGTAAGTCTGTTTCTGTTCTGTAAATACATTCATATGTATCATTTTTTTAGATTCCACATATAACTGATATCATATGATATTTGTCTTTGTCTGACTTACTGCACTTCGTATGATAATCTCTAGGTCCATCCATGTTGCTGCAAATGGCATTATTTCGTTCTTTTTTATGGCCGAGTAATATTCCATTGTATATATAGGTACCACATCTTCTTTATCCATTCATCTGTCAACGGACATTTAGGTTGCTTCCATGTCTTGGCTATTGTAAATAGTGCTGCCATGAACATTGGGACGCATGTATCTTTTTGAATCATAGTTTTGTCTGGATATATGCCCAAGAGTGGGATTCTAGGATCATATGGTAGTTCTACTTTTAGTTTTTTAAAGAACCTCCATACTGTTCTCCATAGTGGCTGCACCAATTTACATTCCCACCAACAGTGTAGGAGGGTTCCCTTTTCTCCACACTCTCTCCAGCATTTATTATTTGTAGGCTTTTTGATGGTAGCCATTCTGACTGGTGTGAGGTGATACCAAATGGGACCTAATTAAACTTAAAAGTTTTTGTACAGCAAAGGAAACCATAAACAAAATGAAAAGACAAGGTACAGGATGGGAGAAAATATTTGCAAATGATGCAGCTGACAAGGGATTAATCTCCAAAATATACAAACAGCTCATACAGCTCAATATCAAAAAACAAACAACCCAATCAAAAAATGGGCAGAAAATCTAAATAGACATTTTTCCAAAGAAGACATACAGATGGCCAACAGGCACATGAAAAGATGCTCAACATTGTTAATTATTAGAGGAATGCAAATCAAAACTGAAAGTAATGCTTCTTTTTTTATTTTAAAGAAAAGTAAACAGTACAGGAGGGTATAAGGAGAAAAGAGTTCCCTCCCTCACACCGACTCCCAGCCCCATCCTCAGGCCCACTGTTGACTTTCCTTCAGAAGTAGTGCAAGCGTCTCCACCTCAAATGTAACAGTAGGTCTCCACCTACATAACAGTAGGTAGTTCCATACATAATGTTCTGCATCTAGGGCTAAATGTTTCTTAAAAACTTGACCTGTAGCACACACCACATTGTTTTGTTTTATTATATATCTAGAACCAATGATATCTCATTTATATAATCGAATAATGGAAAATAATTAAAATAGAGTATATGTGAAACTGATGCGATACTTATCTGATATCTAATAGTTAACACTTACAGCATTTCTTGAAACTTGAAAATTAATTTTCATATTAAATTAATCTGATAATAGTATTGTTGTTTTGTCACAGTTAATTGTTATTTTTTAAGGAGATTCTTTGCCAGACTGAGAATTTCTTCATGGTAGGGACTATATTATGTTCTTAAGTCAGCAGCATCTAAAACAGTGCCTACCTGCTAATAAGCATTCAATAAATGTTATATAAGTTTCAGGTGTACAACATAGTGATTCACAGTTTTTAAAGGTAATACTCCATTGTAGTTATTATAAAATATTGGCTATATTCCCTGTGCTGTGCAATATATTCTTCTAGCTTATTTATTTTATACATAGTAGTTGGTAGCAAACTGTTTTGAAGTAAAGATTCTGTCTGATATACTTTAGTAAATACCCAGAATTCACTTTTTAAATTTATTTATTTTTATTTATTTATGGCTGTGTTGGGTCTTCGTTTCTGTGCGAGGGCTTTCTCTAGTTGCGGCGAGCGGGGGCCACTCTTCATCGCGGTGCGGGGGCCTCTCACTATCGCGGCCTCTCCTGTTGTGGAGCACAGGCTCCAGACGCGCAGGCTCAGTAATTGTGGCTCACGGGCCCAGTTGCTCCGCGGCATGTGGGATCTTCCCAGACCAGGGCTCGAACCCGTGTCCCCTGCATTGGCAGGCAGAGTCTCAACCAGTGCGCCACCAGGGAAGCCCCCAGAATTCACTTGTAATTGCCGCTAGCTTGTACGCCTATGATTGCTCTAGTACTTTGAGTGAGTTTATTTTCTTAAGTAGGTTGAGCATTTGTCTGCACCTCAGCCCTTTCACCCTGTTATCTCGGGGAGCACTGTTTTTCTGGTTGGTGCAGTGGTAAACCTCAGCCTCGTCTAAGGTACATCATCACAAACGCCCGATTAAGTAGAGCCCAAACGGATGCTACTTTTTTGGGACATGTACTTTTTCTCTAACAAAAAACAATTGACAAGGCCCCTTTTGACTGCATGAGTAACATTTCATGAGAACTGGTGACTTTAAAAGGTACGGAAGAAGTATGTTTTTAATACAAAGATATTCTAGACCAGAGCTTGGCAAGCTATGGCTGGTGGACCCACTCCAGCCCACCTGGTTATTTTGTAAGTGCAGCGTCCTTGGAGACCGGTCACGTCCAGCTGTTACACGGTACCCATGGCTGCTTCCACAGTGGGGGCCTGGGGCCTGCAAAGCCTCAAATGTTGACTGTCTGCCCTCTAAGAAAACGTCTGCTGCCCCCCTGCCCCCAGGGGGATGGTTAGATCCTCAACAGCAAGAAGCGGTTCACTTGGGTTTAGTATGGGTTTCTCCCGAGGCCGCAAGACAGTCTGATAGAAAGATTTCCAATCAACATTAAAGTCACATTGAGTCAGAAGTTAACCCGCCCATAGCAGAACTCCTGAAGTGTGTTGTCAGTTGGGGGTTCCCCTGTGCTTTGCCGAGGTACCGAGGGGGCACCCAGGTGACCTGGCAGCTGAGCGGGGCCCAGCCGTCCTCCCTTCAGGACGCGCTGTCACCAGGCTTCGCCCGCAGTGTGTGTCTTCTCTCCGTTGCAGTCCTCGGTGGTTCTCTTTAAGGATGCTTACTTTGTTATATGATGAGAAGTTCACAGTAGCTCTGAAGGTAGTCGGGGTCACCTGTGGTTGGCACAGAACTGGCAGTTGGGAATCACTGATCTAGTGAAGAAAGCCGTAATCCGGGGACGGGGCCCATTTCCCTCCGCCATCTCTGCTCATTCTTTCAGTGACGGCTGGTTGGCTCATGTGCTCATGCTTTAGGTTTGCTTTTTAGAAAGTGTAGTCACTTGAGTAACATTTACTGCAAATTAGCCATGAATGATAGTTTAAATTCTAGAATTACATGTCCATAAAGGCATGGAAATGTCTGTATCATCATATGTTCTGTGAATAACTACCACTATGTATGATATAATGATATTCACAGATATTAACATGGTGCTTTTATTCATAAGCACTCAACTTTTCAAAATAAAAAAATGTACTGTTCTTTTTAAATTAAAAGAATAGTTGCTTTATTTCATGGATAAATTGTACAAAACTGGACACGTATCTGAAAAACTTTTTCTTCTCCTTTTGTTTCTCCAAACTCGAACTTCTTTATCTGTTTAATTTATGTATTTCTATATCTACATGTACATAAATACATGTAGCATCCTGTTTGCCACAAATGTGGCAGTGGTGCCACCTTTCTGCTGAAAATACAGATTTATATATTCTCTATTTAGAAAATAAAGGCTGTGTTTATTGTCTAGAACTGTTACATTTCTGTGAGGAAAATGTCACATGCAAAAATCTTTTTGCTTTTATGGCTGTTTCTTTGAAAAGCTAATCAGTTAATAAGACTGATGTCACAAAGTTGTTAACTATATAAATTAAACTATGTAAAATATACTGAGAAATTTTAAAATTACTTGAAAGTAGCTCATGAAAAGAAAGTAGCTTCTTTTCAAATACATTGCTTATCATAATAAAATCTGAGATTATTCTACAAATCGGAACATTAAAAGCAAGCCTATTAGGAAAGTTATTGTACCCATGAGCTGCTTTGTTGCATTTTTAATACTCTAAAGGTACTTCTAGAAATATTTTGACAAACTTGTATAACTTACACATTTCTTTATGTGTATATGGAAATTCACACATACTTCTAGTTTTAAAAATTTTTAAATTTAAAGATATATATTAGCCCATGAGATGATACCCTTCCTTTGAAAGAGCTTTTAGGGGACAAACAGTGGACATCCACCTGTATGTGTTCTCCCCAAATACCCTCAGAATTTATGAGATAGAAAGGAATTTAGAGATCTTTCCATTCCATTTGTCTCATCAATGAAGAAGCTGAAGCAGCATGAGAAGGAGTTGCCCAAGGTACAGCACTAACAGCTGTCAACACTGAGGCTAGAGATAATCATGGGGATGGGAGGAATGACATAAACATTGCTCGTGTCTGTAGAAAAAGCACATGTACACGTTTTGGAGTTGGCGCTGGAGCAGAGCTGGGGCTTCGCTATGGAATGAAGCGACGGCTCGTGTCTTTGGTAAAAGACATGAATTCATCTGGCTAAATGCAATATGCCTTTCAGATGTTTAGCAGAAATAATCACAGTACAACATTAGTTTTATGAGATTAAAATACAAATGTGATATGAAGCAAAAAACTGATCTTGAGTATCACCAAGAGTTGGCCAGGAGAAAAAACAGAGCTAATACACAATACATTAAAACCATGTGGCAGTGAGAAGTGATAAAGTACTTTAAATATACCCGTAATTAACTGTTTAAGACTCCCGCAAATGGATGGTGTACTGCTACTGTTTAGGTATCAAGCCATTTTTAGATGCTGTAGCACATGCCTCTAAATATGGGCTTCATAAGAAATCATATCTATCAGTCTAAACACAGTATTCACCTGACGGGGAGAATCTGGCATTTTAAGGTTCATGAACTTGTGGTTTTAAGTTTTAGACTTGAGCTTTTTTTTTTTTTTTTTAAACTGCCAAGTATTTTGCTTCTTAAAATGTCTAACTATATTTATTATCATAAGTTAATCTTCAGATTTTTTAAAACTATAATTCCTGTAAAAATTAACTACTTAAGTCATAATAAAATTTTGGGTAATTTTCACCTTTATTTTTCTAAAGATTGTGCCTTATTCATGCTGTAAAGATAAGATTAATACTCCAGGTTAGAGGTTCTCAGCTGGGGGTGGGGTGAGGTGGGGAGAATATGACCTGCCCCCAGAGGACATGTGATAATATCTGAAGACTTTTTTGGTTGTCACCAGCATCTTGGGGGAGCAGGAATGCTCCTAAACATCCCACAGCCCGAGTGTCAGTCGTGCTGAAGGTGACAAGCCCTACTCGCCCCAGATGTTACCACCAAATCTAGACGAATGTCATCTCTAAGACCAGGATCTTCTTTTTCTTCATGTATCACTTTTACTTTGCAGTAAATCCTTCCTAGACTTTAGCAAACACTTAACCTAAACACAGGAGAAAGGAAATCTGATTTAAATAGCTTCATGTGAAACCATTTAGGCCTTAGGTCTTCTGGTAACTGCAGGTCAGACCCAAGTCAGGGAAGCCCAGAGAACAGAGTTGTTTTTTCAGGGCTCTTCTAACCATCTGGGGCTGAATTCTCACTTTATAGTGACCCACTGGTCCACAGACCCACATCAAGTTGGGTCCATGACCCTCCCTCCACCTCCAAAATAAATGAGCGTTTTTATCTTCTGTTATAAATTATGACAGGAACAAAGCTTTCCTTTGGGAATAAACCCTAGATTCCATGTCCTGGCTATGGTATAAGATGACCATTAAAGTGGATTCGAGATCATCTCTCAGTGCATACATAGGATTATGGTAGTGTTACTGTGAGAGGTTCACTGTATATGAGAATTTTCCTTTAAAATTATTCAAATTCACAGGTATTTTAGGGCTTTAGGGGACAATAGAATGCATGATACAAATTAAATAGCTGGAACATGCTTTTATTTAATCCTATGGGCAGAAAGCACTCCTCTTTCTGTATGTGTATGTCTGTTTGTAAATAAAATAATCTTTTAAAACATGACTAAGTATTTGTCGGTCTGGCTAGCAAATTTAAATCGTGGTGCTATAGAAATATCAAGAAACATGCAAACCAGTATCAAACAGCCCGATGTTTTATTTGTGTTTCTGTCTATTAAAGGTGCTTTGTGGTTTTTAGGTGAGCATTATAGCCTTAATTTATTGGAAACAATTTAGCCGCCCATTGTGAAATCAGGGCATAAGTAATCTCACGTGAGAGCTCAGCAGAGCACTGCAGGCTTGACGCAGAACCATTCTGTATGAGTTTCACGGTTAGGTCACTGGCCACTCACCTTGGACCCACCAAGGTCGAGGTGGCCTCTGGTTGGCACGAAGTGACATCATCTGGTTCACTGTCACCTTTGTGGACTCTGACACTTGGAGATGGCAGAGCTGTCGGCCTCTGTTATTCTCTGCAGAGACGAGGTGTAATTGCTTAAACATGAAAGACTTGAAGCAATATTGGGTCTAACCGAGGCGGGTTTACCACTAAATAAAGTCAAGTCCTTTCCCACCGGCTGAGATGAGGCTTCTGGGACTGTTATATTGATTTTTTTTAATGTTTTGCAATTTCTGTGGCATTTGCATTTGAAACTAAGCAGGCAGCTGTCTGGTGTCACGTAGCGGGACCCCCACGTGTAGGCAGGCGGCGTCCGCGGGGGCTGAGCGCCTCAGGCTTCGCAGAGCCGGGCCTGGGCCGCGGCAGCTTGGCCACGGGACTTCGGCAGCCCTCGGTCCTCTTCTGTGTTGATGACGACGTCTGCCTCACGGGAGTGTCGAGAGGACCAGTGAGACAGCAGTGTACGCTGCTTACCTGTGGGGTCCTTGTGAAGCAGAAGCAGGGAGCAGGTGTGAAAAAGATGAGCACAGTTCCTGGTGGGCTGAGAACATTCGTGGTTCTTTGTCCCTCCTCTCTGCTTCCCTCCTCCTGTAGGGCAGGGCTGAGTCCTAGAGGCTGGTTTCTGGACCCTCCGCGTCTGAGGGGCCGGGCTCTGCCGGAGCAGCCCTCCGTGCGGGATTCTGGCGGCTGGGGCCTGAGACGTGCACCCACGGGGCCTGCCCGCTAGAGGTGGGCTTGAACCAAACACTGAGGATGTCAGGATGTTTGCTTAGAGTAGTCACCGAGACACCCCTGAATTGCAGGAAGGGGAGATGTAAGTGCTGCTGGAGAACTGCTGGAACCACGGGAAAAGCCAGTTGCAAGTGAGGTTCTGGCAGTTAAGCCAGCGAACGTTTGAATTAGTGAAGCCAGAAAAAGATGATGATGAATATGGAAGGATTATGGATAAACACCAAAGGCCTGTGAGAGACCCTTGAGAAAATTAATGAAACCTTCAAGTATTTTTAAAAATGATTCACATATTTTTATTAATGGTCCTGTGAAGTGCAAAATGTTTTGTCAAAGAAATTACAAACCAGAAAAGAAACTTTTACTTTTTGGCGATACTAAGAAAAAACCCACAAGTACAATTATCATTTAAATTTTATTAATTGTAAGATAAATTACAAGTTTTTTCAAAATGGCATTTTCCCCAAAATTTAGTTTGAGCCAAAGCTTTCTTTTCCCTGTTTATCACGGGGTTTTGTTCGCACTTTCAGTTGGCTGTGGTTCAGGTGAGGACTCGGGAGTCTGGATGAGGAGCCAGGCGCCTGCACTCACTAAGCGAGTGACTTTGGTAAGTTTCTTCATCTCTCTGAGCCTTGGGTTGGTTTTCTCATTTGTGAAATGGGGTGATAACGGTCTTCACTTAGGGGGCTGTGAGCATTAAAGGAAATAATGTACGCAGGGTAATTAGTACATCCTACTGTCACCACCACTGCTGAGGTTGCATCTGGAGAAAGGGGGTCCACCTGTGGCCACCTCACAACTTAAATGTGACCATAGGGACTTCCCTGGTGGCGCAGTGGTTAAGACTCCTCGCTCCCGGGTTCGATCCCTGGTCAGGGAACTAGATCCCACACGCAAGCCGCAACTGAGGAGCCCGCCTGCCGCAACTAAGACCCAGTGCAACCAAATGAATAAATAAAAATAAAAAAATATTTAAAAGATAATAAAATGTGATAATCATGACAGGAATGATAAAGGGGAAAATTCATAAAGGGACAGGTGACTTGTCTTTCCTGAACAAGTTGAAGAAGTTAAGCTTTCAGACCTTGGTAACTGGTGACTCAGGAAGACAAGATGGGGCAAAGTAATCCCCTGAGCGCCAGGCACCAGGTGTTGGTAAGAACGGTGTTCTGCACTTGCTGACTGTGTTTAATTCCCAGAGTTCAGTTAGAGATTAAACTCTGAGCAGAAAAGATTCTTCTGGAGAAAGGATTTAAACCCATGTTAGTCTTCTGGGGTCATCCTTTGTAGAAGAAAACTTTTTCTGTAGAAAATACTGGCTGTAAAGAAGGAAAAGGAAGATGGGAAAAGAGCCACGATAAGCTCAGTGGAGGATCCAGAGCCTTGCTTACAATCCAGCTGCTTCTGGCCAGGGCACAGGCAGGTCCTAAAGCATCGTGACAAGCTGGGGACAGAGCCAGCCAGGCGGACGCGCCTGCCAGGGGCGCGGCAGAGAGAGTCTGCTGGGGCAGCTCAGCTCCTTAGGTTGCGGTCGTGGTGTGCTGGGGTGAGGGACACTGGAGGTTTTGCCGGAACCGCTGAGCGTCCTTTCTAGTTGGTTAGACACTTGCACACACATGTATGTGCGTGTAAGCTTAGCCTGAGCCCAGATCCAGAGTGGGATTGGCAGCTCTTGTAGCTGAGACACAACTGGTCTGATAGAGGAGGGGTGAGGCCAAGTGAGGACAGCACTGGCTTCGTTTTCTTAAAAAATTAAGAAATTTGTGAGACTCAGGACCTAAGGACGCAAGGAGCAGTCCTTTGGGTATCAGATTACGTACTGAGACCATGAATTGGGAAGGGGGCCTCTCTCCCACGTGTGTGGGGAGCACAGCCCAGGGGGAGGACGCATTGCCCCTGGAGCCTCAGGACCGTGGACTCTTGGGTCAGGGGCCCCATGGCCAGCCGAGCTCTCGTGCAGGGGGCCGTGACTGTGGTTCCTCCTTCGAGTAGTTTAATGCCAGGAGGGTGAGAACTTCAGACAGGTGGTTTTGAGAATATTCAGCATTTCCCACTGGGTCAGCAGAATTTGGCCTTGAATGCTTCTCTGACCTTGGTAGTACCGGCTGATGGACCCCTGGGGCATTCAGTCCTCTGCGTACCTTCAGTAAGTTAGAGTTTGGGCTCAGCCTCTCAACAGACCCTTTGCCATCTTCCTACATCCCTGGTTGAATGGACACTTCCAGGTGTTGTTACACAGACATTCCTGGTCTGGATGGACCCTAGCGATGGGTCACTTAAACACTCCCGGAGTGAGCAGAGTTGTTGATGTTAAAGAAGGCTTATTTCTGCCAGAATAGGTATATCATTACAATACAACTTTTTAAATGTCTAGTAAGTTTCAGGTTTCTTAAAAGGCACCAAAGCAGGATGTACGTGAGGATAAGTAGCCCATAATGGGATGCAATTAAGGAAGTGAAAATACAGTCTGATCGCAAAGAAACACTTCCTGGCCGTGAGGAAGGTAGGTGTTCAGCATAATTTTATCGGTGGAATAGGGGAAACCCCAGTGCCCACAAGACGCTGAAGAGGCCACAGTGAAGTTCACAGGAAACGTCTCGGCCTGGCCCCAGGTGCCTCTTAAAATCCCAACAATGAATCTGTACAGAAGCAGCAAACCTCTTTGTAAGGAAGAGGAAGGAGATTCTCAGAAGCCCACTGAGGAATCCTGTTGGAGGAAGACCAAGTGAGCCCGGCTCGGAGCCTCAGTGCTGGTCTGTGCGCCTGGGGGCAGCCTCAGGCCAGTGCTCTCAGAAGATGGTGATGGGCGTTTCATCTGACGTGCTAAACACTGAGGAGTGTTTCCTAACCTGCAAACAACGGGTTTCCTTATCGGAAATAAATATAAGGCAGGGACTGAAAATCCTTTTAAAAATGAATATCATCTACTGTGCCCAGCACTGTCATGAGCCACTACACCGCATGTGAAAGAGTGACACGTATTCGCCCCTCTAACAGGTAGACAGGAGACCTTGGTAGACACCGCTGAATGCTGCTGAGTAATCAAGATGGATGCTTATGAACGTGAAATTGCTTTTAGGAGAGGAGGGACCCACGCCCTCAGGTGCGGGTGGAGCCTCCATCAGGGCTGGTCGCCCTCCGCTTTGCAGCCTCGCCTGCAGTGGGAAGATACCGTTGCGCTCCTCTGTTTCTCGGGTGGCGCGTTCGCTTACTTTTCTGTGACAGGAGAGAGTAACGGGAGCCGCGTCAGGAGAGCAAGCGAGCTGACTGTGGAAGGAGACGCGGCTGCCGCCTTTCGTAGACCTTTGTCTTGTCCCCATTTTCTATCAGATGAAGAATTTGAAGCAAGGCCTTTGGAAGATTTTCTTACCTTGCAGGCTTTCCACTGGAATGGCTATAAGCCGATACTGTTTTTTTAAAGTTACTTTGAACATGGAATTTCTGTGAAGTGGCCCTGCTCTGCTTCTCAGGTATCAGGACTGTTGTGAGTAGAGATGGAGGCTGAAGAAGGAACTGAATCCACATCCGTCCGCGCGTCGTCAGGGAGAAGCACTGCCATTTCTGACGCAGCGCCGTGTCTCAGTTCTGAGGTGCGGCCCAAACGTGACCCAGAACGATGTAGGATAAGTCGTTTTTTAATGTTAATAAATCATTTCTACAAAAAAGAGTTGATTTCAAAGGATGATATACACGTGTCTGTGTTGTTCCCAGGTGTGCTCTGTCCTGTGTGAGTGCGGTGTGTTCTCGGGGGACGGAAAGTCTGGCCCTCCTGCACCGTGTCCCTCATCTCTCCATCTCGTTGCTCTGTAGATTTCAGAGCAGATCAGAGGGAAGAGAGACCCAGAGCGCGCAGAGCATCCGGCGGCCGTGGCGGTCACGCCCCCCGGAGGAATCCATCCCTGAACTGGGACCTGTGTGTCTGTGGGAATCCGGGTTTAGAAACGGCAAAACTCCCACTAACCTTCGGCAAAACTAAAACGGTCGGTGCGTGGTACCCACGCGTGGGAACGGCCAGGGCGTGTGTGGCCAGGGCCGCTGCAGCTGAGACTCTGACCCTGCAGGTGCCTCCCTCTGTCTTTTTGTCTTGAATTTACCTTTTCAAACCCCTTTCTTCTCTGCAGCCGGAACTGAGGACACATCAGCCTCGGTCTCACTGCGCCCCCCTCGTGAGGGTCTGGGGAAGGCACTCCCTGTCACCTCGCTGAGGCCCTGCGGCTAGGGCACCAGAGCCTCGGGGGTGCCCGCTGGGGGTGCCAGCGCATTAGGTTGCCCCCAGGCATGGGCTGCCAGAGGCTCGACTGGGTCGGGGTGGGGAGTGGCCATTTAGCAAAGTCAGGGAAGCGGAATCGTGGGACCTGAGCCATCGGCTGGAGGGTGAATGAGGAAGGGCTGCCAGTGGGTGGCGAGCTGGTCGCCAAGTGGTGACACCCAGAAGTCAGGTCAGCAGAGGTGCAGGGAGCAGCAGTGAGGTCAGGGTGTGTCCCCTGGGGTGACCCGAGGCCCGATGGGGACCTGCAGGTCCAGGGCCGGGGCCAGCATGCACCAGTGGGGCTGCGGGCAGTGAGGGCGTCCAGGGCCTGAGGGACCAGCCCCCGGGCCTGGAGGGCAGGGGACGTGGGGCGTGGGGGGCCGTCCCGTGTCCCTGGTCCCTTCTGCTGCGGAGCTGCTGCTGCTTCTCTGGCTCGCCTCCTTCTCTCCCTCAGCCACATCCCTGCTGGTCTCAGGGCCTCCCGGCCTCCCCACCTCGCAGCCTCCCCGCCTCCTGGCCTTCCTGCTGCTTCAGCCCCGCCGCTCTCTCCTTTTCCGTCACTGCCGCTTCCTCCTCCTCCCCGGCCCCTCTACATGCAGTCAGTAGGTTTGGTTCTTGGACATTTCTGTTCTCTTGCCCACCCCCCTCTCTGGGTCTCATCCAGCCTTGGCCCCGGGACTTGAAATGTCATAAGTGGGTCCCAAATGTGTGCTCTCCCCTCGGCCCTCCCAAGGCCGGACCTGGCGTCCCCTCGGTCCTGTCTCATCCGGAGCTCAGTGTTTTGTTCCTTCCTTCCCTGATGGTTTGCTCAGCACGTCACGTGAATAGAGAGACAGGATCACAGTGTTTCTGTGGCAAGGTCAGCGCTACACAGAAACCTGTTGTAATTTGGTGGGAGTTTGTCTCTGTCAGGCTTGGTTTGAGTGAGGCGGAGGCTCTCAGTGGGGACACTTTGTGTTCTCCTGGGGAAGTTGTGGAGCCTGCGGACACGTTTGGGTGTCGCAGTGGGTTGGGGGAGCTCCTGGCCCCGGGCCGTAGAAGCTGCACCCAGGACAGGAGGGCATCCTGCAGCCCAGTGCCGAGTGCCGAGCCAGGACCAGCCCTGGAGTGAGGATGTAGGAACCGGAATGATCCAGCTCCCCCGGGAAAGGCAATGAGCATTTGATGCAAGCAGCGAAGGAGCTTGAACCTCTCTCTTTAAACCCGTATTTATGGCTAGTTGCCGGGAAGTGGTAGCTCGCGTCATGAATGGGCCTCTTGTCAGCCTGGGGTCTCTGCAGGCGCTCCTGGTGGGGCCTGAGTACCTGCAGTTAAACGCTGTTGCTTTTGGCAGGGCTTGGCGGCAGGCGAGGTGCAGGTCCTCTGATCTCCGCGGCCTGCGCCGTCAGCCGTGACCTTCCCCGGGTCTCTTCTTTCCCCACCCCGTCTGCACCAAGCCCCGGCCCAGGCACTGCCCGGCGGGGCGGCCGAGATCGCTGCGGGGTGGGACCCGGGGCCCCAGGCGGAGGTCGTGCGGGGTTCAGGGTACATTGGAACGATTTCTGTTTGCCAGTGAAGATCATCCAAACTGTCTTTGTACTTTATCTAATTCCAAAAAATCTTTAAATCAAAAGCTTTTGGATGAAGTGCTGGGCAGTGGAATAGAAGTTTTATTAGAGGAATTGCGATCACTTCACATGCTGTCTGCTGCTGAAGGGATAGTGTTACACACGTTTGCGTGTGTGTTCACACACAGCCGCGTGCACGCATGGGCACACGTCCCGACTAAAGTCGCCCCACACTCAGCGCTTCTTTGCATCTTAGAAGTTGGACAGTGTGACTGCAGGGCCAGCGTGAAACACACGTCTGAAAAGAAGTCACTTTGTCTAACGGGACGAGCAGAAGAGGTGTCCCCGGGGGGCTCACTGGGTCTCCCTCGGCGTTTCTGCCCTTGGTGCCACTGTCCAGTGTTGAATTTTGTATTAAAAAAAAAAAAAAAAAAGGCTGTTAAAGTGATAACATTGTGGCAGAGATTGTGTTTTAACAGATGATCTAATTCTTTAATTTTAGTAAGTGTGCTACTATTCACATCTTAAAGTTTAATGCTGGTAATTTAAGGTATATGTTTTGTAAAATTTGTCAGTTCTCCTTTTCCTTCAATTTTTGTTTTAGAAGATATTTGACTTAGGGAAATTATGTGGGTGTTTTGTGATATTAGAGTAGAAAGTTTAACAGAAAAGGAACATGTGTATATATACACATGCACACAATGAGGATTAGACTTGGGAGCAAAGCCAGGGTATTAGGGTCTGGCTCTGGCGCCTCTGAGCCCGTGTGTCCCGCTGCCTGCCTTCTCAGTGGGTCCCGGTCATCGGACCTCAGGGGAGGTGAGGCCCAGGGGGAAGGTCCGCAAAAGCAGGGTGATCTTGTGGGTCAGAATTTCATAAGTATAGTTTGCCTGCTGTGTGAAAAAAATCATTACAAATAGTTGTATTTCAGTAGAGAAATAGTGTGAGCAAAACAGTGAGACAAATTTCAGGTTTTTACGTATATTTTTATATACATGCATTCACTGTACAGACGTACTCCCTAGAAAAGAAGAGGTAAAAATCAAATTTTTCTGAATGTCTAACATGAAAAGAAAAATAAATATGTCCAGGGTGGCACAGTTGTTCACATTATATCCAGATGTGCAGAGTAAACAAGTTTCTTTATTTCTTTAGGTCTGTCTTTGTCTTCCTGGCAGCCCTGCCCACTGGTAGGCGGGGACCACTAGGGACACCACAGCGCCGCACAGTTCTGGTGGCCTAGTGGGAAGCGGTGACTTGAATAGGCCTCTTGGCCGCCCAGCCTCTCTAGTTGGAAGGTTCAGCTTGGGGCCTTGGTGTGGAAGTGGGGAGCAGAACGTGTTACCCTGGGGCTGTAGTAGGTGGCAGTGTCTCTGTGTCCCCACCAGAAACAAGCCAGACCCTCTCGGGAGGAGACCGTCCTTCTCAGACGTGTCCCTTGGTTTCCAGCAGACTGAGATGACTAACCTCGAACTCGCAGTGTCACCATCACTCAAAGTCAGCAGATAAAACAAGAAATCAGTCCCCTAAGAACTTTAAGTATTAGAATTATCAGGTTAGAAGATAAAATTACCAGGATATGTTTAAATAAATAAAATGAAAAATCATAAAAAAGAAATAAGCAACAACAGAATATAAAAAATAGGCAGATCTGAAAGAGAAGCAGAGAGAACTTTACATATGAAAAATTGAAATAAAGAATTCTATGCATGACTTAAATATTAGGCTGCTAAGAGAAAATTAGATGGATCTAAGGAAGGTGTATTGCAGAGAAGACAAAGAGAGGGAAATTATAAAAAAAAAAGAAATTAACAGACTGGCAGGTAAAGTGAGAAGGTCTAACGTTCTTTCCCAGGAGGAAATAGAAAGAAGAAAATAGAGCGAAGAAGAGGCGGTATGTGAAGAGGTACATGTATTGCACAGATACAGGAACACGTGTACACCAAGCAGAAAACCACATCTAGACACATGGACCTGAAACTCCAGGATGCAAAAGACAAAGAAGCGTCTTTAATCTCACGAGAGGAAAAAAGGTGAATGACAGTTACCCTGGCCACACTCTTATCCAGAGCAAAAAAATGGAACCCAGAAGGTAGTGTATTAGTACCTTCAGATGCTAAGAGAAAATAATTTTCAACCTGGCATTGTATAGTTATCAAAACTGTCTTTCAAAATCGAGCCAATTTCTCTGCTTTAAAGGAACTTCTAAAGAATGCATTTTAAGAAGAAAGGAAATTATGTCAGAAGAAAGATTCAAGAAAGTAGGATGAGAAAGGAAATTGGTAAATATGGGAATATGCACAGCATTTCCAATCCAAAATTATAAATAAATGTGTATTCTCTGAAAAAAAAGAGATCGGGGAGCTATTCAAAGTAACCGAAGTGAACTAGCACAGCTAAAACTGAGAGGAAACTTATTTTATCACCTTTAATCTATTACAGCTGGAGACTCTGTTTGACAATTTTGCTCATGAAAGATATATAATTACCCTTAAGATGACATTAAAATAATCTGGGACTTCCCTGGTGGCTCAGTGGTTAAGAATCCGCCTGCCAATGCAGGGGACACGGGTTCGAGCCCTGGTCCGGGAAGATCCCACGTGCCGTGGAGCAACTAAGCCCGTGCGCCACAACTACTGAGCCTGCGCTCTAGAGCCCACGAGCCACAACTACTGAAGCCTGCGTGCCACAACTACTGAAGCCCATGCACCTAGAGCCCGTGCTCTGCAACAAGAGAAGCCACTGCAGTGAGAAGCCTGCGCACTGCAATGAGAAGCCCGCACACTGCAACGAAGAGTAGCCCGTGCTCGCCACAACTAGAGAAAGCCCGCGCACAGGAACAAAGACCCAATGCAGCCAAAAATAAATAAATAAAAATAAATTTATATTAAAAAAATCTAACGATGCCTGATTCACGTTTCATCATATATTTTCAAATGTTCTAATCCTTGATTCTTACAACAGGTGGAGTGGTGGCCCCAAAAAGATATGCCCACATCCTAATTTCCTAATTCCCAGAACTTGGGAATGTGACCTTATTTGGAAAAAGGTCTTTGCAGATGTGATCAAGTGAGGGATCTGGAGACAGAGATCATCCTGGATTGCACGGGTGGATCCTAAATCCAGAGACTGTCACCGAACGAAGTTCCTGTGCCCGACACACAGTGAGGCCAAACACACCGAAACGTCGGAGTCTGGAGCAGGGAAAGGTTTATTGCAGGGCCGAGCGAGGAGAGCAAGTGGCTTGTGCCCAGAAAACTCCGAACTCCCCGAGGGCTCCAGCATGCTTAAAGGACGGGTGAGGGAGGGGCGTCCTGCGTGTGTGATCAGCTCGTGCACGATTCTCTGATTGGTTGATGGTCATCAACCCTTAGGAGCCTCCGGGTCCGGGCTCTGTGCTCAGGATCAACAAGTAGTTAATTTCCTCCACTTGGTGGTGGTTTTAGCATCTGAAAACCTCAGGAAATATGCGTGAGATACTATGATCTGGGTACTTCAGAGAGGAGCTGCAGCAGAGCATGTGCGGGGGGCGTGTGTCCCGCAGGGCCCCATGGGGTCCCGCTCGGTTACATGACAGGTGTCCTCATAAGAAACAGAAGAGGCGACGACACAGACCCTGCAGGAGGCGGTGGTGTGCAGACCCAGGGATGCAGCCATGGCCCAGGGGGACCAGGAGCCCCGACACAGAAGGCAGAGAAAGGCTTCCTCCCTGGATTGCCCAGGGGGAACGTGACCCCGCGGAATCGCAGGCTTACGGCCTGCAGACGGTGAGAAGTTACGGAAGCCACCTGGGTTTTGTAATTGGTTATGGCAGCCAGAGGAAGTTAATGCAGTTACCGTTAAATGTACACTTTCTGTAATTCTCTGTTTACCCTAGTGTGACTCCGAAGCCAGGTTTTCGGGCCTGCCGTCCTCCCCTGGGTCTCTGGGAGGTGGTGTCCAGCGTGTGGGACGTGGATGTGGCCGATTGGACCTCGTGTTGGCAGGGGCCCCTGGTGTCCTCAGGCCCAGGTGCAGCTCTCTGCCCGCAGGCCTGCTGGTCTCAGCTGCGCCCTCGCCTGGTGGCCGAGCAGGTGGCGTGGGCTCCGCCGGGCCCTTCCTGTGTCTGCGCCCATCAGCCCAGGGCCTTCTCTTTCCTGGGCTCCTGGCTCTGCCCGTGTCTGGCTCCATGGACGGTAGACCCACTGCCCCGTCTGACCCGTGGTCCCCTCCGGGTGGTCTTACCCGGCTCACCGGTGAGGGCGGAGGGCCTCCACCCCTGCTCATCTCATTAGTGTCCCTGGTGCAGCCGCCCCAGGCTGGTCAGGCCCGGGTGGCCTACTCGGGGGGCTCCCCGGACGCCACAGGCGTCTCCTCGGCCGTGCCCTCAGTCCGCTCTGCTTGGTATCGCAGCCCAGAGGCTACATTCACCTGGAGGCTCTCCTGCCTCTGCTGTCCTTCCCCACGAGCCCTGGAGCCGCCCCTCCCGTCCTTCCCGCCTGGACACGGGCCTGGCCCTGCCCCCCAGAGCCTGAGGGCGTCACCCATGGGAGGGACTTTGGGCTACGACCACGCTGGTTTCTGCTGCACTGACGTTATCTAGAAAATTACTTTCCCATGAAGACTTGCTTTCACACTTGCTGTCTTGTTCCAGCATCCTATTTTGAATGATAGGGATGAGTATTACCTGGGTCCTTCTGACCGTCTGGTGTAGCTCTTCTCACCTTTCCCCAGCCTTGGGTTAATAGCGGAGAATGTCACATAAAGAGAGACGCGTGAGAAAAAAAGCTTTACTATTTTAAAAGATCTATCACAGTAAAAATATCCAAGACAATAAACCTTTATGACTGATAGATACAGTATTCTACAGCCTTTTAATTTAGCATCTCATTTGATCCTTAGTATCGATTATTATCCCATTTTATAGATAAGACAACTGAGACGTTAAGACATTTAAGGCCATAGCACTGATACAAGTAACAGAATTAAAAATAACTCACAGGGCGTGTAACCCTACTTCCAGAATCTACCTGAAAGCCCTCACCCTTTGCCTCAGATTGGAAATGAAAGATGAAGCTGTTTCCAGGTCCTCAGATGGCATTCCCGCCCTGCTACCAGCCCTGACCCCGCTGGGCCCACCATGACTTGGGCAGTCTTGGAGACTCAGCTTTGAATTTGAATAAATAATAATAGTATTTTATCCAGCGTAGTTTGGTGTTTTTTAATGTGGCAGTTTTTCTTGTTTGCTGTATTGCCAAAACAAAAGCTCTGTATTTTTCATTCTGTCAACGCTAGCAAAACTCATGATCTCAATCTTAGAGCCAGTATTTGGACTGAAACCCGTTTTAACTGGTCTCTTTCTTTTTTTATATATATTTACTTTATTTTATTTATTTTTGGCTGCATTGGGTCTTCGTTGCTGTGCACAGGCTTTCTCTAGTTGCGGCGAGCGGGGGCTACTCTTCGTTGCGGTGCGAGGGCTTCTCATTGAGGTGGCTTCTCCTGTTGCAGAGCACAGGCTCTAGGCGCAAGGGCTTCAGTAGTTGTGGCACGTGGGCTCAGTAGTTGTGGCTCGTGGGCTCTAGAGTGCAGGCTTAGTAGTTGTGGCGCACGGGCTTAGTTGCTCCGCGGCATGTGGGATCTTCCCAGGCCAGGGCTCGAACCTGTGTCCCCTGCATTGGCAGGCAGATTTTTAACCACTGTGCCACCAGGGAAGCCCAGGTCTCTTTCTTATTAGTATACATTTATATGGATATTCTATTTTCCTTGGTTAATGAGTTTACCTTGAAAAAGTAACCTACTATGAGGTTAGAAATGTTTATTAGTGCTTTGGGTGTGTAAGTAAGTCCACACGCCTGCCTCTGGCTGTTTATTCAGACGTTCAGAATCAGAGAATTAAGAGACTTAGTCATAAAAGAACTAAGAAATCTGAACTTTTCATTGAGGCTTAATTACAGGTACCATTAACATTGTAATGTAATAATTGTAATAATAGGTAACATTTATTGAGAACTTGCTAATCACATTACCTAGATTTTCTCAGTTAAACATCAAACCTACATGGTAAGTACTGTTATTATCCTTGTTTTACAAACAAGGACGTGATGATATTAATTCCGTCTGTGTCTGTAGTGATTCGTGGTCCGCAGCGCCCTGTCCTCTGCTTGGGTGTCCCTGTGACTTGGCCTGGCAGGTGTTCCTGTCCTGTGGTGTGCGGGGACTGTTACATGGTTTGTGTAGCAGAGCCAGTGACCAGCAGCCTTTGGTCAGTTCACTGGGCTGACTTTCCATTTCTCGGTCTTCTTCCTAGCTATGGTCTTGTAGTGCAAGGCTCTTAGAGATCAAGTATCTATGTACATAATTATGGGAGTTCCATAATTGGAGTGTGCTGTAATAGCAAAACCACTCAGGTGATCTAGTCTGGGGAGGGACGCGTCCTGCATTGCGGGTGGGTTGGTGACAGCAGCACAGGCGGGAAAGTGAGGGACACGGCTTGGGTCAGGCCGCTGGCTGGACAAAGTGACTGCTAAGGCCTCAGCCCTCATGTGTCATGATTTGATTATAGTTCTCTCCAAAAAACAGCAGTCTTGTGTGATAAGGAGTGAAAATGAAGAGAACAAATGGAGAAAAAAATCATTTTAAGCCTCTCCCAGGAATGAACGAAGCATATGGTGGCAGTAATAATGTTTAAAATGAATCTGAAAATGAAATTAAGGAAAGTTACAGTTATAATAACATCAGAGGGAATAAAGTCCTTAGGAACAAATTTAACAAAAGCAGTGCAAAACGTATTGTCTAGAAACTACTGAGCACTGCTGAAAGCAGTTTGCGAAGACACAGAGCAATGGAAAGAGCCCGTGTGCTGATGAGCTGGAAGGCGAAGTGTTGCTGAGGTGGGCAGCGCTCCCCACACTGACCTACAGATTCAACACCATCCCTGCAAAATCCCGGGCTGCTTTTTTGCAGAAATTAACAAGCTGATGCTAAACTTCGTATGGAAATTCAAGAGACTGAGGATAGCTAAAACAGTCTGAAGAAAGAACACAGTTGGAAGACTCACACTTCTTGATTTGAACCCTTACCAGAGACCTATAGTAATCAAGAAGGTGTGGTACTGTCCTAAACATAGGTGTTTCGGTCATTGGAATAGGACTGAAAGTCAGAAATAAACCCACGCGTCTATGGTTAATTGCTTTTCGACAAAAGGTATAAGGCAACTCAAATAGGAGAAAGAATAACCTTTTCAGCAAACACATAGTGCCAGGACAGCCCTATATCCACATGCAAGTGAATGAAGTTGGGCCCTTTCATCTTAACCACACACACAAATTAACTAAAATTGGGTCAAATACCTACAGGTAAGAACAAAATCGATACAATTCATTAAAAAATATAGGAGAAACTCTTCAAGACCTTCCTTGGGCTAGGCGAAGCCCTTTTGGGTATGACACCAAAAGCTCATACAACCAAAAAAAAAAAAGAATAGGCAAATTGAACTTCATAATAACTAAAAAAAACTTTTGTGTGTCAAAGGACACCATCAAGAAAATGAAAATATAACCTATACAATGAGAGAAAATGTTTGTAAATCATATATCTGATAAAGGACTTGGATCCAGAATGTATGAAGAACTCTTACAGTTCAGTATTAAGAAGACAAGTAACACACTTTAAAAACTGGACAAAGAATCCAAATAGACATCTCTCCAAAGAAGATATGCCAGTGACCCATAAGTACATGAGGACGTAGAGGGTTAAAGTCATTAGTCATCAGAGAAATGCAAATCAGAACCACAATGAGATACCACTTGGTACCCGTCAGGATGACTGTCATCAAAAAGATGGAACCCTAGCGACTGTTGGGAAGGGTGTGGGCACGTGAGAGCCCAGTGCCCTGCTGGCGGGGCTGTCACCTGCTGCATCTGCTGTGAAGCACAGTCTGGCAGTTCCTTAACAGGTTAATTGTAGAGCTGCCCTGTGACCCAGTGATTCCATCTGTGGGTGTCTACCCAAGAGAAATTAAAACATAATCCCCACACAGAAGCTTGTGCATCTGTGTTCACTGCAGCAATATTCACAATAGCCAAAAATGGAAACAACCCAAATGTCCATTTACTGATGAACGGATAAATGAAATGTGCTCTGTCCGCATAATGGGATAGTATTCAACCATAAAGAAGGAAGGAGGGATTGATTCATGTAACATAGATGAACCTGGAAAATGTTAGGCTAAGTGAAAGAGGCCAGTCACAAAAGACCACATATTATATGATTCCATGTATGTGAAGTGTTCAGAATAGGCAAATCTCTAGTGACGAAAAAATGAATGAGTGGTTGCCCAGGGCCAGGGGGCTGGGGGAAGATGGGGCGGGATGGCTAAAGGGCGCAGGTTTCTTTTGGGGGGGGTGAGAATGTCTAAAATTGATTGTTGGGCTGGCTGCACAGTCTGTGAATGTACTAGAAGCCATGGAATTGTACACTTTAAATGGATGAATTGTATGGTATGTGAATTACATCTCAAGCCACTATAAATAAAAAATTAAAATTAAGTTCTAAGAACTAGAAATTTCAAGTAACTGACTAGGTATGCAAGATCATTTTGGATCCCGAGAAGGAAGGCTCCGTACCCACTAGCATGCCATTCCAAGTGCTGGCAGGTGAGAGCCTGGGCTTTGCAGCCACACAGACCGAATCGGACAGCTGGCTTAGAAGGGCCAGTTTGCACAGCTTCTCTGAATCTCAGCTTCGTCATCTACAAAATGCGGGTAATAATTCTTAGCTCGTGGGTTGCTCATCAGAGGGGCGGAGTTGTGGTCGCTGCGGCATCGTGTACAGGGCCCTGACTCGTCTCGTCCCTGCAGACCTGCCATCTCACTTCTGGCAGCAGGGATTGCTTTGTCCATCTCCCCCTCTCTGGGCTACTTTAGCAGGGGGGCCTCCTCTTCACTCCCTGCTGTCCCTGCTCAGGGCTTGCTGCTTGGTGCTCACTCAGTGCTCGTTGAGGGAATAAACAGCAGGCCGGAGTAGAATGTTGGAACAACGTCAGTGCTTCCACTGCACCCCTAAGCATTACTTTACTGGTAGATAGAATAATCTGAGCTATTTGGTGTTGGGAGCTTCATCTGATGATTTGGCATCACACATTTATCTAGTAAATTTTGGCATGATGGTATAGTCCTGACATTAAAACACAAAGATAGGCATCAAGTCTAAATTTAATTATAAATTTAAATTATTAGAAAATAAAAAGTTGCTAGTTGGTAATAGATTGAGAAGGATCGTGCCTGATAAATACTTCATTTTCAAAGGCTCTTTTTTGAAGGAGCGCTTGTGTTTTATAAGCTGCCCTGCAAATTTGAAACTGGATTTCTTCAAGTACTCTATCAACTGCTAAGAGAAACTGAAAATTTGGATTTCCATGGAAGTCTTATCGTCATTTTTAATGATAGGGCATTGAAATGTGTCTACTGAGTTTGTGTAGTAAGTGAGTCTAGTACGTGTTTGAACTTGTACGGGGCTATCTTCTTGCCAAAACTGAGAAAACCTATTTAGAAAAATTCCCCTTATCTCTGTGCCAGTTTCTCTAGAAGCCCAAGCTTTCTCATAACATTCACCTCCCTGTTTCTTATGCAAAAGAACAAAGCTAAAGTTATTGCTGTGTGATAAATTATGATGGTAATGGGTCTAAACTGTTTGAAGCCATTATTGACTAGCTCATGTGCCTGTTAATTACCTTGAGATTTTGGCATTACCTGGTGCTTTGTGATAACCTTACCTAGATACAGGGGTATAGATAAACTTATCTCAGAAGTGCCTTTTAATTTTGTCCTTCTTTGTGATCTTTTAAAAGTGGACAGAAGCTTTCATTAAAGACCAGAGAACTTTAAAACAATTTCACTCCTTTAGTTTACGACACCTTTCATCCAATCATATCAAAATATTTATACAGAATTCAGGAATCCTATCCTGCAGCTGACACTTGGATGAAATTAGAAGGTGACACTGTAGTGAGTACAGATAGTCTAGAAACTTATGACTTAGCACCGGTTGGCTGTGCAGGTTTCTAAATAAGGGTGATCACCATTTATGCATTTCTTCTTCGTTTTCTTTAGTTACACCCTGGGAGCTAAGTTGCTCTCCTCTCTCTCTCCCCGTGAACCCCAAAGTAGTTTTATTAATAGGAATATATGATGTTTATGTTCTTGAAAAAATCAGGGTGGTCTGATTCTGGCATTTCCCTTCGTCCAACCCTGTTGAATTTTCTGTTTAAAAACTGGCATTCCGAGAGCTTTTCTCTGGCTGGGTGCCTGGATCGCATGTTACAGCAGCAAATGAGGAATGCCAAGACGTCCCCCAAAGACAAATGTTTGTTATGGCAGTGGAGCTGATGTGACACTCAGAGCGAGAGCTCCTTAGCTCGTCTGAATGACAGTTAATGGTCTTTTTCATTTTCTTTTCTTTTATTATTATTTTAAAGGGGGGAAGAGAATGAAAGAAATGCCCAGAGGCTGAGATTGTGTTTGGTTCACCAAACTGTTAAATGTCAAATGCACTTGACTGATAATGCATCTTTTGTCTCTTTTAGGAGCTAATTTTGTTACTCGAAAAATTAGCCGGTCAGTAGCTAAGATTTACCTTGGACAACTGGAATGTTTCAGCTTGGGGAATCTGGACGCCAAACGAGATTGGGGCCACGCCAAGGACTACGTGGAGGTAGGAACCCTCGCGTTTTGGTCTTTAAGTACCTGTATCCGCTGGCATCCGGATGCCAGGCCTCGGGGAGAGCTCTCCTGGAGGTGGCGGCAGGTGGCAGGGACGCTGGTGCTCATGCAGATGTGTTGAAGCTCACACTGTGCCCCCTCCCGGCTGGATGGTCAGCGGTGTGTCCCGCACCCCCCTGGAAGGGGGAAACCTCTCACAACCCGTCTTTTAATCATTCAAAGTGAAGGTGCCGGTCAGTGGTCTGGATGATGGATAAAAAGTAAATGGTGTTCTTTCCTTCCTGAAGCGTCTTCCTTGTGCCACTCCCTCATCCCTGCCCAAGACACGCGTAACTAACTGTGAGAGCATCTTGTTATAACAGAACTAGTTCTCAGACCTGCAAGAAATACTGCCTGATTTCAATTTGTATAATCTGAGACCTTCAGGTTTACATTATTGTACTAATCACTCCCAGAGTGCTGTTCTTACAGAGCGATTGGTTCAGACTCTGCTTATTACCTGTGTGCTTGGTAGCCTGTGACTCACACCCGTGATTGTGCCCATTAAATAAAGAGCAAAGAGAGAGATGCTAGTAATAACGCTATTGCAGAACAACGGGTGTAGTTAAAGGGAAATTCAAACTTTCAGTCTTGGGATTTATGTGCATATTAAGTTTTGGTTTGGGTTACATATGTTACATATATAAGTAGTATGATTTTTCTTTAAACAAATTATTACCTCTTACCTTTCCGGCATTAGTATGCTTTTAGATATCCGTGGTGATTCTGTGGCCAGACGTGAAGGAGCATGTTGGTGACATTGTGTTTGTCCCGGAGTCTGCTGGTCCTTGTTTAGGTGCTTACAGATTTCCTGTGCTTGGGAGACTATTTCTGTCCTCAATGATGCCTCTCTGGGAAACCGGATCTGGTTTCCTAAGCAAACAAGCAGTTCACTTGCTAACCCAGAGGTCAGCTTCAGAGTGTTATTATTTTTGTGTGTAACAATTAAAAATGTTGCATACTTAAACACCTAATTCTGATTTATATTACAGACAAAAAGATTTCTGATTTAAAATTTTGAACAACCTAACATTTAGATCATTTAAATGTGTTCTTCTAAACTGTAAATACAATGAAGCATTTTATGATAGTCGCCCTTGGATATATTTTAAGAACATTACGTTAAAAATATGTAAGACCATACTTTCAGAAGTAATAAGAAAGTGGGAGAAAGGAGATGTTTGACAAGAGAAGCTGAAACTTTCTTTTGTCTAACCTGTATGGTCTTACCTTCTTAAAAATATGAGGCAAGTTTTGTAAAAATAAGTGCATTATTTTTTCAATAATATCATTTTGGTGTATAACCCTTTAGCTTCTGCATTTACTTAGAGCTACACAGAAGGCTCTGTAGGTATCCATCTTTATCCAAAGTCTTGTTCTTCAGTTTCGGGAACCAAATCGATCAAATTTCATTCTATTTTATTTTATATTTTTGCACTGGGGTACAAAAGAAGTTTGTTATTGGAACTCAGAAATAGATTTTGATAGTGTGAGAAACAGTATATCAAAATGTTAGTAATACTTATTTTTGGTTATGTTTATTTTCTTCTGTATACTTCGGTATTTTCCATATATTGTAATGAGTATGTATAAACTTTTTCAATCAGGGAAAAAGATAAATGACATTTTGAAAACAGGCCAGAAAAATTCAACAAAAAGGCATGAGACTGTTACATAAACACATAAGTAACAAGAAAACTTTTCGTGAGCTCAGTGGGTCTGCGGGAAGGACCGTGCTGTCACCTCATCCCCAAATGCCGAGGGTAGCACTGCTCCTGGGTGTCGTGCAACCCTGGCACAAAGGGCCCACATTTGTATTTGTTTAACGGGAAAGTGTTTCAGAAACACTGTGGCTCAAAGACTTCAAAAAGGTCTTCCCAAATGATGTCATTTTCAAGATTCCTTGCCGAGATGTGTCAGTACAGCAACCGCAGGAGCCAAGCTATCCGGGAGAGTAAGACGTGAGGGTTAAGAGGTTCTGGCTTTTCAGTAAGAGTGTCACATTTTCAGATTTCACAAACACACATACAAAGTTAAGTCATTCTCGTTGGCGTTCAACACCTGATTTGTTCCATAATACAGGTGGGTTTTGCATATTGAGGATTCCCTTGGCTCCGACAGTAACACATGTTGATGCTCTAAAAAGCATTTGCTCATTTATGGGTTCTGAAAGAAGTCAACATTTCATGATTTCTAAAAAGGTGTCATCATTAAATAAGAATCCATAGTTCGTTATCTCCATTTTAAGAAATACTACCATCCTTTGCATTTCTAAATATATTAAAATGAGGTTACTTCACAGACTTATGAGTAGAAGTAGGTGTGGCCAAAATTAAAATCAACAAGGCTAAGAATGAAAAATGAGAAGCATTGTTTGTTTAAAACACATCTGCATCCTGGCGCTATAATCAGCTTTAGAGTAAAGAAGCCTTGGCCAGCACAGATCAAACAAGTCATAATAACATCTCATTTACATACGCTTTAATTATATAATCCCTCTCATTTATACGTAAACATGTTGTATTCATAAATCTTTAGATTAAGTGACTTATACGTTCTTATTTATGGATGAATTTTAATGATGAAGAGTAGAGAGCATTTGCCAGACTGGGTGTAGGTGATCCCAGCTGGATCAGTGAGCCTCAGTCTTAACAAGGTTTTATACATCAATTTATCCATCTGTGAAAAGGACATAATAGCCATCCTGTTAAAAATCAGCATTAATGTGCTATACATCCCTGATGAGAATCTATCTCTTCCTTGTAAACATTTTTCCAGCAATTTATACAAAGCCATTTCCTGTTGCTGATTCAGATTCACTAACTTCTGTTCTTAGTCTTGTTTCCTAGATCAAAATGCTTTAAAAATTATTTGAGTGGGTAAGAGGTATTTCAACTTGAAATGAAGAATATAAAAACTATATTAAATTATATGGTACTTTAGAATAAACAAGTCATGTGCAGTTACATCTTTTATATTATTTTATTAGAAACATTGTTAAAGATGCAGAATTGTTGCATGAATTTTACAGTGAACAGCCATATACCTACCACCCAGCTGCTGTAATTAACATCTGCAGTTATTGTTGTGTTTTGAGAAAAAAATGACCATTTAAAAATTGCTGTAGCGCTAATGGCGCGGGGCTATAAATACACAATTTAACAAACACAGGTTTTCAAAAATATGCATTTCTTATGGGATAAGGTCAGTTGACAATTCAAACTTCTAAAATACCTTCATCTTCTTAAATATTTCTGTGCCCCAACCGCAACCTGTTCTCACGCCTGACTCCCGTCATGAACTCGGCATGAACTCGGAGCGTCGGCTCGTGTTCACGAGAGCACGCGGTGCTGTGTGCCACGTCCGGGTGAGCTCAGGCAGCCGGTATTGCAGCAGCACTGCAGCAGCATTGCACCGGCAGTGTACCAGCAGTGCAGCGGCAGTGCAGCGGCATTGCACCGGCAGTGTACCGGCAGTGCAGCAGCAGTGCAGCGGCATTGCACCAGCATTGCACCGGCAGTGTACCAGCAGTGCAGCGGCAGTGCAGCAGCATTGCACCAGCATTGCACCGGCAGTGCAGCGGCAGTGTACCGGCAGTGCAGCGGCAGTGCAGCAGCACTGCAGCAGCATTGCACCGGCAGTGTACCAGCAGTGCAGCGGCAGTGCAGCAGCATTGCACCAGCATTGCACCGGCAGTGTACCAGCAGTGCAGCGGCAGTGCAGCAGCATTGCACCAGCATTGCACTGGCAGTGCAGCGGCAGTGCAGCAGCAGTGCACCAGCATTGCACCGGCAGTGCAGCAGCAGTGCCTGGAACATTATTCCTTCAGCACCTCTATGGACTGTCTCCCATGGCCGTGGTTCTAGTTGCTACAAATGACCCTGCCCAAAGCCAAACCCTCCTGACAAGACAATGCTATATTGCATAAAGGTCAGCAGATTTCTTTACTATAAGACCACCTTCTCAGAACTTAGCATATGTGAGCCTGCACTAGGCCTGCTGGGAGTAGTAGAGGGTTTTCCAAACACATCTTACCTTGCCCCCTTTCTAGTGAAAAGTGGGCATTAACGTCTAGCAGTGCGGAGTTGGGAAATGGTGCCCTGAGCTTAAATAAAATGAACAGTAGCCGTTTGGCTAACGAGGTCCCACTGTGGTTGCACCTTGATAGAATTAGCCAGAAAAGATTGAGAGATAAGTTATTGTTAAGGGCTAGGCCACAAGAGTCTTTAAGCTTTTCCACCTACAGGATGGTCCTTTGCTGTTGGGATACGCAGGTAATCAAGAGACCCGAGTCTGAGCTCTTTCCAGGACTCTGCAAAGAGCCATTTAAACATATCGTGAGGTTCTACTGACCGCGGCTGACAGGACAGATGCTCCTGAAGGGAAACCTGGCCTACAGGCAATCCGGGGACTTTCACATTATTAGGGGAGAAGTTTTGAGATTCATCTGAATTTTAATATATTCCTTTAATTTTTTCTTTTTGGTCAGGGAGCCCAGATTAGTAATAAAAAGCTACTTTCAGAAATAAAAATAAGAAAAATTGCCAAATGTTAGGCACGTATTACATGCCAGAAACTTCATATCCATCGTTTTCTATAATGTGCACAACCCTCCAGACAGGGTGAGTCCGTCCTCCTCTTACAGACGAGGGATCTGAGGGGACGTGATTGCTCAAAGCCGAGGTGACCACGGAGGTGAAGGCCGCCTGGTCCCCAGCCCAGGCCTGATGCTTGAGCCACACCCCTGCCTTAGGCTGAAGTGAGGGCAACAGTGGGATCCGGGTGACTTTCCGTTTCCCAGAGAGACAGAAAATTACCTTCTGTCCTTTTCTCTTTCTGCCACTTGTGGTCCCAGGGGAGGAAGAGTATCTGGCAGTTAAGCGCCGCTGAGCTGGCTGTCGGGTCTCCCTGAACCCCTCCCAGCGGCTGGATGAGGCCCGGATGCACCGGGTGTGTTTGGGGAAATGAGCTGGGAACCGCCCACCCTCCCTGTTCCTTGGCCGCCAAGTGAGTTGACCTTCAGGACAGCTTTGGTCTCAGCAGGTGACAGAGACCTGGGGGGAGCAGGGAGCCTGGTGACGGAGCTGGGGAGGTGACTGCTGTGTCTCAGGCCCCCTCTCCTCTTTGTCCAGGCTGCTGCCGGCATTTTGCACCTGGCGCTAATTCACACAGATCTGGAAGGAAAGGATGCATTTAAACTTCCTGAGATTTCACTTAAGGGAAAGCTTGCTTGTTGGGACATCACTTCTTCACACTCAGGAGAGGAGTTTGATTTCCTGCTGGGTTTGCGTCTCTAAGAGTCAACGGTACCTGACCCCGTTCTCCAGTCAGACCGCACCCAGCAGACGTGCAGGAAGTCGTAGTTGCCATATTTCCATGGCCAGGTCTTCACGGGTTGGGGATGACACCACAGGAGCGGCCATGGCCCACACCCTAGAAACTGCAGGCCCTGTTTACTTCGTTGTGTTAACGAATGAAGCTTCTAGGATGGATATTCCTCACGTTTTCATCCACAGATAAGTTAGAAACATGGAGGTGGGTACCTTGTGAGATCAGATTTTCAGTTGTGTTTTAAAAAGGTAGAATTGAGCATCTGACTTTAAATTAGAAAAGTGGTTCTTGGCAATGTGTGTGTGTGTGTCTGTGTGGAGAGAGGAAGAAGCGAGCGTAGGGTGGTGGGCTGCCCTCTCCGAAGATGCAGCGTCTGGTGTGTAGACGCCACTCACCTTTTCAGGGGCAGCAGTTAGCCGCACTGAGCAGCAGCCTGGCCCCCCCCCCCGGTCACCCCCCCTCCCCGATGCTGTGTCTGCATACCCTGCGGGCCACCAAACCACTCACACCCAAGAAAGTCATGGGTCAGTTCCTGAACATAACCGTGTAAATGGTGGGACTCATTCACTCTTGTCTCAAGTGTCTGGCAAGGGTCCCTCGGCTGCCGTCCCCTCCTTGCTGGCCGGCCCTGTCCTTTCTCTGCCCCTCCACCCTCCCTCCTGTCCCTGCTGGCGCCCGCTTCCTGTCTGCTTCCTCCCACAATGAAAACTGGCTCTTTAATTGCAGTGACAAGACTCCTCATGTGATATGGATGTAATTGCCTCTCAGAAAGTATGACGTCACCTACGCTTAGTGATGATTTGCAGAAGGCAATGCTCTGGGCTCTTGTTTGGAATAGATATTGTGCAGGAATGAAGTGTTTGACACCTTGACTTGCTAGTTAAGTAGCTTCAAAACAGGGTATTGACTTTGTTCCATGTTCTTGATGCCTTATTGTAAAGAATCTTCAAAAGCCACCATCTCTTGGGACCAAATTTCCAAAGGGTTTTCCCACGTAGCCTTTCGAGTCGTTCTAGAGGCCGTGGTTGTATTCTGCCTGCAATCTCAATATGCCCGAGTGGATGAACCTGGGGGACTGTTGCGTGAAGATCCCCTCTCATTTTAGAAAAGAAGATCATGGATGGGGCTTCCATGAAGCCCAAATAATTCACAAGTGAGGTTTTACAGAAGCAGAATTATCTGAAGGCAAAACTGAGAAACCATCTGTGAAACGGTCTGAGCTGTTGACTGAAGCCTCATTTGGAAATTATTAGTAAAGATCATTTGGAAATTATTAGTAAAGATCCTAAAGAAAGAGACGAAATTACTCTGCAGTCCCCCGCTATCTGTGAGTTACGTAAAATATTTGAGATCACTTTTGCTATATTTTCTCGTATTCTAAAGAAAATGGTCGAGCTTAAATCATTGTTCATTACTTCCTGTAGAATCTAAGATCTGAAATCTCGGAGAATAAAATCACTCCTCCACAAACATAGGAAAGGATGTGGTTGGTTATCTTGTGTCTGTCCCTCTCAGCTGCTTGAAGGCACGGACTGGATTTTGTTTCTCTTTTAATTGTGCCTCGCAACCTGCCTGGTACAGAACAGATGCCCCATAAATACTTGAAATGAATGGAATCTCCCTATCTGATCAGCTCTTTATAAAATTTATAAAAACGAATTTATAGAAAATATGAGATGTGTTTTATTCCCCTTACTATTAACATATTGTTTCCTATACTTAGCATAAGACATTTTCCACTCTTGAGCAAATGTGAATATGCTCTTACCACATTTAGGTTTTAGTTATGATGAATTTATACTTGATTCCAGCAAAATGTGTTCAAGCAGTTTTCTCTCTTGTTGCATGCTGCCGTGAAGGAACACTGAGCAGTGCTCATACGTTCTCATTCTGTGGTAAGTTTCCTGATGATCTCTAGATTCTACTATTATTAGACTTTATTCCTATTTTTATTTTTATTTATTTTTATTCCTGTTTTTAAAAGAAGGATATCTGAGCAGATGGAAAACATAGAAAGAAAGAATGATACATTGGCCCTGATTGACAAGACGAAATTTAGAAATCGCAGAAGTAGCATTAGTTTACAAGGTCAAGTGCCCTTTGTGTGACTGATAATGTTGACATCTGCTCCTTCAGAAACCTCTTTATTTGTGAGACCCTCACTGTGTTTCCTCTCAGTTTTCAAGAGTGTCATTTGATGCAGGATTCTTCTTGATAGAGCAAGATATCCATCACAGATTCCCTTGTTTTGGAAACTTTCTCTCTCCATTCCTTCCCCTCCCCCGACCCCCAGACACACACACACACGCACACACACACACACACACACACACACTCATAGCAGCTCACTTTCTAACGATCCATCTTTGTTTTTAAATACGTGTAAAAGTTGACTTAAAGATTCGTAGGCAGAGTTTTTTGATAGTAGCTGTGGGAGATCTCTGTGAAGGAAGGAGGATGGTCCTGCAGGATCTTTATGTTCTCCGAGTGCCACGTCCTTTCCTCCCCATGTTCAGAGCACGGATGCAGGTGTCCGGGTCTGCCCTCGTCTGCTGGCTCACCTGTGGGTGGAGGTTGGCAGCCCCGCTGCCGGGTGAGGGTTGCCTGGGCGGAGCCTGGGAGGCAGGTTGCATTCCTGGCAGGCCCACGCAGTCCCCACGCTCCCCCCGGGCGTGGCAGCGGCACCTCCGTCCTGCTCACCTGCGCAGGGGCAGAGATCAGAATCCCGGGCTTCATGGTTTCATATGCTTTTTCTTATAGTGCCTCCTTTGGGTCCAGAATTACTTGCTGATTTTCACTGGATCTTAAATTTCAAGTTTGAAAACAAAATACAAAGCGCTTTCACTGGACCTTTTTTTTTTTTAAAGCCCTGAAGGTTATCCTCTTGTGTTTGTGTAGTGCTTTATCATTTACATCTTTGGATTTGATTCTCCTGACAGATGTCAGACCACGGTTAGGAGGGCAGGAGTTATTATTTGCATTTTTTACAGGAAAAAGGCTGGCTTTGAAGGGAGGTGCCCTGGACTGCAGGCCTGGCCTTCCAACGGCAGGTTCCAGCCGGGCCCCTGACTGTGATCCGCACTGCGTTTCAGGGTTGGTTCTTGGTACATTTAGTCCTTCTTGTGAGATGTGACGGCTATTGTTTTCACTGGCCTCCAGCGTTGACCCTCACCAGGAATTAGGGATAAACCAGCATTTGTGCCGCTGGCTTTAGGGCCTCCCCTGCCCTGTGAGATGGAGCCCAGGCCCGAGGAACTGGGTTGGGAAGAAGCTGCAACATGTGAGGAGCCAGAGCTAAAAGGCTAGCTCCACGTTCTGAGCACAGACTTCCGCTGCAGTGAGTATTAGTTTAATAGTTGTACAATCATGTAATTTGGAGAAGGTATCAACTCTGTACAGGAAATACAGGTTTAACAGAAATCATTTCATTTGATCCCTATCTTCAAAAAACCTGAAGTGAGAAGTTGGAAGAAAGGACCTAGGTGGCTTGAATTCCACCGCCTGCTGTCAGCGGCGGCTGAAAGCCTCATTGTCGTGAACTGTCTGCCTGAGGCTCTGGGAAACCAAAGCATCAGCGAATGGCTGAGCCAAGTGAGTCACCTGCTAAAATGAGCCCTAACGAGGTCCCGGTGTGGGACCTCGGGAGGCTCGTGGGCTCGAACAGGCTGCGGAGGCTTAGGTGACATTCCCGTGGGGTCTTTCCTGGCTTGCAGGGCGCTGGCCCTCCCCTCCTTCCCTCCCTCCTCCCCTGGGCCCCACCCCTCCCTCTCTCTCAGGTGGGGGGATCTAAACCCCCGCCGAGAGCGTCTCTGATGGGTCACCAGCATCCGGAGTGGGAAGCCCTGGCTCTGCGCCCCAAGGCCTCTTGCAGCAGCGGGAGCCTCCAGGGTCCCGGCCCGCGCTTGACCGCGCTGGGCACGCGTGAACCGCCTTCTCCCGCCAAGAGGTGGCTGCCGGCCTCCCCTCCTTCCTGCAGGAGCTAAAGCCTCCTGATCTGATCGGGAAGGGCTGCCGTCTGCGGAAACCATGATAATCACGTGAGCTCGCGTTCAGCAGGTGAAAGGACGGTGTCTGCAGCTCATTTCCCATCTCCGTAGTGGGTTGGAGGAGCGGCCAGCCTATGTGGGAATAACTGGGAAACCATAATCTCCAGGACGGCCCTTTATTTTTAACCTGCTCTATGTGTCAGTTGTTGTTGTTTTAAAGAAAAGACCTTTCTCTGAATCTGAAACGCCATTCATTCAAATATACATTTAGCCTTTATTTCCAAGTTTAAGACCTTACTGAGTACTGAATGTATAAACTACTTGACACTTTTTACAAGCTGACTTTCACAGCAGTCTCGTGAGATAGATGCTATTATCCTTCTTCCTCCAAAATAAGACTTGGAGAGAGAATAGCTCAGTTTGTCCCTGACCAGCACCCGAGGGCTGAGAGCCTGCCTTGTGCCGGCGCGTGGACGGGCTCCCACCGCGGCTCTGCTGCCGGCCGGCCGCCTCTGAAACGCAGAGACCATCGTCCTTCTCCTTACGGCCAGCAGCAGCGTCTGCACTGCGGAGCCAAGGCTGGTGACCGGAGGGTGGCACTCGAGGTCCTGTCCCGCCTGAGGCGGCCGCGCCCGCTCCCGTCGGGTCGGGGGCTGAACCTCCCCCGGCCCCCGCAGGGGCCTTCCCCGCGCTGGCTGGGCCGCCTTCACGCGCGCATGCGCACGCACACGCACGTACACGCACGCGCGCACGCACGCACGCACCCTCCACGTCTGGCGTGCATGCTCACCCTTGCTTGCAGCCCGCGGAGCCTTCAGAGCGCCTGAAACAGGGGCACCGACAAGGGGTGGACTCGGACCGGAGCAGCCTCGTTGGTCCATTTAGTTTAAACAGAAGGAACTGTTGCAGCCCCTTCGTGTGGCAGGTGAAGCCCTTCGTTCCTCAGAGACGCTCACTGGCTTGAGACGAAACAGTCCAGTCTCAGCACGGCTCCAGGCCCGCGCGGTCTCTCCGCTGTGGCTTCCAGCGGGTCACGTAGCCGACGAGCGTGCTGCGTGACGCCTCAGCCGGCCACGCGGAGACGGTCACCCGGTGCTTGCCCGTCACTTAGGAGCCACACTCAGCCGCAAGTGACGGGCGCCCGCGGGGGCTCCTCTCGCCTCACGGCCGGGAGTCCACGCTGCGGCCCTTGCGTCTCCCGTGACCCACGGCGGCGGCAGCAGTGAGCGCCCCCGTGGCCTGGGCCCTCGCTGGGGAGAAGAGAAGGCCGCGGACCTCTGGTAAGCCCGCCCTGCGGCCGCTCTGCTCTGCACGGGAGGGGGCTCGGAGGGCCAGGGTTTCCCTCCCAGAGACTCTCTGGTCGAAGATGGGAAGGGACGCGGCAGGAGGTATCTGCCCGCCCCACGTGGCGTCGCAGGGGGCCTGGCTCTGCCCTGGCCCCGGGCACGAGGCTCTCGGCTCGCGCGGCCCCTGGCCCGCGTCCGGCGCGGTCTGACCCCCTCCCAGGACCCGTGGCCGGTGCCGCCCCACGTGGGCTTCGTGTGGTCGTGACCGTGGTGTAAAGTGCACAGCGAGCAGCCGGGGTGCAGAGCGTGTGTAGCCCCTTCAGCCTGGGCTTTACAGGCTCCCCGTTGCGTGTCATGGTAACTCGTGGGCGCTGCGATTGGCTTCTCGCCCTGTAGCCCTGCCTGTGAAGGGCTGCTGGCGGCTCGCGGCCGTCAGGCGACCGTGCGGCTCTCGGTCTGCGCCTCCTGTGTCGTTTCCCCCTCTCGTGCTCCCTGCCACCCCGTGTTGGTGTCGCTGGGACACCATGCGGAGCCGTGCTTGTCGTACTCACGTGAATCTCCTGTGGGCTCTCCGTCGTGCCGTACCTGCACTTCTGTGCTCGCCCGTCCCTGCTTCTCCGGTTTTTATAAAGAAGCGGGGCGTCCGTCAGCGGAACCACCTGGCCGGGGCTCCTGTCCCCGAGCAGCCGCGTGCGCGCTGTAGCCCGCCGGCCCTGCGGTTTCTGAGCGCTGCTGCTACCCCGGTGGCCTCAGAACTCCGCTGGGGCGATGGGGAAGTTGCACTAGAGGCTGCTCTCAAGTCGAAAGTTTCCAAGGTGAAAAAAGGCGTATTATTGTCAGTTTTGACATAGTAGTAGTATTTTTTTCTGCAACTGAAATATAGTCTTTTAAAAAGAATTACACCATTTTGTTCTTTGAGGAGGAAAACTTGCTTCTAAAATTTCTTGTAGGTAGTGGGCCACCAAGTTTGCATGCCAGCCACCTGAGGTGACTGTGAATGGAATCGACATGTTTACAGCAATACAAGTTTTCTTAAATTAGGGTCAGCTAACAATAGTTATTTTTTCATTGAGATCTAGTTGGTGTATAACGTTACTTTAGTTTCAGGTGTACAGCGTAATGACTTGATATTTGTATATACTGCAGAATGATCACCACGATAAGTCTAGGTAACACCTGTCACCTTGTATAGTTACAATTTTTTTTCTTATGATGAGAACTTTTAAGCTCTACTCTTAACAGCTTTCAAGTATGCAACACAATGCCGTTAACTGTAGTCACCCTGCGGTGCGTCACATCCCCGGGACTCCTGTGTCTTAGAACTGGACGGTTGTACCTTTGACCCCCTTCACCCCCTTGGCTCGCCTTTTACTCCCACTCCTCCCCGACGCCGGCAACCGCCAACCTGTGCTCTGTATTGGTGAGCTCCGTTTTCTGCCTGCTGTATTTCTTAGGTTTCTCACATGAGAGTGAGGTCAGACAGTATTTGTCTTTCTTTGTCTGATTTATTCACTTAGGATAATGCCCTCCAAGTCCATCCACGTCGCTGCAAATGGAAAGATTTCCTTCCTTTTGTGGCTGAAAAATATTCCGTTTTTTGTTCATACCTATATATGAACTAGAGTATATATATTAACCAGTTTTCTAAAAGGATCGTATAGCAACAATAATCAAATTAACGATAAATAATAACAGTAAGTTTTATAACTGAAGGAGTCTCTCTACTCAGTTCCTATTTTGTGTGACAGGAGAGAAGGTAAATCTGCTTCTAAAAGGTGATTTCTTTCAGTGCAGGCAGAGATCACCTGGCATCGAATATATTTCCACAGGTGAATGTGCATATGGAGGTGAAATTCTGTATTTTTTTTGTTGTAGCATTCCTATATTTTGAAAATGTTCTGACCAAATGTGCACTTACTTTTCATTTTCTGAAAGGCTACTTTTTAATATAACATCATTGTTTTTAGAAACAAATCAAAAGGTTTTGTTCATCCCTCCCTCTGCCCCCCTCCCACCCCGGCCAGTATCACAGTGCAGCTCAGATACACAAGCTGTGGAGAGAGGAAGACCCTCAGGGCATCTTTTTCTCTTTCTCTGTAGGTATCATGTTTATTAACCGGTGGGCACTACTTTTCACAAATTTTACTGCATAAGATAAATTTAAAGTGCTTAACATAACGCCCAGCATGTGGAAAGGACTCAACTTTACTTTACTTCTTTTTAGTGGTTAGGAATGATAAACACTAGAAGAATAGGACTATGCAATCTCTGATCCTTCCCCTCAGTTTAAACCATGTAGCCTCAGACTTCGGACTTTTTAGGAAGGGTTTGGAGACGTTCAAGGAAACTCTGCCCAGGGTGTTCGTTGTTTGTGGTGTTTGCCCCAGACCTCGCTGAGCCTGAATGCGGCCGCATGAAGGGGCACACAGGTGGAGGGAATGCTCATTTTTACTTTCAAGAGGAGGAGAAAAGTTAAAAATTGAGGCCGATAGAAGTTAATGAGGAACAGTTAAATCTTTTAATGGGTCACTTTATGTTGCGAGTCACAGTGGTTACTGCTGCTACTGTACACGTGCGGCATCGTCCTTTCTCTGCGGCAACTCTGTTCCCTGGAGAATGAGCCAGTGCGATGGGGAAGGCGTGTCCCTCTCCTGACCGTGGCTTGTTCTTTTGACGAGCTCCACGGTTTTTTTTTAAATGGCGGCAAGAACAGGCACAAGGAAATGAAAATATAAAGGTTTGGGTTTTTTTTTTTTTTTTTTTTTTGCCATTTTCCCTTATTTGACAGATGACTGAATAAAACAGTTAGCAGCAGGAGAGAGCATTTCTGTCTCTTTGTGCTTAAAATTTTATTTGGGGATGGGAAACATGCCCCAAACCCAGAGGGTACACTTAACATGCCAGTTTTCATTTGAGAAGAATGACTTTTCCACGGCCGGTGTTTGGGGATGCAGCCTCACTCCACATACAGTGTTAATGGTCCAGAGACAGAGCAGCTGAACTTTCTGATGGGCCTTCCTTGGGAGACATTAGCATGCCCCTGGAGACGGCTTCCCAGCTCTGGTTAGACGAATCTGTATGTAGGGAAAGCTTATGACTTTTAGAAACGTTACTCTTGGATGGCCCGTCTATTACCCAGATCAAATATGTGATGTGCACTGCTGTTTTCTCTGTGTTAGACATGAACTAGACCTTCACTGTACCCGCCTGCAGAGCCCAGGCTCTGGGAACACATCGTGCACTGGGCCACCTTGAAGGAGGTGCTTCTGTCACTGGGATGAGTAAATAAGGCAGAGCGTCTTCACACAGGGATCAGGCACCATGACGGTCATAAATGTGGAACAATTCTAGGTACTGGTTCATGTAGTGAGCTTTTTTGTGGTGAAATTAATCAGTTGCCCTTTCTCCGGAGTTATCAGTAGTTTTTCTTAAAAGCACAGTACCAATTTTTCCATAGCAATTTTTTTAAAGCTAAAACTCAGTTATTCAGAGAAATAGTCTATCATATTTCCTAGAGGGCACTAACCTCATGAGCTGTTTTATTAAAGTAAAATAGGTGCGTGTGGAACTTATCTCTAAATGGAGCGTGGAATCTTGTGGGTCTCTACCTAGCGTTTTCTCGGCCTGTGTGGCCTGACTCAGAAGGGTCGTGTGCTGTCGAGAGCGACCCCGCCGCCCGGTCTTGGGTCCTCAGCCTGTGCTGCTACCTCGAACTGTGGAGCCTGAAACACTCACTCTGTCGCTCCGAGTCTCGCCTTTCTATCTTCACAGTGAGGGGCTAGAGCCGTATGCGCCGTAAGATTCAGAATCCGAGAATAAGATTCCAGCTTGATAAACACTTTTTCCATAAAAGTCTAATTACCATCTAGTATAAAATTTATATTGTTTTTAATGGTGCAGAGTATGCTTTGGTGTTTTGACATTGTGAACTCCCTAAATGAAACAAATAATTTATACAGCCCAATGTCATCTTTTTTTTTTTTTTCAATTTTCATGAGTTATTCTAGACTAATTTAAGCTAACATTTATTTCTTTTTCCTTACCAGGATAAGAGATGATATAGAACATGACCATCCAATAGAAATAATTGGATAATAATAATAATTCAAGCCACACATGCAAACCATTTAATTTTATATAATTTAAAATTTTCTTGTAGCCACATTTGAGAAAGTAAAAAGAAACAGGTGAAATTAATTTTAATATTTTATCTAACCCATTATATCCAAAATACCATTTAAGTGTGTTAAAAATACACAGTGTTATCAAGACATTTTACACTGTTTATTTTCTTCTGTACTGAGTCTTCACAACCCGGTATATATTTTACACTTTACGGATTGGCCACATTCAGGTCACACCTCGAGCTAACCCCGCCGTAGTGAGCGCTGCACCGGGACTCTGTAGATTTGTGGATTTAGATTCTGCCTTCTCACGCACAGAGCTTCATATTTTAACACCAGCTCTTACGTGTATGGAATCCTGAAGAAGGGCATCCATGAAAAAAGAAAACCTGGGTGCTCGTATAAGGCCGTCGTTTGGGGTGAGCAGTTTGTACTTTTTCTCTGTAGTAATCGTGTGACTTGACAGTCGGTGGCCTGTCCTTGTCCCACCGAGGAGCAGATGGGGCCACGGCCAGGCTGTCCCTGCTGCTAAAGGGGGCAGGCACAGGACTCTCTTCCCAGGCTTTTCCCAGCACCGGCAAGGCCACAGGTGCACGACTTCAACCTTCTTGGGGACAGCAGCCACACAAGAATTGCCGTGACACCGAGGGCACCAGTAACAAGGAAGGCAGCTCAAGCCTTAGAGCAGATCCTTTTGCAATCCAGAGAATCCCGGAGTTTTTTACCTAACGGACCTGAGAAAGAATGTAGTTGTTGACACAGGATTAACTGTAAGAATATCTTTGGGTCTTTGATTTAGGCCAGACAGATACATTGTGACTCTGTTCTTTCAGACAGGTAATTCAGAGAGAGGCGGAATCCCAGTTGTCAAGTGGAATTCTGGGCTAACTTAATTTACTTTACAAGTGCTTTAACTTCAGAGTAAGAATCCATTTAATGTTGGAGAACGTTTTAGCTGCACCTTTCTGTATGGTTTTGAAGACTGCCAAGCTTTGCTAGTTACAAGCTCCAAACGTCTGTTTAAAGGGAACGTCGTAAGCTCATGGTGTGCTCTCTTTCTTCTTAGGGGCAGCAGTACACATAAATTAAGCACTTGTAACTTTACTGGTGTGACTGACATCCTAGGTTCTCAGTGACTCCATGTCATTCTTTCCATGTACACAACATCTTTTTTGGTAAGGATCTCAAACCATTTTTTGGAAGAAGTTGGTACAGTTTTGTGGATGTTTTAATTCCCCTGGGGCGAAAATGGCTTGCCTTTAGGGTCAGCCAGGAGTCTGGGGGCAAATCTGGGATTTTAACCCAGGACTCCAGATTCTTGGATTTCCGCTCTCAATTTTAGTTATTTAAAAATATGAAGAGACAGGATACTGCAGCTCATTCCAATACACGCCCAACCATGTGTGAGCAAATAGCCACCGCAAAGCCCCCCTTCTCCATCCCCCGCCTGCAGCCTCAGAACCGAGGGGCAGACACGTCATGCTTTGCCAGGTGCTTATGGGAGGGTCAGAGTGATGACCAGGAGCAGCGAGTCAGAAAGCAGGAGATGCGGCTGAACCGAAGGTTTACCTTCCAGCACCCTTGCTGCTTTCTGGGTAGTTGTGTCAGCTGGGTGATGACATCAGAATGACACAATCTTTACTGAAGTTTATGTCATAACTCAAATTATATGTATCTCACAGAAAACTTTTCATTCCAATAAATATTTTTTACCAAAAGAAAATCAGAACAACTACTTGGCAAAGAGAAACCTTAGATGAAACTTGTAAGTGAAAAATATAAGAAAAGGAATGTATAAAAAACGGTATTGTCCTCTTATTGATGGGTGGTGCCTCTAATATCCAGGCATACAACATATTATTTATAACTCCATGTTGATATAAAATTTTGTTTGTGTTTTTGTAAGTGTACACCCCCCCGAGGCCACGCTGGCTCACAGGGGAGGGTGGCTTTCACGTTCGTCCTGTGACTGCCCTGCTTTGTACACGGGAGCAAGTCGTGGACGTTTGCTCTATGAGATGACTGGCCTGTTCATCTGGGAAAATAGAGACTCCACGTCCCATAAGAAAAGTGTTCTCCTAGTTTAGTTGAAAGTCCCCTTTAAGGTAGACCATTCCTAGGAGAGTTTGTTTTACTTCCTTTATTTCACACTGTATGGCCCAAAGTATGTATTCAGTCTTTGATTTCTTTTTTTTTAATTTACTTTATTGAAGTATAGTTGATTTACAATGTTGTGTGAATTTCTGCTGTACAGCAAAGTGACTCAGTTATATATGTGTATATTCTTTTTCATATTCTCTTCTGTTATGGTTTATCACAGGATATCGAATATAGTTCCCTGTGCTATACAGTAGGACCTTGTTGTTTATCCACAGTTTTTGGTTTCTTAAACAAAACTTTAAAAATATTTTTAGAAAGTTCTGTCTATTCATAGGTCACAATATATCGCTTTTGCCAGATTTGTTTCTTTGTTAAATTCTCCTAAAATTCGGCTTTGGAAACTGGTACGTGGGACCGTGTGGCCCTTGGCTTGCCATCTCCCCACACCCCTCAACCATATGGAGCTTTAGGTCGTCTGGGTGCTTGGGGGGCAGTTAAAGTTAATGCAGTCACGTGCAGCATCTTCCCCAGAAGCCCATGGTCAAACCCGGGAGAAACCACGTGCACACCAGGAGATGCTGCTGGGTGGGCTCGTGGCCCAGACCCGTGGATGGAGCAACCCAGCCTCATCTTCCTGCTCACAAGTGACAGGGGCAGGGATGGCTCCTGACAGCTTTTCTGTGCGTCCAAGCCCCCACGTCTGGGTCAGGCCGAGGGTCGCTGCGCCCCTCCCTGCCTGCTCCCCCAGGCGTGGCTGCAGTGCGTGTGCGCGGGCCCCACCTCAGGTGCTTGCCGGTCCCTGCCCGCGTGGGGCTGGGCACACGGGTGACGAGTGACAGGGGCCTTGTGGCCACACTTCAGGGAGCCTTGGACCCCCGGAGCCCACGGGCCTGCTGAGATTAGGAGGAGGTTGTGTGCACCCAGAGGGCCGAGTCCCCTGCTCCCCAGCACCTGTGGGGGAGGGGGGTAGAGGGCAGGAGCCCTGGGACGTACGCACCTGGGACGTGCACACCCGGGACGTGTATACCCGGGTCATGTACACCCAGGACGTGTACACCCGGGTCGTGTACACCTGGGACGTGTATACCCAGGTAATGTACACCCGGGTTGTGCACATCTGGGACGTGTATACCCAGAATGTGTACACCCGGGTCGTGTGCACCTGGGATGTGTGTACCCGGGTCATGTACACCTGGGACGTGTATACCCGGGTCGTGTACACCCGGGTTGTACACATCTGGGACGTGTATACCCAGAATGTGTACACCCGGGCCGTGTATATCCGTGTCGTGTACACCTGGGTCGTGTACACCCGGGTCGTGTGCACCTGGGACGTGTATACCCGGGTCGTGTACACCCGGGTTGTGCGCACCCGGGACGTGTATACCTGGGATGTGTATACCCGGGTCGTGTACACCTGGGACGTGTACACCTGGCTCGTGCGCACCTGGGATGTGTGCACCTGGGACGTGTATACCCAGGTCGTGTACACCCGGGACATGTACACCTGGGACGTGCTCACGTGGGTGGTGTACACGCGGGACATGTATACCCGGGGTGTGTATAGCCAGGACGTGTATACCTGGGTCGTGTACACCCGGGTTGTGCGCACCCGGGACGTGTATACCCGGGACGTGTACACCCGGGGCGTGTATACCCGGGTCGTGTACAGCCGGGATGTGTACACCTGGCTCGTGCGCACCTGGGACGTGTATACCCGGGACGTGTACACCTGGGACGTGTATACCTGGGTCGTGTACACCCGGGACGTGTACACCTGGCTCGTGCGCACCTGGGACGTGTGCACCTGGGACGTGTATACCCGGCTCGTGTACACCCGGGACGTGTACACCTGGGACGTGCTCACGTGGGTGGTGTACACGCGGGACATGTATACCCAGGGTGTGTATAGCCAGGACGTGTGCACCCGGGTTGTGTGCACCCGGGATGCGCGCACCCCCGGCGGCCGCAGCTCGTGGGCCTGGAGGATGTGCAGCCGTTGCTCAGCTGGGCTCCGCAATCCCCGGCTTCCTCAGAATCTCCGAGAAACTGGAATGTCACAGAGATGCGAAAGCTTAGATTCCAAGAGCAGTGAACAGATGTATTCAGATAACTTTGACTTCAGATTTTCTTTTTTTAAAGTCATAAAAATTAGAATAGGCTTCAATGACAAAACAAAGTCATCTCTGACTGTTTAACTGACAGCAGTTTGGGTTCTGGTTTGGCCTAAGTCGTACCTAGGATTCTGAGGGATTCGCGGACTTCCCAGCGCCCGGGCGCCCAGAGGACCCCCCTCCCACACGTGCTGCTCGCCGCACAGCGCTGTCCGTCAGCTTCACCCCGAGTCCAGCCCCCGCGCTGTGGCCGTGCGCACCCGTTGTCGCAGTGTCAGTCACCATGGGTTCCGGGTGAAGAGCGCTGTGTCTCTGGGAACAGCATCTCCAGGCGTGCGGTGAGGACAAGGCGATGCGTGCTTTCCGTGCCCGGTGAGGGTGGCGGAGGCGCACGCGCAGCCGCAGGGTTCCCGCTCCTGCACGCGGGCGCCCAGACACCCCGGAGGGCCCTTCCCACCACCCACACCCGGAGCCGTGTGCCGGTTCGTGGGCAGGTGCGTGGGTGAGCGCCCGTCCTCCTGCGTCCCGTGTCCGGCAGCGTCTTCAGCACCAGGACGCCCAGCTGCGACGTGGGGAGAGCTGGACCGCAGCCCTGCAGAATAAGCGTCTCATCCCCGTCTGGCCGATGAAGAAGCGGTGCGCAGTTTGGCCAAGCAACTTGCCCGGAGCGCGTGGAGACCCCGCTCCGGACACTGAGGGCGGGGCATGTGCAGGTGGCTAACCTCTCGTGCCCTTGTCCCCTTTCCTCTGCTTCCAACCCGGTTTCCTACCATCGTCCCCCTTGGGGAGCGTAACTTTACCTCTGATGGGTTTCTGACACTTTTCCTTTGTCAGCCGCGCGTTCCCTGTGACATCGGCCAGGACGAGCTCCGGGGCTGTCGCCCTCCAGGGAGGGATCAGGGCCCCCAGCAGTCAGAGGCTCCGCCCGGTGCTGGGGCCGTGGCTGGCATCTGCACACCCTTATTTGGCACTTGGGTCACCGTCCTGATGTGTGGGCAGTGCCCACAGCAGAGTGTCGAGGCCTCAGCCAGGAGAGGCCTTCCCAGGGCAGATACAAATTTATTTGTTAAACTTGCTGACTCCTTTGTCTTTGTTTCATCAAATGACTACGCCTTCTTTGACTTACTCTGTCTGCCCGAAAAAAATCAGCGCGGGAAATCTGCCCTTCCTTCATCAGCCAAAAGCTGACCAGGGATGTCATCCCGGGGCTTCTCCCGCAGGTGGGAGCGAGGGAGGGCCAGGCCGGCCGGCTCCCCAGCCAAGGCACCCCGCGGGGGGTCCCCCTTTTCCCAGAGATAAGGCCTGGGCTCCCTAGGCTGCTGCCACCAGCCAGCTATTTCAGGAGCCCTTTCCTCTCACCCAAGATTGTTCCGTTTTGTACAACTTCACGTTATTTGAATCAGATTTTTTGAAAATGGCTTTCTCAGAGGCCGTTCTCTTCTGCACCGTTTGTCCTGCGGCCCTCGGAAGTCTGGAGGTCCTGTCCTCATGTCACGTGTTCTACACTCAACAGCGCTTTTCTGTTCTGAGCTTGCCCTCCTCCCCAAAGCTGAAATAAATCAAAGTTGGTGGAGACTCAGTCGCAATAAATCAAGGCCTGTCCAGAACTGGAGCCTGCCCAGTCAAAATGTCATAGCTTGGCTTTCACTGAGGATTAATTAAAGGCCTGATATAAAGCCCAGATGTGCTTCAGGAGAGCAGTGAGCCGGCTGGTGGCTGCGTCTCCCCAGGTCTCTGCCCACCCAAGAACACGCGGGAGGAGGACGGGAAAGGCATCCGAGGTTGGGGGGGCACGGTGGGGGAGGCGCCCATCAGCACATCTGAGCGGACTTTATCTGGTTTGGAGGAAACAGAACAAGTTTTCCAACAAGGAGCACATTCTCTCCGTGTCAGGCTCTGTGTGTACAGGCTTTGAATGAAAGGGAAATGCAATAGCTCAGAAGCTGTATTTTAATTGAGGAAGACAAAAGAAAATGAAACGAGTAAAGGTGCTCTCAATGTTAAAAAAAAAAAATTGTCGTGACATTAGTGCCTGGTTCGCACTGCCCTTGTAAGTGTTTTAGACCAAAGAAACTGTGGGATAACCACGTCCGAGGTGTTTGTGCTCACAGAGAGCTGGACTCGACGGAAGTAGCTTTTGGATTAGAAGTTGCTCCCGGTCCTCCCTTCAGTCCTGCGCAACTAACTCCATGGAACCGTGCAAAAAAGGGTGCTGGATTAAATCCCCACTGAGCAAATCTGCATGAGAGGGAACGTGTAGCATGGACCAGTTCTCCATGTGTACAAACAAAACACTGCATTGGAAACAGAAAACAGGAAGTAGCTTGTAAGGTAAAACCATGCATCATGGCCATGTTTTTGTATGACTTTAAACTCAATGTTAACCACTGTAGAAATTTGATTCTGAAGTTGGAAAAAAAGACACCATCAAAGACTAATAATAATTAACCATCGTTTCCTGTGGTAATGTGTTCACTTTCCTTACTGAATATCTGAAAATTAGCTATTTAGAAACTTCATAAACAAAACAGTGAATCTCCCGATTGCCGTACAGTCTATAATAAATACTTTCATAGGAAGAAATGAGGCTCTTTGTGATGAGGAGAGCTTGCTGTTTTTATAGCATATCTTTAAGTTTTTGTCAATGGAAAGTTCAGCTTTTCCCAGAATGCTGGATTTTCTCACATTGCTCTATTGATGTTTACTTTCTGGACTGAACATCTTGTTTTCTGTGAACTTAAATAATGAAATGGCATATATGTTAAACAAATTCCAGAGAAACATTGTGATTGCAACTGAAATGATCTGCATGTTTTTATATCTGTTATTTGACCCAGGTATTTAAATATACAACCATATCCAATTGTAAAGGTATTTTTTAATCTAATGAATTTTTAATAGATACATTATAAGTGGTCATATATGGCTTCTTAGTATTTTTATGCTATAATCTGATTATTGTGGCTGAAGTAGCAATTTAAATAGACTTTTTTTAAGCATACCTGTGCAATTTCTCAGAAATAACAATTTCAACTATTTTCCAGATGATCAAGCTCTGAATTTCTGTTGAGATGATTGGGGACTGGTAGGTCATTTGGGGTTATTATGTCTCTAGTCGCATGGTACTTGGTTTTCTAAGACTTTCCTCAAGGACCCTTGGCTTATTTTAGTCAGTTATCTGGGAAAAAATAGTTTACTGCAAACTTACATTTCCGTTGGTCCATATAGTTGACATTTTCGGAAGGACTGCCATTTCATGCTTTCTTGCTTATTAGTCTGTTAGTAACTTTCATGTTTACCATCGCTTCTGGTCCTGCATGTAAATTTCACTAGCTCTGCGCAAGGTTGAAAGGCCCCGGACAGTGCCTCTAGAGTGAAAACTGGGTTTTAAGAGTCAGGAAATTTAGAGAAATAAACCTTCCCTTTTGGCCATCTTAAATACTCTCACATCCTCAACACTCAGCATGCAGACTAATTGCACGCTTCTGGAACTTTGAGTCAATTGGCAATTGTATATGACACAGCACATGACATTGTAAAGGAACTTCCCTCCAGATCTTCCAGCCCATTAGGCTATTCTTTTATGTTTCAATTTGGAGTATTTTCACCTTTGTATAAAACTGTATGTACCCTTTTACCTTTGGGCGGTAGTCTTCCTACCCACAGTAGGCCTTCTCCCCTGTCTAAGCCTCTGTGGCAGTGATTTGTTACTTAGTTGTTTGTGTGTCTGTCCATCTAGGCAGATTCGAATTCCTGCTGGTAAGAATGGTGTGTTTCCTTTGGTTTCTGCAGTGTCTAAGTGACAAGCACGCGGTATGTGGTGATGATGGACTAGAAGGGGGTGGGCATGTGCCTTTCCAGGGACACTTGATATGTGGTTGCCACACGTCCCAGAGGCCACAGCACATTTCTTGACAGCCCTTCAAAAACTACTATCTGAAAATGCCCCACCCTGAGGGGAAGAGCACAGATTCTCCTGGTACACAAAGTATTTGGGGAAGATGCAGCCGTGCTTTCTGTTTGGATGACTTAGTTTTTGGAAACAGTTATCTATGATCTTCAACTGATCTGAAAGAGTTACTGCAATTCCCCAAATGAGGTAGCCTGGCTCCTAGAATAATCTCATTCATTCTGTATTTTTCCGTCTGTATTTCTAATTGTATTGAGGCAAACAGCTAATGTGACAAACCCTGTGTGGTTTTGATAGGTGAGAGCACGTGCACCGTTAGTCACACCACCAGTGCCAGCAAGGACGTCTCATTACCGAGCCCAAGTGTTAACACTGTTCAAATTCAGAATAGACGCACTAAGAACTTGCCGTGGTCAAAAATCAGAATTACGTTCCACAGTTGAGGCAGGAAGTGTACCTTATTTAACACGGGCCGTCTGCAGCCCAGGTGCTGGGCGGTGGGTGGACTCCAGGCCTGCCCGCCCCCTGGGCCTGGGGCTGGAGCCCAGGGGCCTCCAGCTCACCTGGAAACTGTGTCGGCTCCCAGGGCCTGCTTGCCCTCGGCCTCGCTCTGATTTTGATTCCTTGCTAGTTAAATGTGTTGGGGAAATGGCCGAGGCAGGAAGAAAAAGCCACAGTGTGGCCCGTCCCCCTCGGATAGGAGTGTGTTACTAGTACAGCAGCTTGGCGTGAGCGAGGTGTCTGAAACACTCTGGAAGTGATGGCAACCAGAAGCACTGTTTGGAAGTTAGGCAGCCTCTGTTTTCAGTGTATAACATTTTAGACTCGAAGGTTCACTTAGAAATTGTCTGCTTTGATTAGACGTGGAAATGAAAACCAGAAGAAGTCAGCGACGTATCCCGTGTCCTCCGGCCAGAGCTATTAGCCCCCTTGGCTACAGTTTTTTGTTTCCACTGTTGTCTCATATTGTCACGTTATTTTAAAGCTTGGTAGAAGATGATCATAAAACTTCGTGATTAGTTTCTGAAAACACATTTATCCATGTGCTTATAACATGTGTCCTTTTTATCTGTATATTATACTTAAGCATAAATTATCTTTAAGTCTGATATCATACTTACCAGCATGGATTCCTTCTGAACGTATTTTTAACGACAGTAAATGCTTAGCTCTTAAATTCAAGGGCCTAGTTATAAAAAGGTGGGCGGGGGGGTCTCTGCTGTGTGGCGTCTAAGGTGGCCGGCAGTGCTGCTTGTAAAGCCACGTGTGGCGCAGGCATCGGATGGCTCGGGTGAGTGGGTACCCCCCGCATGTGCTTGGGAACCGCCTGCCCGGGGGCGGGCCTCCCCCGTCTCAGGCCCTAAGGGGGTCCGCCTCTCCCGCAGCCCCTCCTCTGGCACCGGTGGGGCCCCCTGCCCCTCACCGCCCCCCTTCCCGTGTGGAAAGCAAGTGGCTCACATCTTAAACGTTAGCGCAGACGGTGTGGGAGCCTGTGCGGGCATCCTGTCACAGGTGACGGTGTTCTCTTCGGCCAGCGTCTTTGCTGCCAGAGCCCAGCCAATGTGTCTTCTATTAAGATTAGGTCATGTTTACAGAACAGTCTGAGCTGAGGTTCTTCAGCAGCCTTAGGAGGTTGTTCTTTGGCTTTGAAATTTAATATTTTTTTATAGTAAACTTACTAAAACTTCTGCTTTTTTCCTTCATTTCCTGGAATGGCCCAAGGGGTTTTCCTCTTGGTTCCTTGCAGCCTTCGTACGGGGCTTTCTTAGTGAAGGTCTTCTCTCTCTGGCGGAGCCAGTTCTATACAGACCTCTCAGGTCACGTTTACCCCTCTTTGCCGCATGGAGAATTGCAGCCACTGCTCCCTTTCTCTCTCTCCACGTAACCCGGATTCACGGGAACCATGGTTTTAAATTTCCTCTTAGTAACGAAGTTAGATATTGTTAAATATACTAGTTTGTAAATATTAGATCAAAGCATTCAGAAAAGCAATAGCACCGGTAACATTTGAATCCGACACTGTACGTGTTCTTTCCAGTAGACGTCTCACCAGCTCCACAGGCTGGATGGATGGGGCGGGCGGCAAAGGAAGCCTCCTGATTTCTTCCCCCACCTCCGCTTCAGTCTTCTCAGCAGAGACCGGCATGGATGAAGGTCGCGATAGCTGACAAGGCACCTTGACGGCCGTCATCTCCGTTCTGTCCCTTCCTTCGTGGCGTCTGTCTCGGCTGCGGTCCGCTAGCTCTGTGATCTGTGCTCTGAGGCCCCGCTCACTCCTAAACCCCCAGCCCCGGTCCACCTCCTGGCCCATCACGGGCATTGTGAGTTATTCAGAGGGCGGCTGACGCGATGCGACGCTTCCGGCACCCTCACCTTCCACGCGGCTCCACGAGGCTGCTCCGATCTCTGGTCTGAGAACCCGTCTGCAGGCTGCCTTGTGTCCTGTTCTTCATTTACCTTGAGTAGGGGGTGCCGTCTTTCCTGCAGGCTCGTGCGTGATTGTCACTGGTCCCTCGGGCCTGGCGTGGCACCGGCGCGTGTTTACGCCTGGTCCACGTTTACTGAAGGGACAGACAAGCCAGCACCCTCCGGGTGAGGAGGGAGGGCACTGCTGTTCTGCCCCACGCACAGGACAGGGGGTTGGGCCTCAGAGTGGACGGGCAGTGGGGGAGGTGGGGGCGGGGTGGCCGGCCCGGGCCCCAGCTTCACGCCCTGTCCCTCCAGCCCAGCTCCCGGGGTGCGGCCCGCCTCCTGGCTGCTCTCTGGACCAGGCCCTCCCCAGATGGGTGGTGAAGAAGAGAGAATGGGGCCCACGCAGGACAAAGACCTGCTGATGTGCGAGCTGCCCGTCCGTCTCAACGGGGCGTGCGCCGTATGCTTAGCTGACCTAACGTGGTCATGCTCTAAACGAAGTTCCACTGAGGGACGAAGGGTGCATTCACGGCCTTGGCCTGCGTGTGCGTTGTCACTGAGAGGAAAATGCAGCTTCTGGTGATGGTATCGTTCCGGATCCCCGGAGCTCCCAGGCGGCACGCTGCTCCAGGCTGTCCCCGAGGAGCACCCGACCTTGGGACCCGCAGGGGCCCCCGCGCGCAGCGGCCCCAGGAGGTGGAGGGCAGCCGCCCTGCTCTCCCTGGGTGAGGCCGTCCGCTCCCTCCTTCCCTCCCTGACGCTGACCGTGGCTGAGCCCCTTGGGGAGGGAGGTGATGGCGTCTGCACAGAGACTGAACTGGGTCGTTTCTAAACCATCTCGTGCCTTGAATTTTTTTAAAACACGAGCAGTTTAATTCAGAAGGTTTCTTTCCTTTCGTAAGTCTTCTTGTGCCCGGAAGCAAGAGGGCAGGCCCCGAGGCTCTCCTCGTGGGGCAGGGCTGGCTGTGAGCCCCAAGCAGGAAGGCAGACGGAGGGCCACCGCCTGGGTAGGGTCCGCCCTGCGCACAGTGTCAGATGTGCTCAGGTATGAAGGGGCTGCTTTCCGGAGAAAGGCCGTCTGGGCCTCACTGAGCATTAGATGGAGACCAGCTGTCCTGCCCGTGGTCCCCGTCCAGCTCTGGTAGCAGTGAGCTTGGGCCCCACTAGTTCGCCAGCCCTTTTTCATCAAGAAGCTGGAGGTTGGCAGTTGACAGCACTGTCCATTCACATTTGAATGAAAACTTCAAAAAAAAAAATCTTTCCTTTTAGGCTATGTGAATTATTTGTATAGACTTAAAACTGTGTCTTGGGTGAGAGTGAAGAAAAATCACAGCAACGTAATTTATAAAAATGAGGACATCGAAAGCATCGGGAGTCAAAGTTCATTTCACAGAAGGCCACCCCACAGGGTGCTTTGAAATCGTGAGCTCTCCCAGTGCAGTAAAAGCATAAAGCAATACCTTTTTGATTTATACACATTTTGCAAGCACACATCCTTTGCCTCGTATGATGTGTCAGAATTTCACGAAATTGAGAGCACCCCATTCTGATGTAAACACATCTCATTGCCTAAGAAAAGAAAGCATCATGGCATAGGAATTGCCTGGCAGTGTGGTAGCTGGCAGAAGGCATCCCTCTTCGGAAAGGAGGGGCTCGCCGCCCTGACGAGACTCCAGCGGACCTGCCACAGACACTCACCTGTGCGCACCACACCAGCCCCCGCGCTGCAGGCTTCGCGCCTGTGGATGGTGGTGGCCGGACCTGCCACAGACACTCACCTGTGCGCACCACACCAGCCCCCGTGCTGCAGGCTTCGCGCCTGTGGATGGTGGTGGCCGCAGCCCTGCTCCTGGAGCGGTGCAGATGCTCTCTGCTTCTTCGCTGGCGCTGGGGCGTTAAAGCTGGAGCTGGAACTCAGCTGACCTCCTGAACCCTTGTCTCCTGCAGTCACGCCATCTACTAGCAATCTGCCTTTTGTTTAGTTTTTCGTAACATGTGCCATTTTTGTCCCGCAGAAAAAAATGCAGCTAAATTCTCACTCTACAATCACATGATGGGGAAGGCAGCCTCATTCTAGCAACCTTAAGGCACCTCCCAATGAATTCCTGAAAATTTACGTTTCTTTAATGCTCATCAGAAGATAAGCATTAAAGATGCAAAATTGGGACCATAAAGGAGGTTTGGTTATATATAATTTTTTTTAGATGAGTGATTTTGATAAGTCACGCTAGTTAAAAATTAGAAGTCCCCACATACATAGTCACTTCCTTTATAAAAAGTCATTTAGCCAGTAATACAGGTACATGGTACATGATTCAAGCAGCTTTCCATCTATGTTGGGAGTGTTTAGAAATTGGTTTTTTCTAAGATTTCCACTTTTAATGCTGATACTGGTTTTACTTTTTTTTTTTTTAAACAAGTAGAGCACATTCCCTCATCGTATTCTGAGTACAATTCCCCTTTGAGCCTGGATAGGCTGTGATTTTCAACGTGGATCAGGAAGGCTGAAGTCAAGTGCCTTCAAGTCAGATGCCGTTTTAAAGTGAATGTGTTATATGTAATGCATACAATTTTTGTGAAAATTCTAAACGTAAAGCAGGCACGTCAAAGAGAAAGATTTCTTCGCTAAATCACCTTTCTTCTATACGTGCTGTTTTCAAAAAGTCAACTACTGTCAACACTTTGCGCGTTTGTGTTAATTCCTTCCTTTAAGGTAGACTAGATATAGCGTAAATATTTCGTCTAGAGCCCAACCCCCTCTATGCTAAGTGACAGAGTTCTCAAAAAGGCAAAACGGCGCAGTGACTGGAGAGACCGCTCCTCCTGAGGCCGGAGCTCTGTGCGCAGATGGAAGGCGGGCTTGGCCAGGCACCGCCCTCCGACGCCACTCCGCACTCGCAGCCCCTGGGCTGAAACCCCCAGAGACCGCTGTACGGGCCCTGGGGCCTCCCTGGCCTTAGAGCATCTTCGCAGCGTGCCACCTGCAAGTGAATTCTAGAAGACGCCAAATCTGTTTCTCAATTATGGAGACTGATGGAGAGAAAACAGTGTCTTTTGTTTGGAAGATACTGAGGGGATGTGATTTTTTAAATGTGATTGTTAATAAGTAAAATCCCATAGCCCTCCCAGCACATATATTTCAAATACCTATTGCTACAACCCCAGTATCAGTGGGCACTGGGAGCGTATTTGGGAAGAGGGTAAGACATCATCCCCAAACCCCGTGGAGCTCAAAATCTTTCGCATAAAAACGTGATTTTTATTTTTTATTTTTTTATTTTTAAATTTATTTATTTCATTTATTTTTAGTTGCGTTGGGTCTTTGTTGCTGCTCGCAGGCTTTTCTCTAGTTGCGGTGAGCGGGGGCCACTCTTCGTTGCGGTGCGCGGGCTTCTCATTGCGGTGGCTTCTCTTGTTGCAGAGCACGGGCTCTAGGAGCGTGGGCTTCAGTAGTTGTGGCACGTGGGCTCAGTAGTTGTGGCTCGTGGGCTCTAGAGCTCAGGCTCAGTAGCTGTGGCACACAGGCTTAGTTGCTCCGCGGCACGTGGGATCTTCCCGGACCAGGGCTCGAACCCGTGTCCCCTGCATTGGCAGGCGGAGTCTTAATCACTGCGCCACCAGGGAAGCCCCTAAAAACGTGACTTTTAAAAACGTGATTTTTTTCATTCCCATACTCTTTCTCTCTAAAGCTTTCGGCAAAGTAGCCTGTAGTATCTGGTATATGTTTATTCCTTTACTAGATAGGAACAATTTTACTAGATTGTTTTGTGGAAACAAAACAGTAGATGTAACATCTTACTTTCTATACAATAAGAAAGATGTAGGTGAAAATGAGATAAATGTGTGTTTTCACTTTGAAACTGTAAAGAAAGCACTAAGCAGTATTTAAGAAACGTAATATATTCCCTTCTATTAATGTTTTAATATTATTAAATGTTTTGATATTAAAATTAGATGATTATTTAAGGAAGGGCCAGTTTTTCACAGCAGGCGATTTTCACAGGACAGGAGTAAACGTCTGTAAAACCCTTGGCTTGTGACTGAGGTCGTTCTTCCCGGGGAGTCCCCATGGCTTTTCTCGGAGGGACAGGAAGATCAGATTAGAAGTGTGAGCAAAATATTATTGCAGTCAATTAAAGCATTAGGCTCAAAAATCGATCAATAAGTTTTCAAGAACATGATAGGTCCTGATTTCATTTCATTGAAGAAAACCGTGATAGCTAAGGTGAAAAGCCATGTTTCTTTTTGTGTCAGGTATTCCATGATGGGTTAATGAATGGTTTTCATCGCTGGGCTGACCCCTCATCTCCTGCTGCAGGTTGGCTTTCACGACCCCCCTGCACCCTCTGACTCTCCGCAGCCCCCCAGGCTCGGGAGCCCCTTCCTTGCCCAGGGCTCCCCGCCCAGCTTCCCCGCTCGAGACCCAGAGGTCTCAGGTTTGTACGAGGTTCACAGCAGGTCACATATTCTCCAGTATGTTTCCTAAAGGGCTGCTTGAGCTAATTTAATTTCTTATATTCATCAATTCCTCTCCGTCCACGTCCACCCCCTCCGCATAAACGGCCCTTCACATGAATCCAATTTCGCCTCAATGCACCTTATTCACAGGCCAGCTGTCCGGCTGCCCGGCTGCCTCAGGTTTCCCGATATAGCTCTGGAAATGATTTCAGCATGGCAAAAACGTTTCTCCAGCCAATTTGGAAAACAGGGTTCAATTTGTGAGGAGGGCCCAAAATGGCAACTGAACTGGGAAGCGGGGCTGGGACCGGCGGGAGGGGTGATGAAGGGCCTCTGCCACACTCGCCCCGACGCTCTGGCCTCTCCAGGAGCACCTCCCAGGCCGGGTCCACCTTCTTACACTGGGGTAGGATGGGGGGTGGTGAAAGTCAGGGTCTGGCCTTGTGCTCGTGTCTCTCTCCCCGGCCTTCTCTCTTTGGCTCGGGTCTAAGTGCAGCTCTGGTGTAAACAAGGCGGAGGGGCCTGGCAGCGGTGCCAGCAGGAGGCTCAGCGCGGGGCACAGTCACGTGTGTCGCCCGGACGTGGCCTGTGGTGGGGACGCCGTGCAGCTGCGAGCGAGCCCCAGGTCTCAGCAGAGCGGGCCGAGGCGTGCGGTGGACGCCCACGTTTACACGCGCGGTGCAAGAGTAACACTGCCCTGTCCCAAACGCCGTTGAACTTAAGCCACCTGCTAACTGTGGCTCTGTCTGTTAGATCCAAAAGTTATTTGTAAGTAATTCACACGGGGTGTTAAAAGGTTAATTAAAAGTGGATTTACTGTGGGCTTTGGTAAAAGATGTGTGATCGAAATGCACACAGGCAGATTCTAGGTTCGGAAGGCTGGCTGCCCTCAGAGGCCGGGGAGGACCACTTCTAGGTAACAGTGTGTGTGTCGTTGCTTTTCTCTGTGGGTGTAAACTTCAGTCTCTCCCAAAAGAAAAGAAATATCGCATTTAAATATGAGCGTAGCTTAATAGTAGGTGCTGCTTAAGCTCTACTGTATTGCTTCTGCTATGTGGAATTTGTGAGGTCAGAATAAGCAAGTTTATTATTCATAGTTTTTCCTGCAGAGAACACTGGATTTTGAATAATTTCAAAAGCCTAATACCTTCAGAAGTTAAACATTGCCCGTGACAATCTATATATTTAGCTGTATCACTTAGACGTAACTATTGCATGTTGATAGTCGGTTGACTCTGGAGCTCTGTGGTTTCACGGGCCGTTTCAGCATCTAGACGAGATACTGGCGCCATCGTGTAACCTCTGACACCTGTACTGTTTCCCAGGTTCAGGCTCCTCCTCTCTGCTATCCTTGCTCAAAGGTTCTCAGCCTTCTGGCTGCAGTAGGATGGCTTGGAAGTTGTCGTTAAAGCACAGACTTGGGGACCCTGCCCCCCCGAGTCTCTCACACAGCAAGTCTGAATGGGTCCCAAGAATGTGCATTTTTAAACAACTTCCCAGGTGATCCGGCCGCCGCGCGTGGTACCACTTCTGTACCAGCCACTCACCCACGTCGTGACCCAGCAGTGAAGGAGTGGTAACCCAGTTTTAAGAATCAGCAGTTCTGGAGACCTAATGAAAAGTGTGGTGACCATCGTTAATACTGTACCATGTACGTGAAACTTGCAAAGAGGGTAGATCTTCAGTGATGTCACGATGAAAGAAGAAAGAGAAAGGTTACCTGTGAGGTGATGGAAATGTTAATTAGCTTGGTTTTGGGGGTCATTTCAGGGTATTTACATACATCAAAATATCAAGTGTGTGCCTTAACTATATATAACTTTTGTCAGTTATACCCCCAACAAAGTGGAAAAAAATTAGCCTGTCTGGCTAAATTAGGAGCTCAAATATTTCTGCGAAGTTGACCATTTCTTTAAAATAATCAGAAGTTTTCTAATCATCCAGGACTACCCCTGACATTTTTCCAAATTAGCATAATCTTTTCTGGACGTTGAGAGACAGACCAAGGATATGAGTGGATGACACAGCCATTCACAGGCCCCGTTTGTTCCATGCCCCATACGTTGGATGCCTCGCTTTGACCTTCAGAGGGATGGTCGCTTGGACTTGGAAAGGTCAGGCTGCCGGGTTGGAGACGACACCACTCAGCTGTCCTGAGGCCCACGGTAGTGAGCATTTGCCTTGGGACAGTGTCACTGATGGTGTGGAGGAAGGACAAGTGAAAAGGATTTGTAGAAGTGGCACAACTTGGTAAACCTCCCCAAGTATGTGGTCCCTGCTCCAAAATGGTAATAATGTCTACTTGCAAGGTTTCCGTTAGGATTATTTTTAAAGTATTATTGAAGATATAGCTGCTAAATAATTGGTAAAGAATAAAGCCCTAGAATAGACTGTCATGGGTTCCAATTTAGGGCAAGTTCCTTGCCCTCTCTGTGCCTCTGTTTTCTCATCTGTGGGATGGGTATAACAGAGTTACTAATCTCATGTGCTTGTTATGATGAATAAATGCGAAAATGGGTGTCTGTGCAGAGCCTGGCACGGCGGAAGTGGTCAATAATTTAAAGTGGCGGCAGCGGCCACTGCTAACACCACCACTCAGAGTAAAAATCTAAGAACAAACAGAAGAAAATAAGAAACATTTTCTCCAGTTGTTAATGAGGGCTAACCAATAAGAAGGACCTCTGCTGGTTTAATCGTTTATGCAAATTACAGCCTGAAGCTGCTGGGGTAAGTTTACCATCTGCTAAGAGTCAGATCTAATCTCTTATTACAGTAACCAAACAGTGCCCCCTCGGATGTGCAAACATCAGTCGTTTTCACCCTCAGTCGTTGGTGTAGATGAATGTAATAAAATAATTATTGTTTTTGTTCTTGATTTTTAAAAAGTATAATTAATTGAAGTGAAGTAGATAAAACACGATGTCAGGTAGCCATTGTTCACTGCAAAACCCCCGGGTCAGAGGAAGGTGCCCTCGCAGGTCACCCTAACGGGCGTTCTCTCATCTAGGAGGCTGTTAACCAAGGCGCTGTCGGGTCTGCAGGCTGCCGTAGATGCAGTGTCCTAATAGTGTGAAGCCCACTTGTGTCCACACAACAGGGCCTGTAATTATGTTCCCCTTTCCTTCTCTGAGGTGTGGTGAAGTTATTTGATTTATCGCAGAATAAAATCTGTGCCATTTCTGGTCATTATCCTTTTCCCATTGATATTTTAGTGCTTGTTACAGTAAAATTCCAACAGAATTACACAACTGAGAAAGAAGGGTTTGATAGGTCCTAAAAGTATATACCCTAATGGATTTCTGATGGAGATTGAACTTGATGGCAGTATGTTAAGTTCTTGAAGTTGGAAATTAATGTTATATTTTTAGAGGACATTCTTGGCATTGCTTTTACCTTTTGGGAGGAGGGGAGGAGAAATATCATAACTGTTCTTCTTTTCTCAGACAAATGACCAAGCAGGAAGTTATTTGTAAGTTACAGAAACTTTCACTTTGCAGAGCGTGCTGTGATTCCCGGCTCAGTCCCTTTGGTCCCCCGTCCTCGGCATTTCTGCAGACAGCAGCCCTCAGAGCGGCCTGAGGACCACGCGCACCCTGATTCGTCAGGGCGGCCAGTGAGTTCAGAAGTCTTCTCTGTTTTGGGGTGTAGCACATGAGGAAAGGGCAAAGCTGGCCTCTGCCTGAGGCTAGATGGCCGTGCCGCGCCCCAGGCTGGCCCGCCAGGCAACTGGTGTGAAGAAAGTCTGCAGGCTTCTTCCTCCAGACCGAAGGGCCGTGTCCTGTGGGGATGGCAGGTGGGCAGTAACACAGGAGGTGGAAAGGATGGAAACGCTGGAGGGAGGTGGGCGGCCCGCAGACTGGGCAGCCCGCGGAGATGGACCCTGTCTGCCCTTTGACACCTAGGGCACCTCAGCGGCCAAGAAACAACCATGATGTCACTTCGTGCCTTTCCACAGCAATTTTTGTAAACCAAAAATATGGGGCGTTTTCAGCACCCTGAAAACACTGCTGTGTCCCTGTGCCTTTGTAGTCTCCACCCAGTGTCAGGTTAGACATATTCCCCCACTTCTCCTGCTTTTCCTTGGTCTGAGAAAGTGACATGAAGTTCAGATTAAACACTTGACTTCTTTACTTGGATCGCAGACACATTAATTTGATATATGATGAAGATAAACACACAGAAAGAGGATGAGTGGGGGAATCCACTTATTCTCAGATAGCTTTTCTTTTTTAACTTCAAAATGAGAAATAATTATATTTATCTCTGTAGCATGGAGATAACGAGGCTGTAAATTAATTTCCGTGCAGGCTTTTCTAATAAATTACAGAGTTTTGCTCTTTTCCAGAATCAGAAGTCCAATAGGACGTTTCTGGGTCAAGTGCCCCTGAAATGTCCGGGCTTTCTGCCCCTGTTTCTTTATAACAAGGGCGTTATCCCCTTAAATCCATAAATTATTTGAAGCATCCTTTTAACTTCTCAGGAGAGAGGTGCCAGATTGCTTAAATACTTCCTGTTTTATCAGAGTTCTATATTCCTTTTCACTTGTTTCAGCGTAATTTCCTCCTATAATTAAAACAGCGTTTCAAAATTTAACATCGAGCAGGGAGCTTACAGATAAATGATAGAACTCTGTGGCTTAAATAGATAAATCTTGGGCCCCTGCCAGTAGGTAAATAACTCACTTCTATTCAAGCCATTTAGGAGCGATCAGCTGCAAGGTCGAGGGGCTCAGGGCACGAGCTTAATGCACTTTTTAATGAGTAAATCATTGCTAACTGGTGCTCTCATAATTTAACTCCCTTTTTAATACACTGCCCGTGAGTTATGCCCCTAAAAAGCAAGTGAGGTACCCTTAGGGCCGGAGGGGACTGGGAACATTTACAAACGAGCATGACACTGATGTGAACCAATGGATTATTTGAATTCCACCGCCTCACTTATCACTTAGTGGCTGCAGGCTCCGATGGCAAGCCTGTGGACTGCATTATGTTAGCCTCAAAAATAAATGCTAATATCTGCGGTGTTTTCACATTCCCCACCATATTTGGTCAGTCGTACTAGCTGAGCCCTTAAGGGCTGCCAAGAGTCTCGTTGGCAAAAAATGCCACTTTGGTGAAGACATAACTGACCATCAGTCTTGTTTGTAGGCTTTCTGTAGTTGGACCTGCATCCTTTCCTCCCCAGGACTCTGGGATTTGTGCTTTTTATTAAATGGGATGATTCGAGTTATATGTAAATCGCCCTTCTAGCTTGTGTTTTCCTTCATCGGCAGTGTTTTGATCTTTTGATAATTCTCATAAAGTCCTTAAATGTATAAGTTTAACGAATGGTTGAATGGATCTGTTTTTCACATGGATGTCTGACTGGGTGCTTAGGACCAGTGGGTGAGAAAAGTGAGATAACAAGGGGTCGAAGGACAATGACCCCTTGTCAGGTCATTGTCCCCGCGTGTAGGTCGATTGTGCCCTTTTCCTTAAATTCAGGCTCTTGCTCTAATTATAATTCCATTATAGCAAAGTCTTGGCCAGTTGAAAATTATATGCTAAATATTACTTAGGTGGCTGTGTTCCACCCATCAATTCTAAATGAACTAGAACTAGGTAATAAATTTTGTAATAATTAAAGAATACTTAGATTTGATTAAATAAACATGTAACAGTATATTTGTGTATATTCTTTTAATAAGGAAACATAAAACACGAGTTCCTTTTTGGTATATTTTATATTTAAATTAAGTTAACATTAAAATTTTAATGTTAATATTTTAATAATGAAACTTTTAAATCACTCGGCTTAATATACAGAATAATTAGTAGATATTTAGGTAGAAGGAAGGTATCTCGGTACCAGGGGTGCTGACTTTAGTCCCATGTCTGCTCTTTAATCTGTGTGTATCTCTGTAAGTCATAGATGCACATAAATTTTTTTCAGCAATACAGGGTTTTAGAATAGAGAGATGTTATATCTGAGGGCCCTTCTAAATATCAAAATCTGTTTTGTAATACATGTGGAAAGATCTTTTTAAAAATAGTCTTTAACATATTTAATTTGTGTTTAATTTTCATTTTTATTAGTAACTTTTAATATCCATTGATCGGTACATAAAAAAATAGGTCAGTGGATAGTTGTGATTAATGCTATAAAATTATTTTTTAAGAAATAAAGTCTAAAGTTTGTATTTATTTTTCATGCCACACATCAGGTGAGTGGTCCTTTTCTCTAGGCAGCCCCATTTCCGGAGCTGCTCTGACCAGGGTAAACGACACACCCTCTTGCTCTCATCCTCACGAAATACGCACGATAGGCCTTAATAGCTCTGTTTTACAGGTGGAAAAACTGGAGCTGAGCCCAAGGGTTTGTAACTAGAGAGCCGGGAATTCTCTTCTATTACGTCATGTGGCCGCACCCTTGTAAGTCCATGCTTGGACATCATCACATAATGAGTTCAAGAGCCAGAGAACTGGAAGGTCCCACCTATAGCCATGCTGGTGCTTGTAAGAATCAGCAACAAAAAGTGTTAGGAGTTTCTTGGTCACTGACTTTCTATGACTATAGGTCACGTGCTGGCTATTGCTGATGGTGTTAAGATTAATTTTAGAGGGTTTTTTCCCCCTCCTAAGTCTGTGTGTAGAGTTTCTTCATTATTTCTCTCTCTTCTTTTTGAGTGATCCTAAGTTAATTGCAAAATAGGGAATTTTTTGGTCCACTTGTCCTCCTATCCTAAGAGCAGCACTTCAGATCACAGGCTGGTGTATTTCATTCCAGCCTGTCGTGTGTCTTGGGTGCATGTGTGTGTGCTCGTGTGCACACATATGCACACGTACATCCTTACGCGTGCTTAGCTAAATGGTGATTTTAACTATAACCAATATTTCTATTTCTAAGTAATATTTTATCTTCATTTGAAAAACCAATTAAATAGCCCTTTGGTCAGCCCCACTGAGAGCCCTGGGCATGAATTTTCTCTGTCTCCAGTTCTGCGGGACCAAGGGCTGCAAAGAATTCTCAGAGCCCTACTGCCTGGTAAAGATGCTTAATTTAGACAGCAGTAAACTGGATGTTCCAGTTTGGAAATGCCACACCATGTTTTTAAGCCAGTGCCTTCCTTGGTTGACTTAGAAAAGAAGTTCTAAAGGTAAAATACTTACCACAAATAAACCTACTTCTATGTGCGTTCAGAAGTAATCATTTTGACTATCTTTTGTGGACGAAGGGTCCTTGACATAGGACCTTATCTGGCAAAAGACTTTGTTAACTTTTTCTGTAGCTGCACGATTTGGCATCCCTGCTCTCTCTGTGCTCCTCCGAAGTTGTGTTGGCTCCTTCCTCTTGTGACTCTGCCTGAGCTCCTCTGACGGCTGCTCCGTGCACCGGATCTTGAGTGATGTCTCCTGCTTCCTCCCGTTGCGCATCTTGCAGGAAAGCAGATGCTCTTCATCATTTGAGTAATCTGAATCCCGTTATTTCCAGTAAACTCAGTAGGATTTCTGGGATGAGAGTTGGAGGCAGTCCTGCTAAAACACTGAGGTGAGAGATGGGTGGTTTAGTGAAAAACAGAGCAGGCGTTTTGGGGTAGATAAATTTGTCTCATTTATGCGGCTCTTTTTTTAATCGCATCTTTGCAGTTTTAAGAGCATGTTATTTCTTCAGATCCGCTTCTTGTGACTTCATCAGTATTGCCCTGGTAAGGCTGCCTGGGAAAGATTGATGATGGTGTACTACAAAATCACTTTCCTTAAACCTGTATTCAGCCTTCTCTTTTCCTAGAAAGTAAGCCAACGTCATTTCTAATCTCAGTTGTTTGGTTTTTTTTAAATTGCTTAATGATTTTTAAAAAACTTTGGTCTTACAAGTTTGATCGTCAAGCCCAAGGGCTTGGCTGCAAATTGGTTACAGTGTTGAGTGGGGTATTTTATATATATACAATATATATAATATATAAAAATAAATATATAATATATATAACGTAGCTTTCCTTCATTGTTTCATCTCCTTATTCATATCCTCCATGTTTTGGATGTACGTCCAGGTTGATCACCTGTGTCGCGGGTTCCATTTCTGCGGGAAAAACCTTCTTTTCCACCCTCTTTGGTCGCTTTGATCCTCTATGCCTTCTTTTTCTCCTGCCTGTTTTCTGTTTAATAGGTGGCTGTCTTCTTTACGGAGAACAGAAGAATATTCTTTTCTAAAATTTCTTCTTTTTCCATCTAGAGGATATACCTCAGGAATTACTTTACCTTTGGTTCGTCTAAAAGTGTCAAGGTAACAGGATGTTCTTTTTTTCGTTTCTTTATCCTTGATTTCTACTATCATATCTCATCAACACGTATCCTTATTTCTAGTTTAATTTTTCTACTAAATACCTAATGCTGTCTAGTCAGGGTGTAGATTTAGCTGCTGATTTCAGTGTTCACCAGAAGACAGGCAGAGGCCTACCCGTGGGTGGGCAGTGATTGAGATTTACAGCTGGGTGTGGGGCGTCGTTTCTGCTGCTGGAAGTTATCTTTGCTTCTGATGATCATCTGAATATATTGATGGAATTTGGTTGGAATTGGGAAAATGTTGAACCAACCGTATTGCTTCTACCTTTGCGTTGAAAGATGCTGCGTAAGTGCACACTTTCTATCCTGGCAGAGACAGCAGCTCTAGCAGCCGCTTGCACGTTCACGGAATGGCTAGGATCCAAACGGCGCATTTACAGGGCTGGGTAGAGCGAGGGTAGTAAGTCGCACTTCAGCCCGGTACCGTTCTGAAGGCCTTCTTACAATGGTAAAATACTTGTGCAAGTTTTCCTTCCCTCCCCTCTCGCTGTCTCGCTCTGCCTTCCTGCCTGGGACCACCTCCACTTAGAACACAGCATCACTCACCACTCTTCACATAACGAGCAAATAACACACCGGTTGCTTGCTGAAGAGTAAAAGCAATCCACGGTCTCTCTCCTCCTGTTCACCAGGGTGCTCTGTACACCACAGATGGGGAACAAGGTCATCTGTTCTTGAAGCAAAATGAGCAGTGCCCCCGAGCCCCTCCAGTCCAGAGCCACGGTCGACAGGGTTGTCACCTGGAAAGGCTGAGCTGCCCAGGCCGGGAGGGACCAGCTGCCCCTCGGAACCCTCTCCGGTCTCCTGCACTGTGTCCAGATCAGAACTCACTTACCTGAAGGTGGTGAGATGTCTTTTAAGAGATGTCTTAGAACCACAGCGCATTTCCAGACCAACCCACAGAAGCGTCTGTCCTGCCGGTGACCTGGCAGTTAGTGGATCATCTGTCAGGATGTTTACCTTCCAGTACTAGATTTTCTGCTGCTTAAACACAGAGAAGTAAAAAGGACAGAAAACCTATAGTGAAAAGAACTTGCCTGTTACTATCTCAATATAAAAACCGGGGTGACGTGCTAAGAAATAAGAATATATTTCTCTCTTCAGGAATAGTCTTTTATTTAACATAAGAATGCCTGTATCAGCTCATAATTCTGAGGTCACCTTGCGTTTACTCACCTGGCCAGCTGGCTTCCTTAGCAGGTCAACACCCACACCATCCAGAGCTGCACCTCGAAGACTTCTGAGGACTCTGAGCGGCTCTGCCACCTGCCTGGGTGGACTTTCGAGATTGTTCCTCTTGCAGCCAAGTTGTCCTTCTCACCTAAATCTAAGTATTTTTCTATGTTTTGCACCCACTACCTGTTTAAATAGAAAATCTCAAGTAAATTATTTTCTTTTCCATGTTCATAACTAAATTTTAGAAATAATCCTTGAATTCTTTGGCTCGCTCTTTATTTATTCACAATTTTTAATAATTTATATAGGGAATATTTTTCAAATACTAGCATTTATTGCGACTTAACCAGTTTTGCACTGGGGACCGATGATGCAGTGAATACGACACAGCCTCTGACTTCAGCGGGTCCACCTGTACCAGAGCAGCAAGCTCACTGAAGTCAGTCCCCATACCTGATGGGGAGCAGGATGATGGCTCTGGCCCAGGAAAATGTAGGAAAGTGAGGGCTGCCTCAAACCCTACTTTCTACCATTTGCTCTCTTGCGTGCATTTCTATTGGGAAAATACCCTTTTATTGGAGTCTTTTAAGTTTTATTTTTAAGTGTTATTTTCCAAATATCTAATCATTGACCTGGTTCTCCACTAGATTCCGCAGAAAGTACACTGGGTTCATTTATACTTCAGTTCCTATTTCTAGGGATTAAATAATACCTGTCCAGAGCATTAACATGTACATCGATGGGTATTGTTCGTTCCACGCTTGTCACCCTTCTGTAAACGTGACCAGTGGCAATGTTAGAGCCTAGACCCATGGGACTGCAAGTCCGCCGTCTATGTGGACACGCTCCGGAGCGCACCTGTAGAGCCAGGGGCTCCCCAAGGGTCGCGGGCTGCAATTTTGAGGGTAAACACATTGCATCATCCCTTAGAACACCTATGGTTGTAACAGTGGAAGGATGTCCCTGAGGTATTAACTAATGCAGATTGGTTTGCATAGCTGACTGGAGGACTTTCTCAAGAGATGGTATTTCTCTGTGCAGTTACGCATCACCGCTGGACCAGGACATAGCCAGTCAAGTGCTCAGGTGAGCTGGAGAATGCAGACAGGTGTGGCTGACCTCTACATCCTGGGCACTTGCCTCAAAGAGCATTTTGCTTCTAGATCTTGTAAGTTGTATAAATTCACTCCCCAAAGGAAGCATCCCTCAAACAATGTGACATTCCTCTACCCCTTCCTCCTGAGATGCACACGGTACAAGGCTGCCGGGCCAGGTGGCCAAGGAAACAGTGCACCTTCCAGGTTGGTCTTTAAACCTCTCCCGGTGTTTGTCAGTGACCGCGTTGGCCGTGTCTGGCTTGCTCTTATGTAGAGTGTCCCAGGTCTGAAGAGGGTGCGACCGCTTGGTGAGAGCGTGCGCCTCCCATCCCTTCCCCGTTGGGGCCCCTTAACTTTTTCCGTCAGTGGTTCCGCTGACCATCTGGTAATCCGCAGCAAACTGAGACCACTCTCCTGTGGGTCTGACCCTGAGACTTCAGGAACGTTCTGTGACCTTGGGGGTTGGAAGTGACAGTTCCAGCAGCGCGGCATCTCTGAGGTGGCTCTGCGGGGACTGCTGCCCATCAACCTGTGAGAAAGTCTCTTCTGTTGTCCCCAGAAGGACGGGGGCTCTGATTCCGAGTCGTGGCAGGAAGTGGTTTTACTCGGGCAGTTTAGTCACAGCTGTTACCCGAGGTAGTTTTTCCTGCAAGGTCGCTCCTCCTGGCTTGCCTGCCAAGGGAAGAGGGAAAGGTGATCAGAGAACACTGTACATAGGAGAATTAGTTATCTTATTTTTCACTATAAATCAGGACGGAAGGGGAGAGTTGTATTTCATGGTATATTCTAGGTAAAAGTTCATTGCAGAAATGAACAGAAATGTCCGTATTAATACCTAACGTTTGTGTCATGTGTCAGCGTTTTCAGAAAACGTCACCTCATTTAATCAGTGCTCACGATGGCACTGGGTAGTATGGTTGTCCCCTGTTAGGTGAGGGAGTGTCACATCACAGAAGTTCAGGAATTGCCTGAAAGCCCCCCATGAACCTGGGTCTTCTGCTCCCAGCCCTTCCACCTTCTCCAGCTTCACCCCACAGCCTCCCAGTAACCTGGGCAGAGCTTTGTTTCCTTAACGAATCTTCACATTTATCTTCGGAGTCTGTTTATTGCATCATGAGGATTACATCCTTTGCTTAAAGATGAAAGATTATATATAAATCAATAAATGATCTCTTTACGTTTCACTTCAAAGCCTTTTCTCTTCTTATCACCTTCAGCTCCTCAGCGTAACCCCAAACGCAGGTCGTATTTCTAGTGTTACCAACATTGAATTATCTTTTTGTTTAATGAAGATGCAATCCAGGACGGCATAAGATAATTTTTCCTGCATATTTTAAAACATGAGATTAACAATCTTAATTCTTATTCTGAGCACATTTTACTTTGTCAGGTTTACTTTGGCATAATATTTGGCAAATAGAAATTGTGAAAATATTTGGCAATACTCCAAGATAAAAAAAACCCATTGAGAACGTCTTGATATACAATACTTTAGTGACTTTAGTTATCAAGATTCCACAGTCTTAAAATCTCTTTAGATTTCTAATCTACCTGTGTAATTCTGGTGTTTAACCGTTTTGAGATGATAATAGAGTGCCATGGGTTTTATTTTGTGTGCATGTGTGTGTTAATTAAATGACTAAAATATTTTTATAATGTATCTTTTAGCATTTATATACTTAAAAAAATCTTGTTAATCCTAACAGAGATTGTGTTGGCACATACCTTTCCAGTCTTTGTGTGTGTGTTATGTAGTATGTAAATGGAAAAAAGATTGAAAATAAAATATATTTGGTTAAATAAAGGTTATTCAAATATTGTCTATAAAATCTGAATCATAAACATCAAGATTGATGTTCTTTTACATTAGTTCAAATTCATTCATTTGAAAGAGTTTTTTTGGAATAGAACTCTTTTGGATATTCTTACAGTACTTTACAGTTTTGTATTCTTTTTATTTTGAATTATACATGCCCAGGAATAGGTAACCTCAAATATGAGGCCGTCCCATATTTTCCAAAGGGAAGAAACAAAAAATACTCTGAGCCAACCGAATATTTCAACTGTAAGGAATGTGGACAAAATGGTTAAGTGACTAAATAAATATTTAATTTGCTAAATTAAGTACATATTCATATTTTAAATAACATTAGGATACTTAGAAATATTGGAATTTTTCTTCTTGCGTTTTATAAAACGATTTTATCTAATATCCTCAAACGAGTCTTTGGCATCTTTTCGAGTTGTCGTTTTCCCCGAGTCCCTCGCTCCGCCCAGGGCTCTGAATCCACTGCTGGTCCCACTAGGGGACATCCATCCCAAGGGACCTTGGCCCCTGGTGGGAGAACGTGCTTCTGCTTCCTTCGTGGCGTGGGTAGGCCGTCGTGCTTCCCACCCAAAAGTCCGGCTTTCTAAAGGGATAGAATTCTATGTCTACGTTGACATCGAACACTTAGAATTGTGAGGTCATGCTCACAATAATTACAGCTCATTTTTTACCTCTTTTTTAAACAGATTCTTTCACGTGGCCCCTTGAATCGTGGAAACTGGGACTGATTGATGTTATTTCAAATGAGTGTGTCTTCCCTCTCGCCCTGCCACCCCGCCATGGTACTTAGTTGTTCAAAACAGTATAATTGAGAGGCTGCCCGTGGTCCCCAGTCCTCTATCAGGACTTGGATTGAAGGTGCACTGGGAGGGAGGGTCAGCGTTTAAAACACACTGTGGAAGAAACGTCCACGTCCTTCTGTGTCGCCTCTCACATTTCACGTTTCTTCCATCAGCTTTTGCATGTAAGCAAGGTAATAAATTTGAAATTCCATCAGGCCAGAGTGAAACACTCGAGTCAGGAACAGAATGACTGCTGGCACTGGCGGCCCGGAGGCTGGGCGGCAGTGCTGTCCCCGGGGGGGTGTGGGTACCCGAGCCCCGTGATAGACGGCAGTCCCCTCCTGGGCTGCCGCCTCTCACAAGCTGTGCTGCTGTGGCCCTGGGGGACCCGGAAGCGCAGCCGCTGGTGGTTTCATGCAGGAGGTGAGGGGTGGGCAGGGGTGGGCCCCCCGTGTGGCTGGACGCTCGCCTCTCCCTCCCAGCGAGGGGCCTGGGCAGGGGGCGGTTGGCTGCTGTCACCGGCTCCTCCCACCCACCCAGCTGGCCTTGCCGAGGCAGCCGACACCCCTGATTAAGAGCTGGGATCGTGATCACTTACAAACACGCAAGCGCTCGGGTTCGGGCCTCTCAGCTGCCAGGCAGGCATCTCAGGCCGGGTCTCTCCCTCCTTCTGCCCCGGTGCCGCCCGGATGCCAAGGGTCGAAACCCATGTGTGCCCGTCTCCAGAGACACCATGGCCCTGCTGTCAGAGCCGTTGCCCCAGATTCCCTTCTCCCCCTGAGCAGTGGGGCCCTGGCCTCGAGCTGTTCCCAAAGCGGGGCGGCTGTGCCCCCGGCCCGAGTGACAGCCACCTGAAGGGCAAGTGCTGGGAGGAGGTGGAAGTGCACGACGCCGAGTGGCACGCACGCTCGCGTGGCATCCCTGGGGCTCACCTCGAGACCCTCCTCGTCCCCACGGCACCCCCCTTGCCCTCCCGACAGCCTGGAAGGTGGGTTCTCACTGTCACATAGCCTCTATAAAGTACAGGGACAGAGCGGGAAGGACCGCTCGTCGGACGTCCCCGCGCTGCCCCTGGCTGTCTGAGTTTTCTGTCTTTCCTCGCCTGTGGAATAACTCGCCCAGACCCAGAAAAGTGTGGGGTTCCAGCGGCTCCCAGAACCCGGGTCTGTGGCACCAGCACCAAGATGCTGACGCAGCCCAGCCCCCGCTGAAGACACGTAAACAGCCGGGGAGGGGCAGCCGCGGAGGCCAGGGTAACAGAATCGGCCGCCAGCTTCTCGGCTGCCATATGTGCTGTGTAATGCTTGTCATCTCCAGTGAGTCATTAAAAGGTTCCCCTTAATGGGGCTTTGAAGTGCCGGGCCGCTTGAGCGCTTCCATAAATTCCACAAACAGCCCTCTGACTGCGCTAGCTAATTGCTTGCTCTTTGACTTATTAGGATCAACTGAGTTAAATAATTTGTCACATGTGTGGCTCGTAATAAATAATGTGACCAGCCGGTTTGTGAGCTGTTTGGGTGATATATTGTACCCCTTTTGGATGTTGTCACACGTAGCTAGCAAATGGGGGCTGTTTCATCCAAAGGGCTATCTTTTCCCTGCAAAGAGAGTAAGTTCTGACAGAGCAGTTGGGGAAAAGAATTTAGAAGAGTCTAGTTACAAACAAATGTGTTCATTTCTACTTCAGCCTTTCCGTGAAGCATTAATCATCATTTTTCTTGGTTATTAGGCATATATATCACACATCATGCAAGTCATAGGCAAAAGAATAGAAATAGTAAGTACTGAATTGTTATCGTTAATGTGGATCGAGTTATTACAGTTAAAATATCATCTGACCCCCTTGTGGGAAGGAAGCTGCTGGCAGCCTGGTGGGCGTCCTCTGTCCCCTCAGCACTGCATTCGGGCCACGTTGCTGCTGTGGGCGTGGAAGTCTGTCCACGGGTAAAGACAGAGGACAGTAAGGGCAGGAGATCGTGCATGGGCCAGGGAGAGATTCATTTGTAAAAAGGGATCTGGGAACCTAACTGTCCAGTCGTAGGAGGGAGCGTGCTTTGCTCGCACTTAGAGTTCATACTTCATTTGCCCAGGAAACAGTCTGGAGCCCAGAGATGATCCCACGTCACCAGAAGCACAATGTGCCAGCACCTCTGGGCTCCTTGGCTTTGAGATCAATACCGTGTATTTGTTCACATTCAGAAAAAAAAAAAGAAAAAAGGGCAAGTTTCTTGCCATGATGTTAATCTTTTTTTTTCCTTAAATTTTAAAAATTTATTTATATTTTATTTTTGGCTGTGTTGGGTCTTTGTCGCTGCACACGGGCTTTCTCTAGTTGTAGCGAGCGGGGGCTTCTCTTGTTGCAGAGCATGGGCTCTAGGCGCACGGGCTTCAGTAGTTGTGGCTCGCAGACTCTAGAGCACAGGCTCAGTAGTTGTGGCTCATGGGCTTAATTGCTCCGCGGCATGTGGGATCTTCCCGGACCATGTCCCCTGCATTGGCAGGCGGATTCTTAACCACTGCGCCACCAGGGAAGTCCCATGATGTTAATCTTAGTCTGCACTATGTTCATGCAGAAAGTATTATGTGACTAATAAGGAAAGAATTGAGCTGTTTGTAACTTTTTAAAAAATCCTTACAAGAATACATCATAATTGTCTCTCCTTATTATTAGCAATGGCAGCTTCATACAGCAATTTTGTTGTATTAGCGTGGAACAGATAAATCTGAAGTGAAGGTAGTTATGCTTTTCTTTTGTAGATTAGTGCTTTCACAATTTCACGAAGTATTTCCGGAACAAAAAGGGACAGGAGAAGTCCAGCTCACCAGGGCTTGCTTTCAGCTTTTCATTTCATGGAATGTCATTTATAATTTATTTATTTGTCTGTGCTCCCCGAAGCACTCAACTGAAATAATAATGGCCTTAACTAACACTTTTATGGCAATTTAAAAAATTAAATTACTGCATTCTCTGTACGTGCTACTTCAGAATTAATGTTCTCGTGCTGTTTTCTCGAATGACCTATTCTTTCTCTCTCTTTGAATATATTTACTTAGGGTTTTAATATATCTCTATGCTTGCACATTATCACTGAGACAACAGGCGATAAAAATGCCAGAAAGTCTCAAACAGTGAGGCCAAGAAGTCACGAGCAGGCCCCAGCTGGAGGGTTTCCCGCCTGTGCCCCGGCCGGCCCTTTCTCAGCCCACGGCACTCGGGCCTCTCGTCTGGATGTTCACAGCGTAGTTAGATAACGATAAGGTCTAAGCGTGCAGGGGGTGGGCGGCGGTGGGCGGTAGGGATGGGGCGCGGATGGCTGTGTCCCGTTTGGAGGGCACGAGGGGAAGCCACCCAGGCCTGGATGTGTTTCGTCTGTGGCTGGGGGATGCCGTGCCCCCAGCACCTGGGGCAGGTGGCACTCAACCCCGTGGCCCGTGCGCATTTGTTTGCTTACAGAAATCAGTTACTCGGTCAAATTTATCATGTCTGCCGTCTATGAGAAGTGATATCAAGAAAAATAAAGCTAATCATATGGCTTCATTTAACTACTGGTGTGCTTTGTGTACTACTCCTAAATGACTTTTTAAGCTTCATAGGTGCGTCTTGGGTGTAGCGACAGTAAGGGTTCTTTGAAGAGGAGCATGTGGACGGAAGAGTGTTTAAAGGTGTTTATCTCCCGGGCGGCCAGCACTGTAGCGCACTTCCTCCTCTGAAGAGACCAAATGTGCGGGGGTGGGGCGCACCCGGCCCATCCGAGGCTTCCACCTCGTGGGCAGGAGCCTCGGTGATGGTTTGGCCTGGAGCATTGCAGCCGTGCTCTGGGCACGCGTGGGGGGCTGTTTGGGGGAGGGGAGAGAGAGTGGAGTTGCGGATTGATGGGCACGTGTTCTGCTTCTGCGAGTCAAGGGCATGATGGGCCTGAAAGTCCGAGCTGGACGATGTGCCCTTCTTTGAGCTTCCCGATCGGGGGCAGTGGGAGGCGTGTCCTGGCTTCCTCATGGTCCAGCGACACAGCAGGGACCACAAAGCACACTTCTTCCTAAAGCCGGTCACAGCAGTCCCACGGTTGTCACCCAGCACCAGAGCAGGAGCGACTGGGAGAAACCAGCACCGATTTCTCCACTTACGCTCTCGAGCTGGAGACGTCAGCACAGGTGCCTGAGCGGCCCTTGGGCAGAAGCCGCCTGTCACGGCCTTGTCCCCGCTCTGCCCAGGGCACAGGCACCGTGTGACCTGCTCCTCCTACAGTGAGAGGGCGGCCCCTCCCTCGGGGGCGGCAGGCATGGTCAGAGACCCCCTCCGCCTGCAGCCCCCCGCCCTGTTAGGGTCACCTCCTCCAGGGACACAGGCCGCCTCCCCTTTCTGGGGTCGGGGGGAACGTCCTGAGGAGCCAGCCCACCGAGCTTATGACAGTCGCCCCCAGGAGGAGGGCCGGGCGGTGTTTGGGGGTGACCACTCCTGTCCTTACCAGGCGTCCTCCAGAGTGACGGGGAGAGAGCCCACCCAATGACCCAGGACAGAATTGCCTCTTTCCTGAACGGTGCTCCAGATTGTGGGTTCTGTGGGATCTTCCTGCGGACCCTCAGTGCTTTCTTTTCTGCCTGTAAACATTTCCATCCACTTTCTTCCCCTGCTAGTAAGATGGTCCTGGGATTTTCAGTTCCTAACAATGTCAGAGACGTTCCTGGGTAAACACCTAATGGCTGTGGCCGGGCCCGGATGGCCGGTTCAGGACACCCACGTACCCCACCTGCGAGATCTGCGCAGCCCTCCAGCCTCTGCCAAGAGCAGAGAGAGTCTGAAATCATTGCTGCGAAAAGAAAGACCCCTGCTCGGCTCTTCTTTGCAGCCTCGGGTTAGCTGGCCAAGGAGGCACGCACCTGAACCACGTGTGCCTCTGCTGGGCTGATCTCTGTGGGCCTTTGCCTTCTCTTAGGGTGCCCTTAAAACACAAAGGACAGAAACCAAAGGAACACCTGAGCATCTACAGAGGCACCTTTGCAAACATTCCCGGTTGTGCCCGTGCCAGAGCAGAGCATCCTGAGAACCGTGCCGCCCGGGCCCCTCCTGCGTCAGCTGCCCATCTGCTGGGGACCGAGTGGGGCCCAATGTCCATCCCACTGTCACGACGTGGTGTCGGATCCGTTTCTCAATATCTCCTTCTCATGTTATCATTTCAGTTGTGGGTATTCACATTACAAGATGTCCTTAAATCACTTTTAGAAGGAAAGTGCGTGTGAATTATGAGTAATTAATTTTAAACGAACATTTTAGATTTAAAATAGTCATACGGAATCTACTCTTGATTCCTCTTTTTCCCCAGTTTTATTGAGATGTCCTTGACACACAGCCCTGTGTAAGTTTAAAGCGTGCAGTGCGATGACTTGATCACATCCATTGTGAGATGATCACCACAGAAAGTTAGCATCCGTCATTTCACATAGATACCAGGAAAAGGTTTTCTCTCCCTGTGGTGAAAACTTCTGGGATCCACTCTCTCAGCAGCGTTCAGGTGTGCCACACCGCCCTGTTGCCTGTAGTCAATACCTCCCATCCCAGTGCGTGTTTATCTTGCAACTCGAGGTTTGTACCTTTGTACTCCTGATTTCCAGTAACACAGTTACTGCTTTCTAAGATTCTGGTTACAGAGCTACTTTCCTGGATATCAAGTATCTGGATACACAGTCTATGTCATATATTCCTGTACATTCTACAGCTACTCAACATCTACTTACAACCTGTGTAGCGGAGGGTCTGGAAAGAGCCCTCAACTAAAGTCAGAGATTTAGGAATGACCCCCAGCACTGTCCCGTGTGACACCTCTGAGATAAATTTCATCATCTGTAAGATTCTTTAACTCAAAGGGCCTTTCAAACTATTAAATGAAGGAAGGGATGTAAAAATGCCCACCTCGGTGCTCTGCAAAGCCATGTTCTCAATTTCCTTCCATCGTTCTTGTCCCCTTGGGTTGAGGCGATCTAGTGATGGGAATGCACTCAGTTTATGACACTAAGTGCTTTCAGCCCAGATCCCCACTTGCCCCCCTGCTCATCTGTATACTCACCCCATCAACACAGGAAAGTGTTTCCCAGTGTTACCTGGTTACCCGCCTAGCATAGACTGGTGAGTACATTTATGGGTGAACAGCTCCTGATTGCAGAACAGCTGTTGGGAGACAAGGTGAACTTTCAGGACCCTGCACTCCTACAGCGGCCTCACTGGGGAGAAAACACCTATAAGAACAGGATGTTTCTTCCACCTCCAGACATTCTGCCTTCCCTTGTCAGGGCTCCTGAATGTGGGTTTTCTTTTAGTTTCACCTCTCAGCCAATTTTAACTTTTACTCTGGTTTGTTTTCTCAGAATTTTCTCTTGACTTACTGACTTATTTTTATTAAACATCTTTACGTCATACTTATGAATAATTCAAAGTTACTCAAGCAATAAAGGGAAATTTCCTCTTATACCTTTATCTGTATCTAAGATGCGTGTCCGCTTGTTTCTAAGGATCTTTGTGGTGGAGACCTTCTCGTGTAATAATTAGGGAAGGCTTTGAGGTTTCCGTTTTTAGGCTGAGTGGGCCTTAGGATGTGAAGTGTTCTGGTGGTCTGAGTGCACAGAGTTGTGTTGTAAAATCCAGCTGGATGGATTCTAGATTTGTCAAAATTATTTCTGCCTGTATTTGCCCACAAACCCTATCAAATCTGTCAGACGTAACCTTACTGTTACCTCTTAAGACTCGTGCCTAATTGCTTGTATTACCCTATAATAGTATAAATAAGATATGTCTTCATTAACACTTCAGAGAGGAAAAAAACTTTTCTTTGTAGAAAACCTGTAAGGCTTATTTTATGATGCTGATTTAACCACTGTTTTAAAGTCTCCCTTATTTTGACTGTATTAGCATGCCCTTTAAAAATGCAATGTGTGGATATTTCAACTTTAAAAATTGTTACAATTTATGCTTTTGAGTTCAAAGTCATTTTTCCATGTATTAAAGAATTCACCAGAATTAAAATCATCAGAAGGAAACACATAGACTCTGTAAAATTATTGTAAGTAAATTGAGAAACCTGGCTGAATATATCCATGCGACTTGTCTGAAGCAGAGTTTTGCAGAAACTGAAGGACAACACTGATGGTTTGTTAACTATTTTTTTGGGGGGTGGTGCTACTTCAAAAGTTACCAAAACTATTAATGTATAAACCAAAAAACTGCATTTCTGTTATCATCCTGTGAGCTTGCTGTGCTGGGTGGTTTTTCTTCCTGGAAAGGACCCGAGCAGGCCGTCCTGCCAGGGCAGCAGAGCGGCCGCCCGAGTCCCCAGCCTGCGGCCCCAGCTCCCAACCAGACACCTCCCAGCTCTGCCTTTTCCAAAGTTTGGAATAAAACCCGTATATTATAGAGAACGATTTTAAAAAGCTCTCAGATGTGTTCCTCGCTGTGATCTCGGCAGGTTTTATTGTTGAACTTCAAGAGGCCAGTCCGAGTGGCCGTGGACTTGCTTTTCTGGTGGCTGAGGCCTGCCCTTCACTGAAAACTGGGTCCTGCTCGCGCCCGGCGACCTGCCTTCTGCGTGGCCCGCGGTAGCTCCAAGCACTTAACATTTTTAAGCCTCTTTTCCAGTGTGTAATGTAAACTCTGTGAAGCTCCAGCTTTCTTAAAGCGTGTCCCCTGCACTGATTCAGCTCGCACAATAAACCCTTTGTTCCCGGCCACGTTGCCCATTCATACGTGTATACCCACACTTGCGCTGTCTAACGTTTGTCTGGTCTGGAGTGAGCATTCATCGTTAATTACTGCGCAGACACTGTGAGCGGGTGCGGGAGCCCTGCACTCCCCCAGGGGCGGTGCCCTTCTCCCGGCTGCCAGGCAGCACCGGCTGAGGCACGAGCTGGAGGTGCGGGCGGGGGGGCGGGGGGCAGCGGGCAGAGAAAGGCCCAATCCCACATGAATCGGAAACTTCCAGGTGTACGCTATGCGCCACCGTAACATCCTTTACCGCAGTCTGCGTGCCAGGAGTGGAGCTCGGGTAGTTTCTAGCAGAAAGGTGTGTTTCTCTGTGTGAGTGGGGATGGCGGGGAGGGGGGAGGGGCTGTGTGTAACCCCGCATTTTTCTCCGTCCCGGGGCTTGCGCACCCTCGGCCGCCTTTCTTGGGGCTGTGGTGTGAGCAGATATAGAGCAGCATTTTTCTCACTGCCTCTGGAAACAATGGGGGCTCTGTTAGCAGGAGCCGGGCCTCTGCAGACGGCCTCGCCGGCTACAGGGCTGGTGGAGCCCAGGTTCAAAGCCGTCGGCCTCCGAGTGCTTTAATTCAGCATTATTTTTGCTGCTCTAACCTTGTTTTTTTTTCTTTTTACATAAACCTTCTGAGGCCTCCTTGTTTGGTTGGGAACCGAGCAGTGACTTTTTCTAATTAGATTAAAGTTAATCAAATGAAGACTTGGATATTTTTTAATGTCATTTAACCTCCTTCTCCTCCTCTTCCCCCATGGATTTTATCACCTTAGCTCAATTTGTTGCAAAATTTCACCTCGTTTTTGCCTAGTTTCAGGTTTTTGAGTTTGGAAAAAATAGAGGACAACAGGCATTTTCGGGCATCTCTGTTTTTCTTGGAAATAAACACAAATCAATTGTGCATGTGCTACATTTTACAGAATTGTTGCCCTCTGCTACTACTCTTTCCACTATTGCAAATCTACCAGGTTGAAGAAGTGAGAGAGGAGATATAAAATAAAAGTTTCTATAATCAAGGACAAAACAGGGAAGAAACTTAGTTGAGAAATATTTCTTACAGAAAGCAATTGATGTCTGAGGTGAGGGCCGATGAAGTTAGGATACTTCGGTCGGTTTAGATGATAATGCTATGAAGAGGGACCCAGTGAACACAGATGGTGGAGTTTCTATGCTCCAGCAATAAAAATGTAAACATTCTTTCTTGTTGAGTCCAGATTTATAACCTCTGTGGTATGTTTTGCAAATGAACTTTGAAAACAAGGCAAAAATAGTTCTTACGTCGGACATTGTTGTAAACTCTAGAATCCACATGAAATTGGACTTTATTTAGAAGAATCTCTCTGTCTTCTGGTGGCGGGGGAGAGGCAGCAGAGTGGGGGACGCCGCGGGGTTGCCGCTTAGCTGGAGTTTGACAAGCATCCTTTCTGCTCGGACGAGGGGTCAGGTTTCCAGTGTGTCGAGCTGAAGGCCGTGGGGTGGTGTACGGAGGGGCCTGGTTCTGATTTTTAAGTGGTGTTAAGAAGGTCAAGGTTCACATTTTTTCCATTTTATCCTGAGTTCATCACCAGCAAACCTACCTTTGCCACATGTAGTAAACACTCCTAAGTGGATGAAGACTGGGAATGGGGATCGTAGGGTTGTTTCCACCCACCGCTACACGCTCATGTCCACTGTGTAAAAAGAAAAATCCGTGTCGCCATAGACTGACCCACTGCTTCATAGCTTTGCCCAGTTGTCTGATCATTAAAATCTTCTTATTTATAGTAAAAATAAATAATGTACTATTTCTAATCTTAGAAAATAAGAGTGGAATGCTGTTTTATTAATTCATCGTTTTTCCTTTGTCACGGTTCTTTAAATTTATACTTCTGTTTTTAAAAATGCTGTTAGGAACTACATTATGTAGATACATTGTATTGAAATTCCCTATCTTTTTTTTCTAATACAGAGGTTAACTATAGCTTCCCAAATCCCTGCTTTGAAAGATTAATCAAAGTGCCATTCCTATGCAGTAAGACCAATGAATAAGAAAAGTTTTATAAATAACTCTTTCATATCTACATGTTTTATCTTCTTCGGATTGTTTTTGAACTGATAATAAACTAGGGAACATATTTCTTATTTTTGTAAAAGGTGACTTAAAAATTTTTTTATAAATAAAATGTTATGACCTGCCTCTCTTAGATGATTTAATCTTATCAGTTGAAAATGACCACTTTTTTCCTGTTGGTTTATTGGCTAATTTGTTTGAAATTGGTTAATGTCTTTTTAAGGCTACACACTAGAAAATATGTTACCCAACTTGTTTTTTATTTTATCGTAACTTTAAAGGTTGGTGATTTGTGAAGTTCTCACAAGACACAGATATGAAGGGAGTCACATGCATGTGACATGTTTGCATTTTATTGATACGTGTGTACTTTACAATAATGCCAAAGGTAGAGGGATTTGTACACTGTCCACCTTCTGTGCTGTTTAGACGTACACGTGCAGGTGTTCTCACTGCATGAGCTGAAGCAAAGGTGAGCACGTCTAAATCTTTACTTAGGAGGGATTTTAATGTATACGATGTTTTAAAAGCTTCTAGGAGGTGTCAGAATCTTTAAATCACTAGTATAAAATAGCCCATTCTCATGCTATGTAGAAGTTCTTTTAAAAAAAAAAACTACCCAGATACTTCATGTAAATTTAGAGGTGTTGAATAAAATCACCAGGAGACTTCCCGTCCCGCCCCTATTATATTGGAAAGACACACGCACACGCACACGTTTTCCTGTGTTTGGAAGTGCGATACGAGGAATTACTACATGGACACATTACATAACACTTCAGGGTTTACAGCCAAGCGTTTGCGGGTGCTGTTTCCAGGCCACTCATCCTACACACAAAAATGTACTAAAACAAATAGGAAAAATATACCCTCTAGGGTGAAATCCTAAAACATTTTCTTTTGGACTTGCTAGAGTTTTTCCTGTGGCGAGTTTTCCTCAGTGTGTTCAGAGAAACTAGCGGTTGTGAGTGTGACCCCCGGTTGCAGCTCGTTGATAAATCCCCCTCCCTCCTCCAGTCACAGGTGACAAAGGCCATTGAGGCAACAGACAAAGGCAGATGCTTTTGAATTTAATGTCTAAAGTCACATTCCCTGAGAAATTTTTCTTCCTATTCTGTGGAGTGAAAATATAGGCATCCTTCCTTACATGTTAAAAAGTAGAATAACGTACTTAGTTTAGCTTCTAAGCAGTTGCTACTTCTAATAAATTATGTATAACTTCAGTATTTAACTTCTCTAATTTAGGGATGTTTGCTCAGCGTTTGGTGTAAGCTGATGCGGATTTTATATTTGGAAGAGAGAATGCTGCTTGGAAAGACTTTTCTTAACAATGTTATAATCATTGTGTGCATAGACATTATTTCTCTTCTCCACCAACTTTTCAATTATGCTCATTATTTTAACCTAAAGAAAAATATCACTCAATAGCACCAAATAATAAATCCACAATTTTTTACCAAGGAAAATACTACATGAATAAGACGTTAGATGTTTTCAAGTTAATCTGAGGCTTGCTGGGTGCAACTGGGGAAGATTCTTTGGCAAAGACAGATCAGTACGAGCTATAGCAAGATGTGGGGATGTATAAATCATAGGCTCTTTTTATGAAAGATTTTAATATTTGTTGACCTTATTCTAGCTAATGCAAAGAACTTTTCTGAGCTACACATTTGAAATATTCAGCCAGGTCTTTTCAGTAGCTTGCTGTGCTGTCCCAGCACCTGATGCACTGGTGAGTGTTGTTGACAGGCTCTGGCGATGCTGTTCCCTGGCCGCCCGATGCTGTGCCAGCAGGAGCCCTTGTCTTTTCGCATCTCTCCTGTCCAAGGTATGTTCATGTAAAGGGAGAACCGCTCTTTCAGTTTGAAATATTAAACAAAATAGTTTTTATTTCTCTTTCAATACCGAGGGATCACCCACAGCCTCTAAAATAAATAAATGAGCTTAACTCATCAAACAAAACATTATTTTTATTGGTCTGGTTTGTGAAGAATGAGGAGTTCTAGTGCAGAAATATCTGTTCTTTCATCATCATCTCCCTTCCTGTTCGAGTTATTTTCTGTAAATCCTAGTCAAATACTCCAAGGTTTAAAGTAACTAAAACTTCGATGGTTGGGAAAGGGGTTGAAGCAAATGTCCTCTCTGAGGCTCTTTTATTATTTTAAGGTTTGTGGAATGTCTCTGTTCTTAAACGTAGTCAATAATATCTGCTCTTCAGTTTGAATTTTAACTAAATTTCGGTCTAAGAGATAAAATATATTTTGTCTTTGTAATCTACACGAACTTTCTCAGAAGAAAAGTTGAATGGGACCAAGCGTGTTCATAAGCCCCTGGACTCGCTGTGGTCGGGGAAGGAAGTGCATCTGCCGTAAGACAGGGCTGGGACAGCAGGCCAGCCAGTTGGCCAGCTTCTCTGTGACCTGTGGGTGCCTCTTGGTCTTTCGCTTTTGGAGGGGAGAGATTGCAGAGATGACCTTTAGCCACTGACATTTCTGCTTCACGCCCTGAGATCAGGGGAATTGGGCCAGGCTGTGCAGCGCTGGCATCCAGCCCCGGAGGCTGCTCTTTTCACAGGAGCCAGGCTCTCCTGATTTCCCTCTGGAAGGCGGGACCGAGCTGCTCACCCCACTGGCTCGGGGGTAAGACTAACCCCTGGCTGTGCCCCAGGTATCCGAAGCTGGAGTGCCCCCGCCCGGCCCCCCCACCCCTTACCATTGCCTGGTGTAACATTCAGAGCCTTCTGGCATCTGCTTTTTGAGATTATATGACCTTTCAGCTCCTAGGGCTTCTGAGTGACCCAGGGCTGACTTGCTGGCCACCAGAGAATGGTGGACAGAGAATGACACTTCTGGTGACTGCGGTCGAGGAATTAGCATCATTTAGCTGGCAATTGTAAATATTTCTTAGAAACTACTTCAGTATATGCTTTGGCCTAAAGTGGAAACTTGGAAGCTTCGTTTTCACACTTGAGAGGCTGTTATTTAGTAGAGGGAGTAGAAATCATCTATATTGTTCCAAAGGTCAAAATAACATTTTACAAGAAAGAGTTTGACTTCACGTAAGACAGACCGTTAATGACCAGAGTTGTTAACATTGGCAACGGCTGACTCAGGTGCAGGGCAGACAGCAGCCTCACGCTAACCTCCTCGTTCTAGAACCCTTGGGTACCCCGTGCTGTTAGTTCATCGTGCAGACCGTGGTCTTTAACCGCGTCCCATCGTCTTCCCCACTTTGACTGCACACCTGTCCATCTGGAATGAACATTGTCAGCCCAGGACTTGGGAGCTGTTGGTCCAGCTTTCTGTCCTTCGCATCCTAGGAGCCCTCTGTCCTGTGAGCATCGTGCCTGCAGGTGACCCGTCAGGCTTTTCTCCGGGCACCTGGCTCAAAAGCAGGGCACTAACTAACTGGAAGGCAGAGGAAAGACAGAGCTGGTTTCTGTAAATTACGCTCTTGAATGGAGAGGGCTGGTGTCTCCTGCCCCGACGGGAGGGTGAGCTCTGGCCCAGATGCTGCCCGCTGGCCAGAAGCTGGTGGAGCAGATGTGGATGGCACCAGGGGAGACGGCTGGTTGACCCTGGGAGGAGCGGGAACGCTGGGATTCTTACCTCCCTCGCATCAGCATTTGGTCGCATGTGACTCAGTGAGGTGGAGAACTTGACTTATTGAAGCTTCGAAACGCAGGCCTTTACCTTCCGAACCAAGTTCCTAAAAACCCAAACCTGTGGACCAGGCTCCCTTTCGTGGCTGGCAACACACGATCTTAAGACTCTTTTCGTCTGTTTTCGGTCACTCTCCATATATTAGTGAAAAATATCAGCTGCTTGGTTTTGAGTCAGGTTTACTGAGGTGTAACTTGTACACAGTGAAGTTCATCCTTTTTGGTCTGTGGTTCTGCGGGTTTTGTAACTGCGTGTAGTCCTGCAGCCTCCGCCATAGTCAAGATTTAGGGCAGCCCATCCCTCAGCAGATCGCCCCTACCCCGTACCTCTGTAGTCAGCTCCCTCTTCTCCTCCCGTGTCTCACCCCGTGGAATCACGGCGTGTTCTACCCCATAGTTCCCCCTTTTACAGAGTAACATGTAAATGTAATTCTACAGCAGTAGCATTTGAAGGTCTGGCTTCTTTCACTTAGCATATGCATTTGAGATTTACCCCTGTTGTTGTGTATGTTTTTTTATTGTTGAGTAGTAGCCCATTATATGGAGCGACTTCTTTTAACTGAAAAAAAATTACAGAATTTATTATAGTGTTTTAACTGAATATCTAATTTGTGTACTCCCAGTATCTAAAAATATGTATTATTAAAGTCAGGTCAGTGATTTATTTTGAATTTCTCTCTTCCTTTTTTTTCCTCATTGATTATCTTTTTTAAAAAATTGAAGTATAGTTAATTTACAGTGTTGTGTTTCAGGTGTACAGAAAAGCGATTCAGTTATGCATATATATATTGTATATATATCTATATATATACTTTTTCAGATTCTTTTCCATTATAGGTTATTACAGGATATCATCTCTTCCTTTTTTTAAAAAACAAATTATGATGTAGCTGTTTTGTGGGGTTTTAAATGGTTGTTTACTTAGTCTCTCTTCCCCACTAGAAGCTGAGGTCTGGAAGACCAGTGAGGAGCAGGACAGTCTTGTGGTCAGTGCAGGCCAGTCTGCATTGCCGGCTTCTATTCCAGTCCCATCGTTAAGCAAGATTCTCTAGTTTCGTAAAGTTTGGACTTAGTACTGTTTTCTTAAAACAAGGATGAAAATATTTGAAGGCATTTAATAAGTAAATTATGATATTGTTCTTTGGATGCAGTCAAGTGTCACGATTTACGATTTGAATGTGACTGTCACAAGGGCTGTGGCGTCGTCTGTGCGGCCCCCGACTGTGCACAGGGCACCTCGGAGGGCGCTGGGCTCACGAGCCGTCCGTGCCATCGAGGGCGGGGCTGCCCGAGCCCAGACACTCCAGCTGCCCGTCCACGGCCTGTGGTCTCTGGACAGATCGCTCAGAAGCAAGGGCTTTGGTGTCGTTTTTCCTGACTTATAAAGCAAAAGCAGAAGCCAGATGGGAAGTTCAGCCCTGTGAGGAGGGGCAGCGGTTGGACTCCAGTCTCAGCAGGAGGGGACTCGTCAAGGCAGTTACACTTGTCTCACCGCGCTCTTGGGTGGCCGGTACCGCGAAAACTCCGCAGCTTTATACCAAATGGAGCTGACTTTGTGTTGAAGTCTCACCCAGGGCGCTGCAGTTTAGCCTGGTCTCACCTTCTGCCTGAAGAAGTTTTTGTTCTTGTCTCTCTCATGAGAACCATCTCAGTGACGACTTTGTCGACGGCCTCGCTGTGAGGAAAGCACTTGTGTCAGCGGAGCAGACCCAGCGCGAGGGTCCTAGTGGGACTTCTGCAGCGTCCACTGTTTGTCTCCTGGGTAGGTGCTGTGGTTGGATGTCAAAAAGAAATCACGCGACAATACACTGGTCAGTTAACAGCTGTGAGGGCCTCGGCTGAATCGTCGTTTTGTGCAGGTCTGAGTACAAAGTTCATAAAGTGTAAACAGTAGGACAGAGGACAGGGTGTGTCCCCTCAGACCTGAGAAGCCGACCTCAGGGCCTCTGCTTCCATCTTAGTCCTATGAAAAAACAAAGGCCCAGAAATGTGGCTGACGGTTCTCCTTTAATGGAGCCTCTGCCGGCGCTCGGAAATGATCGAAAGCCATTAAAATTCCCTTTCAGAAGCTGAGTAGAGTTTAGCCTCCCACGTAGACAGTAAGAAAAAGAGACTAAACGTCATCATCTTTGTTGAATTCTCATAAGATCGACTGACCGTCCTTAATATTACTGATGCTGAGGAAGGCCTACAGAAGCGTTAAAAACGCCTCTTGAAACTGGTCAGGGAGAATGATTTTGAGAGTTAAGAAAGCGTTGACTCTGGGCATCAGAAACAAACATCTGAATTTACTCACCTCTGTTCGTGACACTTCTTTGCCTGTTTTTATTCCTGTTCGGTAATACATAATGCACTCCTCAGTGAAAAGTAATTGGAATAAGTAAAATCTAAACCAAATAGTAGTGTGAAATAGTAGAAAAAAAGAAATGGAAATCTAGTGACAAGCAAAGCATTGTTATTGAAAGGTTTTGGAAAAAAAGCCTCTTTCACGTTGCTGGCCTGGTTGGGAAGTTTGGTCCCTGGTACAAAGCCATACAGCTGCACACAATATAAAGGAAGGTTAATAGCATATTTGGTGCGTTTATAACTTCCCTGGGGCATTTTAACAGTAAAAATAGTCATTGTTAACCCGCTCCATCTGAACTTAAATATGAGCTTACTTTGCAAGAAATGAGGGGTAACGTCTAAGCAGTTTTCTCCAGGCTTCATTCTTGTTTGAAGATTTAACATTACGGATCCTTTTAGTCTGATTTTATATGTTTTATTCAATGTGCTGAGATGTTTGGAGTCACAGACTAATGAGATGTAAGGCTCCCAGCTCTCAGCTCTGTGACTTTTCTCGTACGTCTAGGGCGTAGATCTTCATGAACGTAATACACACGGGGCTCTGATATGGTGAGACACGTGTTCATACATGTAACACAGGCTGGGGGTGGACATGGCAGAATTTATCCTAAAATCAATCTGGTGAATTTTCCAGGATGCCGACCTCGGTGTCCTTTGCTTATAATCACGGAAATGCAATTTCTAACAGTGGCAACCTCTAGACTGTCAGAATATTTCAACTTAATTCGTAAACAAAACCAAGTCTGCACACGGTCCGTGGATCAGTCCTGCTACAAAATGTAAAGAATAATACAGATGCATTTCATTATATTCCTGATGATGCCAGAAAGACAGGGCCGTCCCTCTTTCAGGCTTCGGGCATCTGCATTCTGCTGTTGGTTCTCAGACCCACAAGCGGGAGGCCAGTATATTCCATTTTAAGAGGCCATTCCTGATAAAAGGAAGTTTAGGAACACTTTCCAAATGAGCCCTACGGTGACCCTACGTCAACCAGCCATTAGCTGGAGCCGAGCTGCAGTTTCCAAAGTGTAAGGAGCTGAGATCGTGGACCGGACATCCCTCTCCAGCCCGGGTCCAGCGTGAGCTGACCCAGACCTGCGGCCCCCATGTGTCCACAGGCCGTATCTCCTGAGAGGAACTCCAGGAAGCCCGTGCTCCTGACGGCTGGCCATCTCCTGAGAGGGGTGAGCAGCAAGGCCCAGCCCGGTTCCCTGCAGTGAATGTCCTGGTGTGGTTCCCTCCATCCGTCTAAGGCCTGGTCCTCCTCTGGCTTCGTCACTTGGTAGTGGTAATTTTCTAATCAGAAGCCTCGGGCGTGTCTGCAGAGGTTGGATTCGCCCGCTGGGTGCTGGTGTTGCCCTGTGGATGGGCCTGTCCGTTCCCTTAGCATGTGGCACAGCTGTCTGCGTCCTGGGGCCGGTTTCATTTGATTTCTTAGACTATGCATGTGATTAAAAACTCATGAGTGGTCTTTAATATTTTTGCGCTCTCTCTCCATCGCATTGAAGAACTGCTGTCCTTCAGCTCAAGACAGACTTAGGGAATGAGCGGTCACTTCCCCAAGGCCCTGTTGGCAGTAAAGTGGTTGGTCCCGGGGCGAGGTATCAAAAGCACACAGCAGAACGAGGGGCCCCTCTGAGTCTGGCTCTTGAAGCTGCACGTCGCAGCCCAGGTGGAGCGGCCCTGCGTGTTGAACCCTGTTGGGGGTGAGGGGCTCACTCTGCTCTCTTGCGTTTTGTCCAGATGGGCAGCTGCTAGTGTCACCTGTCCTGAGCAAAGCTGGGCACCCCCGTCCCAGCGGGGGAGTCTGTGCAGCCGCGGACTGTGAAATGCAAAGAGTGCAAACGCGTTAGCTCCCAGCCGCGGGGAGAGCTCCTGTCTAACCGGTGGGGAAGTCTGGCACCATACGGTAGCCAGGGATGTTTTTAGGGCCAGGAGGACTTCTCTGACTTACGGAAGTAAAGGGAGAGAGTGTAGGTCCCGAGTTGTAACTAGGAATGGATACGGCCCGTCCCCGCAGGTGGGTTAGAGTGCAGCTTTCTGTGAGGAAGCGCCAGGGCCAGGCGAATTACAGAGAAGGTCCTCATGTTCAGTGACTTTATTCACCAGAATCAGGAGATGAAAACTGTTGAGGCATTTTAAACACACGGACACCATTGTTATCAGTCACCTCCAACAGCTAACACGTTTGCCCTCGCTGGCCACACCCCGAAGGGCAGGACCTGCCCCTCGAGGCTGCCTATGCGCCCTTAGCGAGGTTTACCTCTCCCCCGCCTGCACCTTGGTGAGTGTTCATTGTGCGGCCCTTCAGATTCCGGAGGATGTGGGACTCTTGTGGGAGGTTTTGGGGTTGAGAGATGGATACACAGACACACAGTGTATATGAATGTTTATAAATCCAACCTCACAACGCCAGAATCTCCCCAGGATGTGCATACATGCCTCGTTACCCATTGTGTGTGTGTGTGTGTGCATGTGTTATAGCAGTAACAGTAGTAGCAGTGGAGAGAAAGAATATGATACGATGCCTAAACTTTGTTGGCAAAGTAAATTTAAATTCCATTTTAAATGTTTCAGATCCTGGAAGGCTGAGCTTGTGTACACTTTTCCCCGTCACGCTGCTAGTCGGCCATGCTGTACTTTGGTAACAAAAGTAAGACTTTTATTGCTTCATCCAGTTGACTACTTTGCTTAACATGTTATCCTTCCGTTCTTTCTCCTCTGCTGTTCGACATTATTTGCCTCGCCCTTGTGACAGCTACCAAGATAACCGATGAGGGAGGTCACACCCTCTCCGGGCAGTGCCATTTTGCGGGGTGCTGTCGGCTGTCCCCGAACTTGGGGCGACCACACTCTCCAGGGCTGTGTCTCTCCTCTAGATGGGACTCTACCTTCCGCCTCTTGCCCTCGTTCTCTCTTTTTTTTTTTTAATATTTATTTATTTATTTATTTATGACTGTGTTGGGTCTTCGTTTCTGTGCGAGGGCTTTCTGTAGTTGCAGCAAGCGGGGGCCACTCTTCATCGCGGTGCACGGGCCTCTCATTATCGCGGCCTCTCTTGTTGCGGAGCACAGGCTCCAGATGCGCAGGCTCAGTAGTTGTGGCTCACGGGCCTAGTTGCTCCGCGGCATGTGGGATCCTCCCAGACCGGGGCTTGAACCCGTGTCCCCTGCATTGGCAGGCAGATTCTCAACCACTGCGCCACCAGGGAAGCCCCCGTCATTCTCTTTCTTTAATAAGTACGTCTTCCCCTCGATGGGAGAAATAAGGAAGAAAAGGACTTGACATTTGAATTACCAGAATACGTTACTTTGATGGTTTTAGCAAACAGGTGGCACCTGGAGAAGATGCTTACGCTCGTGCTGAGGTCGGGCCTGAGACCTTCTTCTTTGAGTCTCGTCTGTGCCTTCCTCGCCCGTTTCCCATCGTGGGTCATCAGGGCACACACAGCCCCTCGTGTCTTCCCTGACCCGCGGTGTGGAGATGACTGATGGATAGTAGATAAAAAGCGGACGTTGGCGATGCGTTCGTCATGGATGAACAAGGCGAGCGGAAGGATTTTGGTGCCCGTGAGCCCAGACTACACGCTCTGGCCCCCCAGCGCGGCCGCCTCCCCCTAATGAAAACAGAAAGTAGGCATCGGGGCCTCGCACAGGGCCACTTATTTCTCATCTTCCTTTTCTTTCTTTTTTCTGGTTGTCTCTGTGCTTTAGAAAAAGTCACCCTTAGCAGGAAAGTACGACCAAGGGAAGAGGCCGCGTAGTGGATGTGGGATGTCGACGTGCCTCCTTTCCAGTAGATGCATAAAGAAAACACAGGCGAACCTTACAGGCCCCAGGGAGAGGGTCTGTGCGCAAGGCCTGCCTCCTGCGAGTCTCCCCCGGGGTGGGGTGGCCTGCGGGGCTCCGGGCAACTAACCAGCAGTCCCGACCTCGCCACCCCTGCCGTCCGGAACCCTGGGAGCAGCCCCCCGGCTTCGGCCCCGGTAGCGCAACCCCAGCTGGGGTGTCAACCACAGGCGTCCCAGACGTGGCCACGGCCCCCTGGGGGAGAACCCCCCCAGCGGGTGAGAACCACTGTTGTATAAGGATGGATGGTGTCAGAGGAGAGAAGGTGGTCATGAGTCTTACTGTCTTTTGGTTTTGACAACGACAAAATCTGAGTTTTGAAAACTGAAATCCCAATTCAGCATGGGGTCTCTTTGCCCTTGATTTCGGTAAAATGAAGCCACCGAGGTGCCTGCCATCGCCCGAGGCCGTGCTCCCCACCACAGACGGGGACTCCCCTTTCCCCGAGGCCTCTTGCCCCACGTCTGTGTAGGAGAAATTGGTGTGCGTTCAAAGTATGACTTTTTGAATGCATACATTTTCCCGTTTTACAGAACGAAATAGTTTCTGCTAACCAGTTTTACCTGGGTATGAATTTTTACAACTGAGATATCAGTCCTTGAGAAGAGATTTTTATAATGGAAATGCTGACACAGCCTCAGCTGCCCTGCCCCCCAGGGCATCATGATGTTATTCCACTCTTGACCGTGTCTGTGTTCTAGAAACAGTGGTGGCATTGTCTGCCTCTGAACGGTGCTAGAGGTGGGGGTGGGGCGGGGGAGTGGGGGGATTTGGCACTGGTATCGGAGTGGAGGAAATAAAACACAAAATACACCTTACGTGCATGACTCATTCATTCGACTCAGGGGATTTCTAAAATGAATAACTCGGTCTGATCCAGGTAGGATTTGCGTGTTTCACCACCCACGGTAAATGGTTACCTCTCCCAGGCCATCTTAACCGAGCCTTGAACTGCTGGAATGATTGCCCAATTATGAGCGTTCTCTTTAGTTAACTCATCGCATCACATGTTGATGTCCTGGCAGCCTCCTGCTCTGTGGCAGATCTGGACAGCTTGTCCAGCCCCACGTCCATGGCGTCTGCATGTGCACACACGCGCCCTGTTATCTCCTACGTAACCTTGAGACAACCTTTTACAGAAAGACCCGATGCTTTGTGCTCCGTGTGGCAGTGTTGCATGTCTCGGGCTGTTTTCAGAAGTTTCCTGTGTGCACTTGGTGAGGAGGAAAGAAAGGAAATGGAAGAAACTCTGGCACGGCCCCCTTGCATTTCCCCTCTTCCGACAAGGACAGAAGTGAGGACACTCTCTAAGTGGTGAGCAGACCGCAAGGCAGGCGGCCCCTTCCTGCCTCCTCCTCCCGCCCCCAGGAACAGAAAAGTAGTCGAGGGTTGTTAGCAATGGAAGTCCAGAGGAAAAAGTGAGAATGAGAAAGATCGAGTGCAAAATCATCAAAGCGTGAATTACGAGGAAAAGCATCCTTTCAGGAAGGGTCAGGCTTGTGGAAGATAAGTAGTAAAACTGCTGTGCAGCACGAAGCAGCAGAGGTATCTCTGCGTCTAGAACGGACGTCTTGACTTCATTTCTGAGTCAACTCATTAGGCAAAATCTTTCCTCGTTATAGAAAATGTACTTGGGAGATTTGACCCAAAGGAAGCACCAGCAAATCGAACCTGTTGTTTGACTTTCAGTTCTGGGCACACCCCCTGCGCGTGTGGTCCCTGCCTTCATCCCAGGGCGAGCAGATGCCCTGAGTCTTCATCAGCTGCTGCCACTGCGACCCAGTGGTTGGAGGGACAGTCATGGGAGAGCATCGGTCACTGGGGCCACGGAAGAGCAGTGGTCCCAGGGGCCCCGTGTGGTACAGGCAGGGGCCCTGCACTGCCTCCTTCCTGTCCGCTGCCCGCGGGGCCAGGACCCAGCGTGGTGGTCAGTTTCAGACATACACGGGCGCACACATGTGTGGCCACTGCTCGGCGGTGTCTGCCAGAGGCCTGCCACTTTCTTCTCATTTGAAAGAGTGCATCTCTGCAAATAAAAGGTGCTTGTTCTGAATAAGAAACAGAAGAGGGGTGTGAGGTTGGGAGATGCTCGCATTACAGAGATGACAGTCCAGTCACCTCGGATTTTCATTAGAGCATTTATTTCATGTTCTGTGGGTAGTTCTCCAGTCCAGCTTTTCTTGTTTTTCATTATTATTTTTTTAAATGTGGTGTTTAGTGGTATAAACACCAGGTGAGGGAAAGCTCCCGGTGGTTTAGTGTTGGTGATCACTTCCTTACTGGTCTGCCGGGATCACCGCCCCAAAAAAGCCTTCCCCATTAGGTGCCCGTGTCCTGCCTCACAGCTGTGTGTTTTCAAACAGTTGAGGTTGCACAGGCAAGAAGCGCATTCCTGCCCTGAAGCTCCTAACTTTAACAAAGTCTGTTATTTCCAATAAACCCCTTTAATGTGAGTATAGTATTATATCATTGCTCACCAAAAGCACTTAAATGTTTAAGTGACATCAGCAAACACCTAGAACTGATTTCCTTTTGCAATAAAATATATACATTTTCTCAGTCTTGTAAGTCTCCACATTAATAATAATTAAAAGGTTAGAAGACAGTCTTAATGACAGCTGATCCCTCAGCTCTCCCCTCCTGTTTGGAACAAACACATGCGTTCTAAATATCTTAACTAAGCTGTCTGAAGTTCCATCCTTCTTCTCCTTCTTTTTAAATCCAGTGTGTAAGAAAGAGCGTTTGATTGATGGGCGTCCCTTCCCACAGCCCTTCGGTAAATCTCCGAGCCCTTAACCGCATACCGCCGGCCTGATAGAGCGTTTGCTGTTGTCTACGGTCTGTTATCCTTGGGGTTGGCTTTCCGTGTAATAAAGCACTAAAAATCTCATTGAGCAGGATCAACTTGGGTGTTCTGCAGTTTGCATGGCAGCTGCTCTGCCTGATTCCCACAGCAGAGGAGGGAATTAGGGGGAGCAGCACAGAGAACAAAAGTTAGGGGGCTGCCAGCTGAGTAAGCCCCCCTCCCGTGAACAGGTCGGGGTGCTAGCAATATTTCTGAAAGGCGGGCGGTGGCACTTAAGTGAGGTTGGCCTTAGGAAGCAGTCACAGGTCTGGATCCAATAATCTCTCATTGGCCGCGTCTGGAATAGATCTCGGGGTAAATTAAGTGAACTCTTACCCTGCTGTGTGCTCTGTACTTATTAGCCTCCCAGCCCCTAGTTTGACCCTGTTCCCTTTTTAAATTAATGCATCTCCAATTCCCTAATCTAGACATTTTTTTTTAATCTCATGTTTCTTTGTTTCCACCCAATTTGAGGAAATAGCTGAGGAGTTTTCAACTGTTTACCCAGAGGCAAAATTAACAGGTGCATTCGGGCTTATTGGGAGCCTGGCCCACCCCGTGGAGGCCAGCCCGGTTAGTTCCGATAAACAGGCCGGCGTTGTCAGTTCACTGAAAACTGACCAGACGACAGGCATAGCTCAGGGACCTGGATGAGGCTTCCCTGCGTCCCCGTGGAGGGGCCTCCACGCCCGTGTCCACAGCAAGGGCTTTCTCGGGAACAGAACTTGGGTGACAGAAACCGAATCGCAACCAGAAAGGGCCCCGTTTTTAACACAGTCTGGGAATGTATTTACATCCGAGAGCAGCCTGGCACGAGGAAGAAACTGTGCGGAGGTTTGCCATCTGTTTGCTGCCAGTTTGTGCCTTTATTTGCAGCAGAAGGCCCAGGAGCCTGCGTGTGTCTGAATGGGGAGAATTAGGAAGAAGTAGGATGTGTCTGGTGTCCTCCATGGGAACATAAGGACCGTTTACAGGGAGACAAATGGAATTTTACGTACATGTGTCTTCAGGTACAAAAGCTGTTTAAGGCCTAACTTCCTTACTGTGAAAAGTAAACTTCATATTTTGCAAAGAACACCTACTTTTTCTGAGCCATTCTGGCTCCACGAAAAGGATTTTGAAAAGTTCTTTGGTAGAGAGAAGGGATTGCAAAACTCTGTCATCGTAGTTCCGACCGTGTTGCCGTTTCAGGTGCCACAGTGAGGAGCGTCCGTCTGAAGTGCTGGCTTTGGGCGTAACAGGGTTCTTCTTACCATTTAGTCTTTTTAGAGTGAGGAGGTCATAACAAGGATTTAAGAAAGTCAAATTCCGGGAAAAGCCGCAGCCACAGCAATTCCAGGATTTGTTTTTTCAATGACAAAACTATCTCACTGCACGGCAGCTGAGGACATTTACTGTGTGTTCACAAGTTACAAATCAGAAGGCTTCACGTTTCGCTCTTATTCACAGGTCAACAAGCGCTTCTGCATCTGGCAAGGAAAGGAGACAACAGCATCATGTGCGTCTTCACCTGCGTTGTCTGCTTCAGGGAAGGTGGTCAGACACGTCAGGCCCCTCGCCGTGCATGTAGCCTGTGGGTGCCTGAATGCGGAGCCTTTGATCTATATGCTTCCAGTGTTCATGTGTCTTTATGAACACCTGTTACCAGATTTCCCCCTGAAATGTAGCATTTTTCCAGATATTCTGTAAAGAGGTATTCAGTATGTGGCACAGCCTCCAGTGCTGGCATGAGTGCCTTATACGTCATAGCCGCTCACCGAGTGCTTACTTTACATTTAATTTAATCAGCAAGTGTCTAAATCACGGGAAGAGAGAACATACTTGGGACCTGCGCTCACAGGTCCCGAGGCCAGTGGCTCTCGGGCGGTGGTGACTGTGCCCCCCGCAGGGGACATGTCACAGTGTCTGGGCACAGTCTGGATTGTTGTGGCTGGGGGCAGTACTCCCAGCACCTGGGGGTAGAGCACCATGGTGCTCAGGACAGCCCCCCACAGGGGACTCTCCGGCCCCCCGGAGGGTTGATGCTCTGCCAGCCCCGCCCGCCTGCCCGGGGACTCCTCGGCTCCCAGCCCCGCGGCCGCGTGCCCTCTCAGTCCACGTTTTTGTCTCCGGTGCAGCCCTCTCCCTGCTCCTGGCCCGCTACAGCCTGCCCTGTAGACATCCCCTCCCTGGTGTCTCAGAGGCTGGCCCAAGCACAGCCTCCCAAAGGGAACTCACTGTCTTTCCTGCTCTGGTAGGCACACGCCTGGCACTTGGGAAAGAAAGCGTGTTAAGTGACCCAAGGCAGAAAGTAGCAAGTGTCAAGTGCTTCTGCTTTGAGGGCAGGGAGGACCTGGACTCAGGTGGGTGGCTCAGGGGCCCCCGGGTGTTTCACGGGGAAGGTGCCACTGGCGCTGGGCACCGAAAGCTTCGTCGCATCTGGAGGCCTGGGATTCCGGGTGGAGGCAGGCACGGGTCCGGAGGCTGGGAGCAGGACCGTGACCGGGGGAAGCGCGCTGGGATGCCTGCTTCAGGGAGGATGGATTGGTGCCGGACCGCGGAGGATCCAGAGGCAAAGCCAAGGGGTCTGCGCTTCGCTCCGTAGGCAGCGGGGAGCCGGGCGGATGGGAAAGGCTGGAATTCGAGATGGATTTCAGGCAGAGGATGTAACCGCAGTGCCGGCACCTCCTGCCGCCTTCACTTCGCATCCTCCGAGTGTCCGTTTCAATGTCCCTTCCCCAGAATCCTCCCCCGCTGCCAACGCCTGGCTCGATGCCCTGGCCGTGGACCCCCCAGTACCCTGAACTTCGCTGCCCTGTATCTCCTGCACTTCCCTCTGCCTACAGGGCTTAGCTCCCCTTCGGCTGTAAACTCTCAAGTCAGGGGCCACGTCTGTCTTGCTGTCTGTGAAGGCTCAGACCAGCACAGATCAGAACTTCAGCCTCGGCTGGCAGAGATGCTGCCCGGGCAGACGTGTACAGTCTACCAGCTGATTAACATCGGGGCAGAGGGGAGGAGTGAATCCAGCCGACTCCAGGGCTGTAAGCCCTCCCTCCGGGGCGTGTGATGCTGTAATGGGGCAGAAACATGGGCTGACGCACATCCAGCAGAGTGAAAGCTGGGATCAGAGCGCCGGTTAGTTTAGGGCGGGGAGATTGCTCAGGCCTGGGAGATGGGGCAGAGAACCAGGGGTGCGTCTGGACCTAGATGCGAGAGCCATGTGCACGCGTGGGACTTCAACCCCAAGACGGCCTGGACAGGCATCTCTGTTTCAGTCTCTCGCACTGGCTGAGGGGGAGTGTCCTGCTGCCGCTGTCATCCTTCTAGCCATCTTCTAGACTTCTTCGGAACATTTGCCCCTCTCCAATAAAAGGCACCCGGGTGATGCTTATTAAACACATCTGAAGAGTCAGGAATGATGTCAGCTGCTTTTTTTCCCCAAGAGTCTTTTCCGTAATCATTTCTTTTGCCAGACTTTCTGCCTTCTTGGATCACAGCAAGGTCTGCTACCTCCTAAAAAATAGAGGTTGTAAATACTGCATTTAGAGAGCTGTCCAGACGCTCCGCTGGGCTGTGCTCCACAGCTGGGCCACCTCGCCTCTGGTCACCTCTGCAGCTTTCACCTCCTGCTCTGCCTGGCCCGAGTTCTCCAGAATACAGATTACAAGTTTAAGAATTCAGTGGAGGAAATCGCGGTTTGTAATTCAGGATGTCCAGAGGTGTGAGACCGTCCTCTTGCTCTGTGTCCCGTGCCTTCCAGACTCTGTTTCTCCTCCCAGACTCAGTTTTCCCATCTTTCCTGCTCTCTCTCTCGAGAAACTCAATTATTATTATTTTTTTTAATTTATTTATTTATTTTCGGCTGTGTTGGGTCTTCGTTGCTGTGCGAGGGCTTTCTCTAGTTGCGGCAAGTGGGGGCCGCTCTTCATCGCGGTGCGCGGGCCTCTCACTGTCGCGGCCTCTCCCGTTGCGGAGCACAGGCTCCAGACGCGCAGGCTCAGTAGTTGTGGCTCACGGGCCCAGTTGCTCCGCGGCATGTGGGATCTTCCCAGACCAGGGCTCGAACCCGTGTCCCCTGCATTGGCAGGCAGACTCTCAACCACTGCGCCACCAGGGAAGCCCAATTATTTTTTTTTTTTAAATTATGGTTCACTTTATGTTGGAGTAGTTGTGTTTCCTTTTCTTGGTTTAGAGAATTTGAGAGATAAAAAGCCATTAGAAGGCGTGGTTTCTAGGTCCCTCCTTCCCCTCCCCTCTTCATATTATCAAGGGGGCCTGGCAAGCGCCTTTCCGGGCTCACCCGGCAGGCCTGGGCTTCACACATGCCCGCTGTGCGTCCTGCACGAATATCCTGTGAGGACTTAGAAGGGCGCCCTGTGAACAGACTAGCGTCGTCAAGAGCCACTGGAGAAGGTCTCACTTAGAATATCCACTCAGTACTTGTGAGCAGTGAAGTGGCTGGCTAATAAATAAGGTTATGGGCTGGTGTATCATTCTGCTGTAATCAGTGTGCCTTTTCTATGGAAGCTGTGTTTATATGTGTACATGTGCTATGTGTGTATGTGTGTGCATCTGTGTTCGTCATCAAGAAGTGCTGCAGAGAGATTCTTGACATACTTTTCTTCCACTAAAAACATAAATACAGTCTTGAATGTGGGATAGTAAACTGTGAATATGAAATTTATCATGCTTTCTGCCATTAACTCAGTCTGTGACCTTATATAAGCCACTTACTTTATTTTTAATACAGGCGCACCTCGGAGATATTGCAAGCTCGGTTCCAGACCTCTGCAATAAAGCAAACATCGCAATAAAGCAAGTCACACGACTATTTTGGTTTCCCAGGACGTGTAAAGTTTACACTACACTGTAGTCTAGTACATGTGCATTGGCATTACATCCAAAAAATGTACATACCTTAATTAGAGCATACTTTATTGCTAAAAAATGCTAACCATCATCTGACAATGCAGGGTTGCCACGGACCTTCAATTTGTAAAAAACACAGTATCTGTGAACTGCAGTAAAGCCAGGCATGGCGGAACAACGTCTCTCTGTGAGGTACAGCGAGGTCATCAGAGTCAGATGGTGGCACTGACAGATGACCCCATCTCAGATGTAAAATGCCGTGCGATGTGAAAACTATTTGTCTGCCGTCATTTCAAGTGTTCCCACTTTTCATGGATAACCAGAGTCACATTTCATACTCAGTTGGAACCTGAGGAAGATACTAGGAAAACGTGATTTAAGCGCGTTGAGGTTTAGCTGCATTTACTGACTAGGACAATGCAGCCCAAAGTTCTCTTCTTAGGCCCACTTTCCGTTTTGTTTAAATAGGCCACTTAATTTAATCATCATCAGTTCACATTAAGAAATGTTACCTTAAGATTACAAATACAATTCTGTTATTAATTTCTTCTACTTGCATGAAATTATCTAAGAGAGAAGTTAGCCTACTTATAAAAAAAAAGTATGTGTTTGGTCTTCAGCCAGAAGTTATTTTGAAATGTACTTTCATGTAGTAATGCTACTAAAATTTGCTGGATAGATACAGTTGGGGCAGCTTGTACATTCATTGTCTTTGCCATAATTGCCAACCAAAATATTCCAAACAAAACAAACAAACAAAAAAACGCTGCTGAAATCTGATTTTTTCAGTTCCTTCCAGGAAAAAAAATAAAATAAAAGAAGGTGTAGGTCGTTCTATTTCTCAGTGCAAAGTTTTGAAAGATTTCCTCTGATAATGAAGATTATCTGTCAGTGATTTGGGGAAATTTCAAACTAAACATTAAAAAAATATGCCAAGTATTTTTGAGTTTAAAATTCAAGGTAAATGCAAAAAGTATGGTATGGCAAGAATTTTATGTTGAATCCTGAAGTGGGCAGAAACCATTTGGGGCGGTCTGCTGTAGCGTGAAGTGTCTTAAGGCCTACGGTGGAGCGCTCACCAAATGCACCGTCCGGCCTTCAGCACCGCCGCCTCGGCCTCTGGCCAGAGAACAACTCGTTCTGCTGGGAGTTGGTGGTGGGTTTTTTTGTTTCGACCATTTATTTTGGCCACACACCACACGTGGAGAAATATAAGGTTTAGAGAGGAACTTGCATGCGGACCCCAGCTCTGGGCCCACCAGCGGTGGCCTCGCTGCCCAGCCGCGGTGGGTGTCCCTGCAGCCTCGGTCACTGCTGAGATCGCCTTGACGGTGAGGGTAGGACGCTGCTGCATGAGCGAGTCTGGACAGGAAGCTGGCATCGCCGCCAGCCAGCGCCTCAGACGGCTGTGACCCTGGCGCTCCGTCCCACCCACTGTCTTCGGGGGGCCCGCGGGAGGCCCATGCTTGCTGGCTTCACAGCCTGGTCCTGCGACGGAGTGTCCTGGTCATTGCGATTTTCAGCGTACATTGATGTGGGCTCTTTCCTTCTAACCCAGGAGTCGGGAGACCCAGGAGGGCCGGTGTTCGTCTCCTCTGCCCCATGGGGCCACGGCCTGCCCAGGGCGTGAAGGGACCTGCCTGCCCGAGGCCACAGCCCCTGCCGCTCAGAGGGCCACCCACTTGGGTGTGGGCAGTGGTGCTGTCACATTGGCATGTGGCTCATAATCTACGCCGCCCACGGCTACCACCCAGGCAGAGCCCAGCCGTGCAGAGAGCCTGGTACTTTCTTACGACAAATACACAATCTGAGCCTCTGTCTCAAGGCAGCCTTGGAAGGCAAGGACCATCAGGCAGCTTATCTCCTCCCTCCCTCCCCCCGTCCCCAAATTAGGATATTTTTATCTTCAAGTAACAGAAAACTTGAATCAAAATGGCCTTAACTATTAAAGAATATGTTGTCGCAGATGACCTGACGTCCAGAGGTGGGCGGGCTTCACCCGGCTGCTCCAGCGGCGTCCAGGGCCCAGCTGTCCCCATGTCCACGCACCACCCCCAGGCCAGTCCCCGAGAGGCTGTAGACCAGCTGCCAAGAGCAGTCAGGCTGCTTCTCCTCCATCAGGAGAAAAGCAGTGACGCCCACAGCTTTCCTGGAGGTCCCACGGGTAGAGCCACGGGCCGACCCCTCCTGGACCCCTTGCTGGTCTGGAGAGGGGACAGCTCTGACTGTCCCAGACGAGTGCTGTGGTCGGTCAGCCTCCCTGAGGCTCAAGGGTGCGGTGACCACTCAGTGTGTACTGGGCTTCGCTCAGGAGGAGAGCAGGTAGGAAATCACACCATGGAAGACTTCCTGGAGGAGGGGACCTTTGTGCTGAGTCCTGAAAAAAAAAAAGTAGAGTTAGAAGTTACAGAGGAGATTTTAAGTAGAGGGAATGGCCTGTACAGAAAGTTCTGAAGTCTGAAATAGCAGGATCTCGTGGAGGGAACCCGACGTGCCTGAGCGCAGAGAATGAGAGTAATGGGGTGGCCCCAGGAGGAGGGCGTAGTGTCACGGCCACTCGGAACTTCAGGGGTGTCCCGACCAGACACGAGGAAGGCTCTGGACCAGGACCATGTGGGGAGGACGGGGAGGAAGTGACCTTAGAGGATCCTTCAGAGGTAGGGCTGCAGGGCTTCCTGGACCGTGGGGAATGAGGAGAGAGCAGACGGGGCAAGTTCTGGGCCCTCCAGCCTCTGGACCCTGTGTCAGCGTCGCTCCTCACAGTGTGCGTCTCTCACACACACACACACACAATTTCTGTGGCAGTGACATTGCAACGAAAATAGTGACGTGTGTGCAAAATACTAAGTTTTCATTTGTTCTCTTCCTCATTCTAATATTAACAGCTTCCCCCTTCCCAATTTTCCAAAATACTTTAAATGAACAATTTTACTTGTTTGAGGATGCAAAAAAGTGACTTTTAAAAAAGATTTGGTGACTTCTAATAAGCCGTGACATGGGTCTTTAGAAGGAATCATTCATTTCAAAAGCCTCAGTTATGTGAGTATCAGCTCCTTGTGAATTGTTGGGTTCCATGTACATTTCATTTTGCAGCGAGTGTTTGGAAGGAAACATCCGATTTTCCAGTGTCCTGTTTCTTACCAATGACTGAAATATGCTTGGTCAGCCTCCTCCCTGCATGAAGTTCACCTTTGAACTAAGAGCAGACTGAAGACAAGGAGTGCCCTGAGGGGTGCGGGGTGTTCTGAAGCCTGGGCTGGCGGAGAGGGGCCCGCTCTCTAGTGCTCCCTGAGATGGACGAGTGCTCCCTGAGATGGACGAGTGCTCAAGACTTGCCGGCCTTCTTCTTTTCCTACTTGGGATCTTCTTGCATCGCTGAAACATTAGTTAACAAAGCTTGGGAAAAATTCCAGAGAATTGAAATGTAGAGCTTGTTCAGTGTCTGACGCCTGGAGCGCTGTCTGCCGTCGTCCGCGTGTGGCCTCGGGGAGATGGGGAGCCGCGTGACGCTGAAATCTCAGGCCCCGTGTGTATGTTAGTTTGGGCGATGAGTCCGGTGGGGCTTGATCCCGCAGCAGTGAGCCCCCCCACAGAGGTGGCTGCCCGGCCCATGGGCACCAGCGTGTCACCGAGGCATCCCCCCGCCCCGATGACCGCATGCTAGGGCTGTCACATGCCTGGTCCGCTCCCAGCCGGCCATGGGCTGGACGCTGCAGCACCGGTGGTCTCCACGCAGAGCTCTCTGTGGAAGTGGCGCAGACGTTGGTTTCTTAAAGTGGCCAGAACCCAGCGTCCTGCCCTAACTTAGACTCAGCACGCGGGGCCCCCTGAGCTGTGCCCACTCCTTTCGCTTGGGTGGGCGTGGGGTTGGGGGCTCCCACCTCGTGCCCCTGTTTTTCCGGCTCTGACTCTCGCTCCCAGCAACATTCTTTCTATTGAATACTTGCACAAGCCTGGCTGGCGTCTCTGGTCGGCGTGCTCGCCTGCATGAAGCTGCTGTTGTGTATTTACTGCCCAATCAGGAGAGAATTGAGAACCTACTGTGAGCTGGGCTCGGCCGGGGCAGGGAGGGCCGGCGACCTCGTCCTTCCTGCGGGGCCTGCCTGGCGGCGAGGTCTTGAGATGTCACAGTAGAAGAGCGTCCGTCTGTCTTCTAACACTTGGTGTTGCCCGCTGAGGGCTCTTCCTTTCCCGGTCTTTGGGATTAACCTGTGTTTCTAAAATCCTAGCATCTGAAGCGCGCTTGTTTTGTGTATGGGATGCTGCGGGCGTCCCACACACAGGAGGGCAGGAAAAGCGCGGGGCCCCTGCCGCACAGGGCTTCCGTCCAGGCGGCTGCTGCCCCGGAAACTTGGGAGGGTTTAAAACACACACTTCCCACATCATGCCTCCGTAATGTTGATTTCAAACAAGCGAACAAACGAAAGCAGTTCCCAGAGTGTTCCCTTCCTGACTGTGCGCTAAAGGCGAACGGTTCTCGGACATCCTCACACAGGCTCGGGGCCCAGGGCAGCCCCCGGCCCCTCAGCCTGCCGCCCTCCGGTCCCAGTTGTGGTGGGACTGGTAGTGGGAGCCCATCCGCTCTTCCGCGGGAAGCTCTAGCAGGAGTGCTTTCCGCCGTGCCTGGCAGGGCTCGTGGTGGAGCAGCGGGGTTTTGTTTCCAGTTTCAGGGTGAGGTCACAGCATCGTTCGGAGCAGCACATCCGACTCGGAATTGACTGCAGTGGGCAGGATGATGGATCTGAGATATACTTGAAGGGATAATTGTACACAACCAGTTTAAAAGCTGGTAAATATTTAAGGGTCAGGGGTTAAATGTCAAAGCCACAGCGCTTGGGCTCAGCTCCATAAAGTATCAAGAATGACTGCTAATTAAATCCAGGGTGTATTTCACCAAAGGGAAATAAATTTGACAGCTAACAACCAATACTGGATTACCACCTTACAGAGGTTAGGGATCATGCTAGTAATTGCAGATGGTTTACAGTTTTCAACCCAGTAGTCATTGGAGGATGATCGCTTACAGTTACAGATGACCACCCGAAACAGTCTTGTGAGTCAGAAGTGTTACCAAAAGGCATATCCCTCTGGGTCCCCGACTCACTTTTTGTTTAAAAACGAATGCCCTGTGACTGCTGCAGAGCAAATGCCTAAAACAAATGTAGTCAGAGAACATGCTCGCTGTTTTTTCCTGAGCTGAAATTTTTTTCCTGCGATTAATAGTTACCAGCGAGTGTCATGGCCAACTATGAAATGAGATGACTTTGATTTACAAACCAGGACAGCAAATTGAAAGCAGAAAGATGTCAGCTAGGGTGTAATCGTCCCTCTCCTAGTCACGCACTTGTGGTACTTAGATGATACGATATGTTGCCTAAGTTCAGCATTCTTCGATGGGCAGGTAATTTGGACGCTATTTTAGATGCCTCACCTCAGGAAAAAGCTGTTTACCTTGAGATGAGATAGGCCATGTGAGCACTAAGCAAACAGAGTGATTGTAATATTTTAATAGCTTTGTTTACATGCAGATCTTGAGATTATTTCTGCTGTAGGTGATTTATAGGCTATATTAAGTAAATCACACTTGGAATGCTACTCCAAGGGGTGATGAGTCACAGAATGTGGCCATTTCCCTTTCCCCTTTCAAAAGGGAGCTCAAAGGGGAAGAAAAGGAATCCCTCCACCCCCCCCACACGCATCTTAATGCTACTCAAGAAATCATTCCATTTAGCTGTTTTCGATATTGACTGACATTCATATGTCTGTTTAAAGTAAAATTGTCTAACCCAAAATTTCACAGAGATAAATTTATGTAGAAAAAAAATAGCCAAAACCATTATAGAAAACCTCATTAGTCTTAACACTCCAGCTTCTGCAGGCTGAACGAATTACTGCCTAATCTTTATGTGAGGTATTGGTTAAATCAATTAAGTCGTTAGGAGTAATTTCAGTAATGCTAGTGTTTGAGAGAACTACATGGCAAACAGGATTCGCCTTAATTAGGCTTTTAAATTCAGAGCCCTATCTCAGTCTGGAGCCAAGTTCTCTATTTTGACTCTCTCTGTGTTCACTTAGTTGTAAAGGGAAATTTTTTAATATGTCTGGCTCGAAGTAATTAGTTTGCAAATCTGTAATGTGAGACGTTGTGGGAGCTGAGTTCGGGAAGGAAAGCAGAGCCCCTCCCTTTTCATTTTATTAGCTTTTCCTGTATCTGGAGGCTTCCTGCAAGGATGGAGCATTCCTGTGAGTTCAGCTCCTGGGAGGTTTGCCCCAATAGCATCAAATGCCTCCAGACAGGTACCTGCTGCTGACCTTCGGGTACCTTCGCCCTTTAAAAAACAGCAGTGCTTTTCTTTGTGGGGTCTCTCCTCCTCCCTTCTCCTCCGCCCTGGGGGCTGGTCCCCGGGCGCCCTCCCCACACGGCTTCCTCTCAGCGCTGGACCCGGGCAGGAGATCCTGTCCAGACCTGTGGGAAAGCGCCCAGAGCCCGCTCTTCCCACCGTCCCTCCCACCCGCTGGGGAAGGAACTCCCGGCAGGCAGGAAGGTCTCATTAGCCTAAAAGAACATCCCGCCTTCCTTCCCCTCTTGGGCTCCTGCAGCAGTAAATTCAGGAGGGTAGTGCTCACACTTCAGATACGAAGCTCTTTCTTTGGAGAGTCATAATCGCTCTGCTCCCACAGAATTTTCCTGCTAACTTCCTTTACCAGGCGAGGGGTCATCCTAATGCATTCCTGCTCATAGAAAGTTCCGGCTTTAGGAGCCGGGTGACCAGCACACCGGTCAGCACTCCTAATAACAGATCAGGAAGCCAGATCGTGTTGGAATTTGAATCCTCAATATAATGCAGTTGGCTTAGGTTTTAACATTCTTCAGAGATTGCATTTGTCAAATTTTATGGTAACTTACTGTATGTTATGAAGAAATGGCTGCGTCCCCCCCCCCCGCCCCCCATTGGGAAAGAGCAATCCCTCTTCACCCACCCCCCTGCCCCTGTGTAAGTGCAGAAAAATCAGCACAATCCTGACGGACAACTGTAGTAAACATTTAACAATCTGTGCTTTCTCAGGTTTATCTTATCATCTGAACATGTGGTGAGCCCAGATAGGTTAAGTGTCTTTTCCCTAAGGTGCGGTATTCTACACTTTTGGATGCAATTTAAATTTTATTTGTAAAGCCTTGGGTGACGCATTTGAACATTCTGAAAATTAAACCTTGTATGAACATAACTGCAAGGGTTAGGGGAAATTGAGCAAGCGAAATATAAAGACTTGCACTTCCTGTAGATGAAGTTTTAGCCTTTTCCCAAACTTTCTCTATTGTAAACTTAAAACAAAGTCTTATCAGCAAGCAACATAGAGTAGCAGCTGGATATCATTAAATCCCTCCGTCTAAGCTATTCTTCTTCATTACCTTTTTCCTGACAAGCCTAGCTCTGCACAGAAATGTAACTTTGTCATGAGATTTATGTAATTCAGGTGTCCTCTCTGCTGAATGAGCCCTTGGCTGCAGAAGAAAGGGATTTGCAAGCATCCATAGAATTTTATAAGAAGAGGCAGAACTTGACAAAATTCTCAAGGAGACACAGGTTAACGTGACCTCTGTACTGACCACTTTTACCAATCTCCCTTTTATAGGTTCTTTTCATATTAAGAGTATTTTCCTGAAAACTGAAATAGTAAGTTTTATTTTACTAACGCAGGCCATTAGCTACTTCATCATAAAATACCCAGCAGCGCTCTTCAAATGCTTTCAGATTCAGTGAAACAAACTGTCTTTACTCAGTAGCATCATAGAAAATACTGACAGACATCTAAGGATAAATGCAAATTGGAAGTAGCAATGCAGATGCCCCTCTGAGTTCAGTGAAACAGTGTAACCGTTGTTAAGTTCGTGGAGTTGTGGTTACTTACACTCACCAATCTGTGAGCCTTCAGTCTGGTCTCTGCTGGATTTCATATGTCAAAATCTGAGCCCAGGGTTAGGCATTTTTCTTTCAGTGATACAACAGAACCACTGGGAAAAGAGACGTGTATCTGTTAGAGGTGATAAGACACTAGGGAATCAAGAAATATGTACAAAAAAATAAAGCAAATGAAAAAAAATCCTTAGTGACCCTCTGGAGCATTAAATTGAGAGTTATCTTTTACTCTTATCAAATTGGTATCTTTAAGAATTGTTGTGTCTTCCCCGGCAGTCCAGTGGTTAAGACTCGGTGCTTCCAGTACAGGGGGCACGGGTTTGATCCCTGGTCAGGGAACTAAGATCCCACATGCCATGCGGCGTGGCCAAAAAAAAGAAAAAAAAAAGAAAAAGGGAATTGTAATCAGAAAGCACCTGCTACGTGTAATTTTATTCATGGCTTAGTACAATTAATGATTCAGTTAATATTTCTGCCCATTTACCTGCACTTACTATTTGAATTAGAAATACAGAAAGTCTAAGAACTTATCAAATAGTTGATTCATCAAACCTAAAAGGACATAAATGTAATTTAGTGATTTAAATGTGAACACTACTCAGCTGATGATTATTTCATAGGAACATATCTCCTTTGATTTCACCTTTGTTTCACGTAATTTTCTGTAAAGCAGGGTAAAGATTCCCAGAATTTGGCATAAGAACCCCGCACCGCCTTCCCCAGAGAACGCAACCGTAACTCCCCTCCGCGGTTTCCCTCCGCCGCTGCTCTGGACTCGGACCGGCCTGTCCCCGCGTGCTGTCCACCAGGCTGGCTCCAGGCGTCCTGTCCCCAAGGAGACCTTCCCTGCCAGTCCCCCCGACCCGGCACCAGTTCTGGGCTCCGCCTGCTCACCCCCGGATCACCTCCTTCTCTCTCCTTCTGGGCAGTAGGCCGTCCTTCTGCCAGAGGCCAGGAGGGCTCTGTCCTCCCCCCGCCCCGCCCGGGGCATCATCTCTGGGGCGCTGACGTGTGTGGTCTCGTTCACCCTTGTTAGCCGTCCCGTGAAGCAAGAGGAAGACCTCTCCGTGTACGCAAAGAAACAGGCTCGGAGCAGCTGCCCCAGGCCATGCAGGCAGTCAGTGACAGAGTCTACATGTGAACGCAGATATTTCTGGCTAAAACACCTGCGATCTTAAATAATTTAAAAAGTTTTTTTTACTGGCTTACCTAGAAACATCTAAACTCACGCAACGGCTATTTTGACACCGGGGCATATGCTGATCTGTGCCCTTTCTGAGCTGTCTCTGGCTTGTCTCATTAACGGTACTATAAGCCCCTAAGGCGCACTGGTGATGCTTTAAAATCGCCTCCTCCCACCCTCACCCCCCTCCACTTGGTACCTAGTGGATACTGAGGGCTAGACGTACAGTAGTAGATGTTCAGTAAATGCGTGCTGAAAGTATAAAAATTAAAAATAGAATACAGTATTGTTGACAATAGATAGACGACAGGTGTTGATTTTGGCTCAAACTCAAGGACCAAAAGATGACTCAAGTGATCTGCTATACCTAGTTAGAGCCGTGGAAAAGAATCAAGACAAGATTTTAAAATCCAAAAACAATTGTCTTTTAAGGAGCGGGCGTGCGGGGAAGCCTAGGCCCATCCGTAGAGAACTAATTGGTACCTAACTTAAAACAGTTAAACGAATGACGATAAATCTACAATGTGGTTGGCTTGCAGCTGTAGCAGAGAGCAGGAACGTTCTCCATGAAGTGGAAACACCTCTTAAGATGTGTTCAGACGAAACAGCAAGATCAGAGCAGCGTGCACAGTGCAGTCTTGACCAGGCAGGTGAGGGCAGGAGAATGTCCCCATGGCTGCCCGCTTGGGGGAGGTGGGGACGGGTTGGGGGGGGTCAGGACTGGGGGAGGGCAGCTCAGGATACGCCTCGTTAAGCCTGAGATCCTCACCGTAGGAATGCAGTATCTGCCAAAAATAAATGAGTCATTCTGGGATTACTGCGGGTGAGACAGCTTAACAGGAAGTTGCCTTTCAGTCATTCTCTGTAGGGGTAGTGGAATCTTGTATTCAAATCACAAGCGAATTAAAAACCGAATGCAGGCCAGTGTTTAAACCAAATCTCCCAAAAGCCCTGTGCATAAAGTGTTTGTTGTGTTTTAGTGTTTAACGACAGAGGGACTCACTGACTGTCCACACAGACGTCACGCGCCAGGAAGAGATGGGTTCCAACTGGGCCACGGGCAGGGGACAGATGGTGGTGCCCTGGACACCCACCGCTCGGGGCAGTGCAGCACCCTGGGTCCTGGCCCTTCTGCTGATGGAAATTAGTATCTTGAAATCACCCAACTTTCTTCCACGGCCGCAAACATTTTAAATGGACTCTCTTTTAGGTTTTTAAACCTTTTAAACCTTAGGTTTAAATGTTTTTAAACCTTCAGTGGACCCCTAATGAAACCTTATACAGTATCTTTCATTTTCTTGCTACTTGATGAAATTAGGTAGCAGCTGGTTTCATTTCAAAGCATGCCAAACATTTTAACCTGCAAATCAGTAACTTTTCCCTTTTCAACTTTAACTACTAGATTTTAAAATATTAACCCTTAATAATGTCTTTAAATTTGTAATAAATTTTCTCTGGAACCTAAGCCCGGCCTGATGCTCCCATCGTGCGTGTATGCACAGGTCTCTGTTTTCTGACCAGCAGGATTACTGGGATTCTGCAGGAATGGACACAGAATGATTTGAAGGAGAGCGTATTTCCCACATAGACGTTGACTAGGAATACAGAAAAGCTAACCAACTACTTCTTAATTCACTTTGTTTATTTAATGAGCAACTTGGGCTCGTGCTAACTTCTGCCTCCATAAATGACCTTACTCCTGAATAATGAAGAGTCTTCAGCCCACTGCCCTTCCATCTGAAAACTGTAAACAACCTTGGTTACAGTTTTCTCCTTTTGCTGCCAGAACGAGGTCATCCAAAATATGTGTGGGGTGTGAAGTTTGTTTTTGGCCCAGATTTGTCATGAGCCTAAACATTTCTCTCTCAAGTAATTTACTGTTTAATTACATTGTGTTATGTTCCCTCAGCAAGGGGAGGAGAGGGAGAGGAAGAAACCTCAAAAAACAAGTGGTTTCAGTGTGGCCTTCAGGATGCAGGTTTCGCCTTATAAAGTCCCTATGATGGCATCCCCCTTTCACTGTGCCGTGAAGCGGGGTTCTCTGGTGCTCGTCGTGTTTTATCCTGACACCCCCGAGATGAGCTTTCCCTGCGAAGGCGGAGGAGGCCTGATGCCTGCAGTGAGATCCGGGGTCTCCCCTTCTCTGGGGTCGCTGACACGTGCAGTTTGGGCCGGGAAGCCCAGAGGGAGGCGACCCTGGGCCGACTGCCCTGCTGATTAATGTACCCAAAGATCCCTGCCACCCCTGCCCCTCAGGGCGCCAGCTGCAGAGAAGGGGGCCTCCGCGGGCTGCGCTGCGGCCGAGCTGGACAGGGGGCCAGCGGGCCGGCAATTTTCCATCCTTTGTGTGGGTGATCAGAGGCCCAGGGCCGACGGTGCTTCACTCGGGGCTGCTGGTCTTCAGGAGCCCAAGACTGCCTTCCTCGAGTGGCCGAGCACCCTGCGGGTGAACGTGGGGCTTGGAAGTGGCCGCAGGGGCCCCGCTCAGCAAGGGGTACCGCGGGCTTCACACGGCCACGCCTGCTTCGACCCGCATTCGAGGAAATGCAGCTGAAAGGGAGAAATGAAAAGTGAACGTTGCCTTAGAGGGGTTTGTAAGTGCCCTTTCTCAGTGCAAAGACCCTTTGTTAGTCTTTTTCTTACGGGATGTTCACAGTCAAGCTGACGTCCGCGTGGCCAGCTGGCTTTAAGGGCAGAGGGTCTTCGGCCCCCTCACCTGCCTCACTTTCCCACCCCCGACGTCTCCATCCCCTGCAGCCAGTGAGTCCTGGCAGGTGGTGCTGGTCTTCTGTGCGGACAGGCGTGGTAGCATTTGCATGTCCTTCAGGACAAAAAGGTCATCGCTTCAACCCTGGGGGCAAAATGCTGCACATAAAAAGTACCCTCTAGGGAGTTTCTCTCTTATGCACCCAGTCTTCACTCAGCTCCAGCAAAACCATGTAACACGTTAGTTTTCACACATTTATTACATTTCTGAAAGTGGAGTGAACACATGGGCTTGTTTCTACCACCAGCTTAGGCCCCATTAGAAAGATAGTAAAAGGAGGAAAGATTTACATACTTGTAACAGCAAAAGGAAGGGCAGATGAGGGGTTTTACCTGCTTTCGGAATACAGAGCAGACCGAGAACCAAGTGGAATAGAAGAGATTGTGGTTTAAACAGCGCTTCTGGACTCTGACCTGCGTGTGAATCCTCTGAGCTCTGTCCTGCACCTGCTGCTCTCAGGTGGGGCTGAGAGCCTGCATTTCTGACAAGGTTCACAGGTGACACAGGCGCTGCTGATCTGAGGACCACGGGTTGAAGATCAAGGGCCTCGAAGAACATGGGGAGAGCCTGTCTACGCAGCCAGCCGGGAGAATCTCTGCGGTCGAGTTGACACGTGTCTCAGACGCTGACGGGCCTGGGGATTAACTAAGGGTCCGTATATGCAACGCCTGGACGTGCCCGCTTGTACCCTGTGAAATCAGAACACTTTTCTCTACAGGACCTGAACAAGCTCCCTGGGTAGAACCAGCATAGCTGAGGTAGTCTGGGTTCCCTAAACCTTATATCTGGTCTTTGGGGACCCTCAGTATAATAGTTGACTCCCCTCGAAGCAAAGCTCACCAGTCAGTAGGCCCAGCTTCATATACAGACCTAACTTTTGGCTTTCCCCTTTCTTCATTTCTACTTAGTATCCACAGAGACTCAGGAAGGCACCACCTTCGCAAAATGAGACTTGAATCTACAAAAGAAGCAACAATCAGAGGACAAGAGAGAGTGTTTGGATATTAAAAATACAATTGCTAAAATAATTTTTTCAATAAAAGGTGGGTAGAGAAAACTAAAACTATTCCAGGGTATAATACAAAAAGATGAAGAAACAGAAAGTACGGGAAAACAAACAAAAGGCCTAAGGGATAATTCTGGGAGGTCCAACTTCCAACTAAAAGTCAATAGAGAAAAATTCCCGGAACTTTAAGAGAGGCTTTGGGTTGAGAGGCCCATGGAAGGATGATCAGGAAGAAGGACTGCCATACACACTCATGGTTGTCAAGTTCCAGAAGACCAAGAATAAAGAGAAGATCTAAGACGCTTCTAGAGAAATAAATACAGGACACCCACAACCTAACGAGAATCAGACTCACATTGGATGTCACATCAGCAACAGTGGGCATTGAAGCAGAGATGAGCAAGACCATCAAAACTCTGAGGACAATTCTTCCTAATCAAGGTTTTCTTATTCAGACACGGTGTCAATCATTAGTAAGACGAAGGTCCATTCTGAGACATCCCTCTCCTGCAACTCCCGCGAGATGAGAGCGAGCCCCGGAGAGAAACTGTGATTCAGTAAGCGGTAGACCCAGCACAGGCGTCCAGTGGAGAGAGGCCTGGCCTTAGCCGTGACCAGTACAGATGAGAACAGACTCAGTGGGTTGTAAGAAGAGTCCTTCAAACAACAGATAAAAGGACTAAGACGATGGAGGATATAGGGTTATCACTTTCTAAATAAAACCTGTTGGAAAAACAGAAAGCTGAGATAGCCGTGGTCCAAATATGTACCAGACTAAAAGCGAATTCACTTTTTAAAACTTTTCATCTGAGACAATTTTAAACATATAACATTAGGCAGTATGACATAAGTACCCCTCAGCCAGCTGCCACCGTTTATCAAGTTGGGCTCCATCTTGTTTAATCTATACTCTGACCCACTGCTCTCAGCCTGTCTTATTCTTAAGCAAACCCCAGGCATGATACTCCCTTTGGCTTTAATGCTAGCAGGGTTCTTGTCTTGAGAGGCTCAGGCCTCATGTGCCGCCCTGGAGACTTAGCGGAGCAAGTGTACTCAGGGCACATCCCTGGCTTTGCACAGAGCACCGCTGTGCGCACGGCTGTTGTGATGCAAGCTGGATGTTTGGCTGCCAGTGTTTAGGGTGACGCTGTGACAAACCACGGGTGACTCATTTGTGAGGGTGGAACGGGCACAGATGTTCCTGCCTTGATGGTGAGAAATCGCAGGTGCGAGTGGACAGAAGGAGAGCGTGGCGTCTCTTGTTAGATGTGCTGAAAGCAGTGCTCACCTGCACTGGAGGTTTTGGTCCCCGTCTCTCCTACCAGGGACCTTGGTGTTTGGTACTCATCTGGAAAAAAGAAAAAAAGCTTAGTTATTTGTATCATTACGTTGGTTTCACTAAAATGTTTTTAATTTTGCTACAGATCCCTGACTCACTTGCAGCTCTTTTCATTATACTGGAGGCTGTCAGTCATTTGGCCCCTTTATTCGCCTGGTCGGTGTGATGTGGGGTCCTGTGTAGATCTCTAAAGGCATCTCAGGAAGGGCACCCCTACAGGCAAGGTTAGGGGGCATCTGCTTCCTCCTGGGCTCAAGGGACTGTATCCAGGTGCGCAGATGGCCCCGAATATGTTCAGGTTTGGGTTTTTAATCATTTGTAAACTTCAGTGGTATTAATGGTAACCAATTTCTTGTGGGTCGTCTAAGAACTAATTGCGTCCCACTGGAGGTACGTAACTCCTCGGTCGAACGTGGTCCTTCTGAGGGGTACCTCATCATTACACAGCTGTGCCAAAGGCTGGGCCAAGGAGGTGAATTAATACTTTATCTTCTTTTAAGATATACATTCAAGTGGTACATGGAGGTTCCTGGGCTACTACCATGAGGTCCACATAACTAAAAATTGATGTGTCATTACTAATTAGAACATGAGAATATCTTCCACTCCTGAAATACTGCTATTTGTAGATGGAGCGGAAAATGGCCGGGGGCCCACATCATCCTCCTTTATATATAAAGACAGTGGGGGGACAGGACCATAGATATTACAGATGTCAGAAATGCAAGTTCAGGCAGAACAATGTCAGTTCACGTAAAGTGTATGTTCTCATCAGTCACCCAGATTCTTTATGGAAGGTTCGTTTACTCAAGTGTTTTACTTATATTAGATCATTTGTTCCTCACTCTGACTCTGAAAACAGTCAGGGCACGTGGTATTAGCCCTAATTGAAACTAAGATTCCAAGAGGTTAAGTGGCCAGCCTAGGGCTACATGGTTAGTAAATGGCAGAACTGAAACCAAATCCTCACCTTTTCCCTTCTCATTGCCTTTTGTGTACATTCTACAGACACTTTCTTTGTAGTTACCATGTGGATTACACTTAACATCCTAAAATTACAATAATCTGATTGAATGTATACCAACTTAACTTCACTACAGCTCTTGCTGTTATTGATGTCACGGATTACATCTTTATACTTTGTGTGCCCAGTACCATAGATTACTAAGTAGTTTTTCATACACTTGCCTTTTAAATAATGTAGAAAATCAAAGGCAGAGTTACCAAGCAAAATTACGATAACACTAGCTTTATAACGTCTCTGTGGCCACCTTTACTGGGGATCTTCATGTCTTCATATGGCTTTGAGTTACTGTCTAGCCTCCTTTAGCTTTCTTAGCTTTTATCTGGGGAGTCTTAATTTCTTCTTCATTTTTTGAAGGACAGTTTTGCTGGATATAGAATTCTCATTTGACAGTGTTTTTCTTTCAGCACTTTGAATATATCAACCAGTGGCTCTTCTGGCCTCTAAGATTTCTGTTGAGAAATTGGCTGACATCTTTTTTGAGGACCCCTTGTGTCTGATGAGATTCTTCTCTCTGGCTGCTTTCAAGACTCTCTCTCTCTCTTTTTAATGATTTGAAAGCTGACAGATTTTAGTAATTTGCAATTGTATTGCTATTTTCATCTGTTCAATTTTTTAAATTGAAGTATAGTTAATTTACAATGTTGTGTTAGTTTCAAGTATACAGCAAAGTGATATGTGTGTATATATATATATATACACACACACACACATATATGTATGTGTGTGTGCATATATGTGTAAATATAAAATCACACACACATATATACACTCTTTTTCAGATTCTTTTCCATTACAGGTTATTACAAGGCACTGAATATGGTTCCTTGTGCTGTACAGCAGGTACTGTTGTTTACCTGTTTTATATATAGTAGTGTGTATATATTAATCCTAAACTCCTAATTTATCTCTCAGAGATTCTCTCTTTGTCTTAATTGTTTGACAGTTTGATTACATGGTCTTAGTGTAGATCTCTTTGAGTTTTTCCCACTTGTTTGTCTAGCTGCTTTGATTGGTAGAGTCCTGTCTTTTATCAGATTTGAACGTTGTCAGCCATCAGTTCTTCAGGCACTCTCTCTGCCCTTTCCTCTCTCTGCTCCTCCTGGGACCCCCACAGTGTGTATGTTGATCTGCTTAATGGTGTCCCACTTGTCCCTTAGGTCCTGTTCACTTTTCTTCATTTTGTTCCTTTCTGTTCCTTAGACTCAATAATTTCACATTTCTTATCTTCAAGTTTGCTGATTCTTCTGCTTGCCCAAATCTGCTTTTGAACCCTTCTATTGTATTTTTCATTTTATTTACTTCTCAGCTCCAGAATTTCTTTGTAGTTCCTTCTTATAATTTCTGTCTCTTTATCGATCCTCTGTCATTTTCCTGACTTTGCTGTGTAGCCCTTTGAGCATGTTTTTTGTACAGTTGTTTAGTAAGTCCAAAGTCTAAGCCTCCTCAGGTATGTTTTCCCTTGATTTATTTCATTCCTTTGAGCAGGTCATACTTTCCTATTTCTTCTTTGTGGTCGAAAACTTGACATTCGAGTTAGATAAAAGTTAACTCTGGAAATCAGATTCTCCTGCTTCCCAGGGTTTGCTTTTGTTTTGTTTTGTTTTGTTTTTATTGTTGTCGGGTGCATCTGTGCCAGGGATCATCCTAAGGTGAAAAAGATTAAGGTCTTCTCAGGTCTTTCCTGAGGCGGTGTCTTAGCCTGAGCAAGCACAGTGGCTTTCTCAATTCCTGAACATGTGGTTGTCTCTGAATATCAGAAAATACAGAGGCAGTTCCTTTGGATCCCCTGGAAGCCATTTCAGCCAGTGGGGGTTGAAGCAATGGAACAAATCCTTATCTTTTAATAAAACTGATTTACAGATTGTTAAAGTCAGAGATTCTGCCTTAGGACTCTTTTCTAAACATATGATGTAGTGCCTTGAAGTTAATGTGTATTCAGTAGATATTTGTTAAATTATAAGAAATAATCACCGTACGAATTCTTCATTTTATACATGCAATTGACCCTTGAACAACACGGCCACTTATTATAAGGATTTCTTAGTAAATACTACAGTGCTACCCCATCCAAGGGTGATTGAATCCGCAGATGAGGAACCGCCTGTACAAAGTACCTGTGGGTACAGAGGGCCAACTGTAAAGTTATACGTGCATTTCTGACTGCACAGCGCCCCTAACTCCAGCACTGTTCAAGGGTTACTAATGTGAAATAATTTCAGATAGCAGTTTGAAGCTTATAAGGGGGCTTAGGTCTTTCTTGATAAGATTTCAGAATTGAAAAGTAACCAGGTATGTTTAATTAAAGTCAGGCTATTTTAACTTGCCTCATTAATTTGGATTCATAACTGTACCTTTATAATACCTGTAGAAAGGATTTGCTTAGCATATTAACAGTTTAAGCAAAGTGAAAATGATGCTACGTACACCAAACTTTTAAGCATTTAACATAATTTTAGGAGCCTCTACTTGTACAAAAACAATTTGCTGATTCAAATGTTGTATCTATATATACATTAGACCCCTTAGGCTTTCTACTGAGGAATACTCCACGGTCCTCTGACTACAGATATTTGAACTAGTTCTTCAAACTAGACTGGCTGTACTTATTCAAATAGCTTAATTAAGCCAACTTTTAATTTATTTGTCTGCTATTTTGCGAACCTTAAGTTTTATAATACATTTGGTCTAATACATTTTTTAAAGTTATGTTTTGTGACATGTTTAGGTTGCTGTGTCTGCTATAGATATATTCTCTCCGAGTCTGATATCTTGAAGGACACTCTGTACGTTAAACTTCGTCGGGAATGTTCTCAGCTGTGGGTCTTGCAACCTCAGGTGCTGTGCCCCAGTGCAGCCTGAATGAGACTGACTCCTACAGGGGATTGATTTCTTTGCAAGCCCAGTACGTCCCCTACATACGAACCTTCCAGTTGCGAACTTTCAAAGATGTGAACGTGTGTACCAGCCCCTGGACGCCAGCTGTTGTACTGTACTAGTGTACTTTTCAAGGTGCTGTACTGTAAGATTAAAAATGCTTTTTAAATTTTTTGTATTTGTTTTTTATATACATATTATTTGTGTGAAAAGTATTGTAAGCCTATTATGTAGTACGGTACCATATAGCCAATTGTGTTAGTTGGGCACCTAGGCTAACTTTGTCGGACTTACGAACAAATTGGACTTACGAACGTGCTCTCGGAATGGAACTTGTTCATATGTAGGGGACTTACTGTAAAGGATTTAGAATGTTTAAAACAAGTTTAAAAAAACCCTGTGTGGTTTCCCTCCCTCCTTCCTCCTCCACCTCTGTAATTTCTGGCCCAAGAAAAAGTGACTTCAGAAAGACAAAGTATTTAGTAAACACCTAGGGTATGTGAGGCACTGTGCTGGGTGCCGGAGGTGATCTAATGCAGTAATGACTGCCCCCTCCTTCTGAAATCTCGCTTAGGAGGTGAGAAGGCAGCAAACGCGCAGCCCCAGAGTCCAAGGCAGAAGGTGGAGAAGAACGAAAGCACTGCATCAGTGTGAGCATGTTCACATAATAGCTGCAAAGACCGAGCATTCCAGTGTACCAGGCGCGTGACATACATTATTCCATTTAATCCTCACATCCTGGCTGTTGAACTCATCCCCACTTGAGAACGAGGCTGTCAGGTGGCGCGTTCAGGTACTGAACACGGGTACCTGGGAGCCCGTGCTGGGCTGGGCCTGACAGGAGCAGGGGTGACTCGGGAAGATGACGCGGGCGCCGCACAGGCGGGTACCTGGGTCGTCTCGGCCGCGGGCGCAGCCCCGGGGCCTCCTGCATGTTGCTGCCTTTGAGTGGAAGAGGACGGGGCCGCAGCCCCCGGGCTCGAGCGACAGGCCGTCTTGGATGGGCAGCTAATTGACGCCGTTGGAAGGAGGGGGTCCCAGAGGCGCGGGGTTCGGTAGCATCGTCAGCGCGTGAGGCACGTAGGGGAAGCAGCTTTCCAGGAGACGACAGGTGGCCAGGTGGGCGTGCGTTTGAGGCGCTGGTGATGCTGCTGGCCACGGCTGCGCTGGCGTGGAAGCGGCGCTTGGGTCTGCCTCACCGTGGACTCGCCGTATCGTACGTCCTGACCTGATCGCGGAGGCCAACGCACCCGCCATGGCCATCCACGCACCTGAGGTAGAGAGCCCTACGCTAAAACAGGGCTGTCTGAAGCCGTACCTGTGATGAGTTTACTGAAGAGCAGTACGGAAAAGGAAAGGAGGGAAGATCCGGTCATAACTTCAGGAGACGCCAAATCCGGGGGCGAGGGGGGAGGGGAATCCCCAGGGGTGGAGCAGACGGGAGGCGAGGCCGTGCGACGACTTAGGGACCCTGAAGACCAGGCGGCGTCAGCTATGCTTAAGATGATACAGTTAGGAAGGCTTATCCAGAAACTTCAAGGTTTGATGGATCGACAGACAGCTATTGTATACAGTTTAATATTATGATTCCCGTTTACAAAAAAGAACTGTGAAACGAGGGTTGATTTTAAACTGAAGTGTGGGTGGTGAGAAAATAGGGATAGTATAGAATTTTATTAACCACATCAAAATGTATAATGGGTGTTTTCCCCAGTAATTTCTGACCCAAGAAAAATAATAAAACATCTAGTGCGTACCTGTCATTCTACGTAGAGTTCTAGAGGGCATTTAAATATAAAAATCAGGTAATTTTATATATATTTTACAAATAAGTAAATTTTATATATAAGTGAGTTTTGCCAAATATTTTACATACTTCTGGTACGCCATGCAAATCTTTTTAATGAGCTCTAAATTTAAAGTCACTGAAATTGAGAGGATGTTTAGAAAAAAGGAAATCCTGTGGTGTAAGTGACCCAAACACACAGTATTTTCATGTTGGTTGAGGTATTTTTTATAACATTTTGTGTTTGAGGGAAAAGCTGTTTATGTCTTCTCTCAGACGTCGCTTTATCAGGAAAGTATTTAACTGTAGTAAAACACATACACCCAAAAATACTTGTTACATTATAGCTCTTTTTAAAATCACATTTCATTGTATTATTTTTTTTAATTAATAATATTTAAGTAGTTAAAATATTAAAGAGGTATTTTGCTGAAGCAAAACTAGATCATTGTAATCTAACTTACCCATTATAAGAAAAAACAAATCTCTGAGGGTGTAAATAAATCTCAGACATGCTTCTGCTTTTGGCTTATTTCTGCCTTCATCACAAAGTCTTAAACATAACCAAGAATTCTCTTTCTCTTTTTTTCCTGTCTCCCATGTATGTGAACATTAACTATTAAGCCTAAAAGCATATTGATATTTTTCTTGAATTATCTCATGACTGCCTGTTTTGTCTCTATGATTCATTTCTGCTCTTTGAATTTGTCAAATTATTACTGGCGTGGAGTTCTGATGTGAATGTTTCCCCCTCTTTTTTGTCTTAAGGAACTCACTTCCTATGAAAATAATCAGAGCACTGTCAAGCCTACCAGTAATCTGTGACCTAGAACTCACCCCAATACTTCTCAGAATGATGAGTTTCTTAATATGTTTGGGCTTTGCCAAACCATCACATATTTTAAAATATAGTTCTGGTTTTGAATTTCCAAATGCATTCACTTTGAATAATTTCATAACACTAATACTTTTAAATGGGAAAATGTGAATTGGGTTGGAAGGCTTACTTTTTGCAAGCGTCCTTCAGCTCAGGTAACCTGTCACGGGGTTTCATAACGCATAAGGCAGCAAACAAGAAGTCACTTGTCAGAGCCGTCTGTTTCCTGGTAGTTTACACACCAGAAACTGAAATCTGAGAACAGCCCTTGAAGGAAAACAAAGAGCTTTACAGTATTTTTTTTTTCTTTTCAGGAAAACACACAGAAGCTAATTTTAGCTTCTTGATCAGATTGACCCAGCCTTTAACCCTGGCAGACGTTACCCCACACACTTCCAATGGACAATAGTTTGCATACCAGCCTCGCGCTGGAAACAGATGTGTGCAGGGAGCGGCCCCTCCCTCCGGACTGAGCCCGCGCTGTCCTGGGCGCTGAAACAGACAAGGTCCTTCCTAATTGGGGTAAAAACTGGGGCTTCCTTCACATTTCAGACTACAAGCTTTCCTGACTTCTTAAAAATTTATTATGTCACAGTTCTGTTTTGACCCGAGTTTCAAAATATCATTCACTAGAGAAACATCTCTTGGCTTCAGCATGAGTTCTATCCTGGGGAAAAAAAAAAAAAAGAAGAAATTGTTAGCAGCTGCGCTACTCATGAGTGATGGTTACACAGTTTATATATTAAAACGTTTGGAATGCGAACAATTACCTCTTTTACTTTCCCACCAAGTCTCCTATAGTTTATATAAATTGCAGTTTTATTACCAAAGAAACGGCAGTCTTCCCCACCCCCCGCCCCCCGTTCGCCCCCGCCCGTCCTGCCCTTGCCAGGCACGCTCCGGGAAGGGCCCGCCCCCGGCCACTGGCCCGTCCCCCGGCAGCGGCTCCTGGCAGCCCCGCTAAGAAGGAGCCCCGAGGGCTGCCAGCTCAGCAGGATTTAACGTAGCCTTCTCCACACCTCTGGGGAGACCCACTAACTGCTGAAACGCTAGAGAGTTTTCCCATGTTTGCTGGGAGACAAGGAACAATTTCTGTTTCCTTGAGCGATGAAAGAGAATGTTTCCTGTCTCGTTTACTGTAGTAATTGCCTCTCTCTAGACTCCCCCTCACTCTGGGATGCTGTAATTGGGTGTAATATGTGTGTCCATGTGCAGAGCCCACGTACGGAAGACACAGGAGGACCATTTTGCCAGGACTTTCCATGACTGTTTTGGTAAATTCCTATTTGGAACCTATGGCTCTGGGACTTCACTGAAATCACAAAGCAACTTAATGACCGTGGGGTCTGAGCTAGGATCCCAGGGCCAGGTCCCCAGCTGAGGCCCTCACCCACGTGTGCCGAGCAACTTAGTGACCAGCCAGAGTGTTCTTCAGGCTTACAGGCATGAAATCCTCCTTGATACTTTGAATCTGTAAAAGATGAATTTAGGGGAATGCGTGATAGTTTTTGAAAGCTGAGACTTTATGTTACAGAGCATCGTGTAAATTACAGTGCTTATCAGAATTTTAGAAACTAAATGAACATATTCTTCAGTGTATACGTGTTTTCTGCTTCTTTAAAACATTCTTCTCTCTTAAAAATAATTACGAGCACCTCTTATCCCTCTAGGTGAACGGTTTACATTAAAATTTAAATATGCAGAATTCTAGGAGATTGTAATACATCTGAATAGAATTATGTACAGTAAATAGATGTTGGACTGTTATGATAATAATTGCATATTAAATATATTTAATGCAAAAAAAATTCTAAACTTTATAGGGCACATAAGCAATTATTGGTCAGATATCTATAACAAAATATTATCTCTTATATTAGCAAGTTAATAACCAATAGCTACATTTGAACTTTGTGAAGGGAGTTTAAACTATTTTCCTGGAATTTTTGTTTGACTGCCAAAGGGGGAAAATTTTCATTGGATTTTGATTGTGAAATCCAGTACTTTTTATGTGTACGTTTTTATTACCAAGGGATTCTTTATCCACCTTTTATTTTTTCATAATAAAGTTCATACATCTTTCAGTAATGCATGAATAGCAAATATCACCCTGAGTTCTTCCTCCCCACTTAAAATTTATGCTAAATATGTTTTCAAGCATGTGAATCTCATTTCATTACTGCTGAGTCAAGATAGATAGCTTATAAACGATAACAACAGATTAGGAAATACACAGTTTCGTTAAATAATGGTTATATCGTCAGAGGGCTTTTATATTAGTATCAGACGGAAGTTTTTGTCTGATGTACGTAGTTATTGTTGTGCAGGTCGCCAAAGGAAACACTCTAAATTGCAGGAGTAGTTTCTGCTTAGCATGAAGGTTGCCTGCATGCACGATATTACTTTATTGTATGTTCTCATGATCACAAGGGAGCAGTGAGGTGAGCATGACCCCCGCAGCTTCTGCCTGTCATCTTCTTGTCTTGGTGGAGAAACCTGACCCCACATGCAGATTTTTAAACGGCTAGAAAGAAGTATCCTTCAAGGAACAGACCTCTTCCATGAAGCTTTCCTGATGTGACAAGTTACAGCCAGTAGTTTCCACACGAAATGCTGAAGCCCATTGAGTTAACTCTCTCTTGAGTTTACTAGCATAAGCACCTGCTACGGACGAGGTAGGACACCTGGGCCTTGCCTGTGTTAACTTTTTATGTCTCTCAGTAACCCTGTAGGTAAGTGGTGCTCTCCTTAGTCTGAGGCAAAGGAGGGTGAAATGGCTTACCCAGGATCACAAGGGGGGCAAATAGTAGATCTGGGATTTAAACCCAGGCTCCCCACCGAAATCCAAAATGCAGAGTGCACTGATTTTTATAATCTAGTGTTTATGTATATGTGTGTGCTACATACATGATGTGAATGTGTGTGTATATATACGTGTACGGGCATATGTGTGTATATACACCTGTGTATTACATGTATATATACACAATACGTGTGTACATATATGTGTGTGTGTATATATGCATGTGTATACATTTGTATATATGCATGTGTATATGTGTGTGCATGTGTGTATATGTGTGTGTGTGTATATATATACGTGTGTATATGTGTGTGTATAGAGTGTGGGTATGCATGTGTTTATATATGGGGGTATATATGTGTGTATATGTGTGTGTGTATCTGTGCGTCTATGGGTATGTGTGTTTGTATATATGTATGTGTATACATTTGTATATATGTGTGTGTATATGCATGTGCATGTGTGTATATCTATGTGTGTCCATGTATGTGTATATGTGTGTATAGAGTGTGTGTGCATGTGTTTATATATGTGGGTATATATGTGTGTGTACATGTGTGTATATGTGTGTATATGCGTGTATATCTATGTATGTATGCATGTGTGTGTATAGAGTGTGTGTATGCATGTGTTTATATATGTGGGTATATCTATGTGTGTATGTGTGTGTGTGTGTATCTGTGTGTGTCTATGGGTATATGTGTGTGCATGTGTGTACAGAGTGTGTGCATGTGTTTATATATGTAGGTATATGCGTGTGTATCTATGTGTGTGTGTATATGTGTGTGCATGTGTGTATGTGTGTGTATAGAGTGTGTGTATGCATGTGTTTATATATGTGGGTATATCTGTGTGTGTATCTATGTGTGTCTATGGGTATGTGTGTGTGTATATATGTATGTGTATATGTGTGTGCATGTGTGTATCTATGTGTGTCTGGGTATATGTGTGTGTGTATATATGTATGTGTATATGTGTGTGCATGTATGTGTGTGTGTCTGTGTGTGTGTGTGTGTGTATATGTATGTGTATATGTGTGTGCATGTGTGTGTGTGTGTATCTGTGTGTGTCTATGGGTATATGTGTGTGTGTGTTTGAGTGTGTGTGCTTGTACTAGTTCCCCCCCCACCACCACCGCCCAGGTGGCATTTCTTCTCTCACTTGGGAGAAAACTTTCACTTAGAGAAACCCTAACTTTGAGTCATTTCAAAGTTGAGTCATTACAATAATCTGTCCTTGATATTCTAGTTTTTAAAATTCATTAGCTCTGCTTTCTCTTGGCTAATACATTTTCATATACTCAGTTAAGTTTCCCAGCAATGTAACAGATCCAGAAGATTTTGGGTAATATTGTTATCCATTGTCATATTTATACCGTGAATTTGCATTAATGTGCATTCAGATGGGGATTTTACGTTTTCCCATCTTGTGTAGTTTTCTGTTGGGCTGGTGACTAGGAGGCATATTTTAAGACCAACTATATATTTCAGGAAACTTAATAAAGTGATTTCACTTTTTCCCCTTTTTCTTAGCTCTTTACAGCATTATAATTTTTCTTTCTTTTGCATTCTCCTTAAAAAAAAAAAAAAAAAGGAAGAAACTCATGACTTCATTTTATTATAACCTCCTTTAGGATCCACCAGGCCTTTCCCCTCCCCCTTCTCTTCGCCCAGCGAGTGGCCTGCGGGCTGTGAGCTCCCCAGAGAGCCGAGCGGTGCTCCCAAGGCAGCCTCACTGGGAGCTGTTTGCCCTCACAAGGACAGAAGCAGTTAATGTGCTTGGTTCTGCTACAAAGTAAATGGCCTGCTGAGAACTTGTTTGTATTTGTATATGTTTTTATGGTTGATGTTTTCAGTGGCCCATGTTATAAAGTAAGCCATAACTACTTCTGTAAACACGTTACAGTAGTAAAGCAAAACTGTATATTCCTAGATATTTATATCACTTCACTCAAAGCCTTGGAGTGAAACGTGAAAAATTAAAAAAAAAGATTTCTTCCCAAACATTTCAGTTAGAAACTCCATTTCAGATCCTTGGCAGTCTCATGTATAGGCTTTCTCGCATGATTGTTGAATAACATGTTATTATACGCGGGGAAGAATAGTTCTTTTGTTGGCTGCATTACATTTTGTGGTGAAATTGGAGAAAACAAATCATTAAGGAAGTCTATTTTGGTTCAAGACATTACACACTTATGACGAGTCTGGTTTTTAACCTTGCCAAGTTGAAAGAAAATGCAGACCCATTGGTGCTGGAACGGGAAGGCATGTTGCAGATCGCAGGCCGTCAGCAGCATCGTGTGTGTGTGTGTGAGTGTGTGTGCAGGGCAGCGGCGGATGACATAGGTGTGTGTGGACACCAGCGTGTATATAGCCCTGCTGCTATTCTTAAGTGCGGCCATGGCTAATTCACCAGTGACTGGCTTTCTAGATCCTGCTCCAGAAGGAAGCAGAAGGATGTTTTCTTAATGACATGGTAACTCTGATAATCTTACCAGACCTGCTTTCCTCGGGCAGTTTCCCTGGTCTCCCGAAACCCTATTGCCACTCCTCCATTGAAACTCCCATGGAAGCGGTGTCCTGTGGTCAAAAGACAAAAAGAAAAGCTTCCGCAACTTAAAAAAAAAAAAAACGTGTCTGTGTGTATCTATTTGCTGCAGTTAGCATGAGCAGAGAAAACGGTATGAAAAGAAAAATGCCAAACTTTGTACTTGGTCAATGGGTTGAATTCAACTTTGTTTGAAAGAGGTGGAGAAAGTCTTTATATACTTTTGTGTTCTTTGATTTGTTACAATGAGAATGTATTACTTTTCTATTAAAGTTATAAAAAAAATAGAAAACACAGCCAAATGTTTTGAATTACCAATAGCAGTCTGACATCTTTCCTCTCTGGATACCTGTATTTTTTGGGGGGGAGTCTTTTATTTTTTTTAATTATTTAATTATTTATTTCTGGCTGTGTTGGGTCTTTGTTGCTGCGCACAGGCTTTCTCTAGTTGAGGCGAGCGGGGGCTACTCTTCATTGCGGTGCGCGGGCTTCTCATTGCGGTGGCTTCTCTTGTTGTGGAGCACGGGCTCTAGGCACGCGGGCTCAGAGTTGTGGCACGTGGGCTCAGTAGTTGTGGCTCATGGGCTTAGTTGCTCCGCGGCATGCGGGATCTTCCCGGACCAGGGCTTGAACCCGTGTCCCCTGCATTGGCTGGCGGATTCTTAACCACTGCACCACCAGAGAAGTCCCGGATACCTGTATTGTAGAAGAGGGTTAATGCACCTGAATAAATCTAACAGTGGTACTTTGTGGAATCCCTGTAATATTGCCATCAGGAGTTCCTGAGCTTTGAAATGAGACAGAACTGGGATGCAGCCCTAGCCTGGTCCTTAGTTGATGTGATTTAGGACAGCTAAATAAGCTCTTTGGACCTCACTTTCCTCACCTAGAAGGACGTCATAAAAATACCATTTCTGTTAAGATGGTAGAGATGAGTGGAGATGATTAAAGCTGCTAACGTGTGGCAGAATTCCCGTAAATGCCGCCGAGAGCATAGCTGAGCACACAGTAGGTGCTCAGAGCTATGGGATGGGTTAGGGTCAGGGAGTAAGTGATTACTTTTCTGCCATTGCTGGCCCTGCCCGGCCACCTCACCGGTCATGACGGTCAGGGTCAGGGTCAGATGGAGGCCAGGCCTCCGCTCAGCTCAGCGCCCATACTCGTGGAACAGCGGGCCCTCTGCTCAGCGACTTCTCCTTTGCAGACAGCGGTGTTACTAGCAGACACCATGTATCAGAGCTGGGAAATGTATTGTGTCATGCACAGACTGCTTTTACCAGTTGAAGTGCTTCCTTTTTCTCTCTGCTTTGCAATATTCTACCAGTCTGGGTTTTCTCGTGAGCGAACTTTGCAAGAGTAAAAGCGAGAGAGGACATCAGAATAAGGGGCCGTCCAAAGAGCTGAAGGATTAAATAGGAAGTTATCTGCACACTCATCCTGGCCTTCTACTGCTCCTGTTCTTTTTCATTAGAAAGAAAAAAGGAAAGGAAAAAAGAAAGAAAAAAGAGAGAGAGAGAAAGAAGGAAGGGAGGAAAGAAAGAAAGAAGAAAAGAAAAGAAAGGGGGAAGAAGGAAAGAAAAAGAAAGGGAGGAAGGAAGGAGGAAAGAAAGAAGAAAGAAAGAAAAAAAGAAAAGAAAGAAAGGGAAGAAAGAAAGGAGGAAAGAAAGAAAGAAAGGAATCGAAAGGCTTGTTCCTTACCTTGCATGAATGGGAGTGGGTTTATTTTTTTAAATCTCACTTGAGCAACTTACTGACTCTTTTTAATAAAGCTTGGTTCAAAGCATATGTGAGTCATCACAAAGGAGAAAAACTAACAAAAATTCAGACTAATTTTCTCCTAGTTTTCCAAGAAATGGATTATTCCATGGTGTTACTCACCAAGTGGAGTGAATGTCCCCTTTCGAGCCCCTGGGCAGGGCTGCCACCTCTGTCCAGGTACCTTTTCATGTGTGATCAGTAAGTCCAGACCACAGGAGCCTCTTTTGAGAATTTCATAGCAAAAACAAAGGCACTGAGATTTTCTACCGTAACTTTTTTTTCCAAAAATAGTTATCTAATGTTTACTTTGTGAAAATATCACTTTTTCTGTATACATTTGCACATGATCACTTGGTGGGTTAAACGTATTACTTATGGGGTGACTGACACTCTAAACTTGCCTCAAACCTGAGGTGAATTGTGGAAATTTTTAACTAGATGAATTGCTTTTTTACTGCAGGCAGTATATGCACTGGGGAAAAATGTCTTAAATGATCCTAAAGCATTTCAAGATAGAGCAAGTCCCAGCCTTTTATGCTGAAAGAGATGTAGTACGCACTTGGGGGGGTCTAACCCACAGCAGAATTCATTTCCTTTTACAGACGGGTATTTCGTAGCACGATCACGTATGTTTTGTCTTAGAATTTATGATGTTTTATTGCATGTGTCCTGTTGTCCCCAAATGTGACTCGTTTTTTCACATTTGATTTAAAATAAACATCTTTCTTTTTCTTAGTACAAGTCAACTAAACACAGAACTGTTCATCCTATCATTTTTCATTGGAAACTGAAATATCCAGAAACTGAAATGTCAAGAAATTTTACAAAATCATAAAATAAATACCAGTTGTTTAATTGGTTCTGTATAATGAAATTTAGAATTATAATTCTAATTATAAAGCAGAACTGTTTCAATATGTGAGCTTTGAAATACACACACACACACACACACACACACACGCACACACACACAGACACAGATTTTTTGGTAAAAACATTAAATACCTTCAAATTAAATCTGCTCATCTTCCACTTGAGAGTTCTTTAAAACTATAGACATAAAGTAGCTTTTATATTGTTGAGCCTTACACCATTTAAGTCTTCACAATAGCCCTGTGGCACATGGACAGACTTTGAGAGAGCAGCCTGGGTGGGCCCTGAATGTTCCAAAGGCAGCTGCACTTTTTTTTCCCAGGTACCCTTATCTTGGGTCTTAACGTTGAAAACATTGCAAGACTTGCCATAAAGTTCTGATAGTCTTTCTGGTCCCAAAAGTTACCCTTCTTTTAGAAGGAAGAAAAAGCCCTTCTAGCCATGGTCCTTTGGGAGTGGGTGCTTATCCTTTGTGAGAAGATTCCCGTCTCTGTGAGGAAGGGAATGAAACCTCCGGGCCTGGGGAGCTGGAAACCCTTGGTAGCCAAGGTAGATTTAGTCAGACTCTTACCCCAGAACTGATATTCTGATTGGGTTTACAATTCTGTGGTCAGTATTACTTCTTATCAACAGGTGAGATCTGCTGACGTGAAAATGGAAACACAAAAAGGGGGACAGGCTTCAGGTCGCCCCGGAGCCAGGGGCTGCACCAATGCACCATGTTTGTGATGCCAGATTTTCAAAATGTGCTCGCAAGAAGCAAGTATGATTTATAATCCAGTCCCTACCTTTCTTTATATGAAACCAAGTATTACTAGTTGTATTAAACAATGAATGGAGTTTATTCTGTGACTTTCCCCCAATATTTCAGTTTCCAGCTAGAGAACAATAGGATGGGACAATTCTGTGTTTAGTTGACTGTGCTAAGAAATATTTTTTACAAGTTTTTGCTTTAAATCATATTTGAAGAGCATAAGTTAGTGGAGACTTCTTTTCTAAAGGAAGGCCAGTGAATTGCTTTTTCTCTTACACTTGAAGCTCTTAAGGGTCTCGTGGGGATGTTGTAATCCTTGGAAAGATGCTCTTATTAAAAGCTCTGGAGCTTTCTCTGTTTTCTCAACCATCCATTATTAGCTATCTAGAACTAATTACTCCCAAGGCACCTCTTTAGGGATTTTATGATTCTCTCTGTCTCCTGGGACATCATGTAAAGTTTTCAGATGAAAAAGGAAGCCCATAAGAATTCCTTCTTTTTCGTAAATCAGATGAAAATAGGAATGACTTAGGAATAGTCGTTCCTAAAATAATTTCACTCCCCCTTCCTCTTCCCTCCCCTTCACCTCCCTCCCCCCTCCCTCCCCCTCCCCCTCCCTCCCTCCCTCCCCTCCCTTCCTTCCCCTCTGTGTCCTCCCCTCGCTCCTCATCCTCCTTTCCCTCTCCCCCTTCCCTTCCCTTTCTTCTTCGCCTCCCTCACATCCTCCTCCTGAATTTCCTGGAAGATTCTACAGCTGCTCCACTGGGAACCTCTGGTTCTCTCTGCATCTCTACCAAAAGTCTGAAGTCGTCAGTAAGATTCACCCGGTCCCCGTTTGCTGCCTTCAGCCTCCCTTTCATGAGCTCCTCACATGAGTGGCCGGGAGAGCCAGGCGTCCCGCAGCCCACCCTGCGCGGCCAGGCCCGTGACCCTGCCCTTCCCGTCACCTGGCCCAGGCTACACGGCCTCTCTTGGGCTGTGAGCTCCCTGCATCCTACTAGGTCCTCAGCTGAGATCTGACCTCTGTAAGCGTTGCTCCAGCCCAGCTTTCATCCCATTCAGCACAGCACCTCCCTCCACTGTGCTCCTGTGGCATTGTATACAGAGCTGTATTTTAGCATTTCCCATATCTTAACCCTAATTCTCTTCTCCTCCTTGACTGTGATTTCCATGTCGTTATTTTTATATATCCAGCGCTGTACCAGGAGCATAGTAGGTGCTCAGTAAACATTAGTTAGATGAATAAGATGAATGAACACCAGAGCTTCTAATTCTAAAATTATGGACGCAAAACATTTTAAAATTAGGTACTGGATTTGTGTTAGGTATTGAAAGAGGATTATGTGAACACAGTCCTTTCTTTAAAGGACCATCAAGCTTCTTTCCACGCCAGTCAGGCAGGGATCCATACGGTGTTGTTCTGGATTCGCATCGTAACTTACAGGGAAGCTCTCACAATGTCCGGAGCCCTCGATGTCCTGCAAATGAAGGGGGAGGATGTCCTCAAATTCCTTGCAGCAGGAACCCACTTAGGTGGCACCAACCTTGACTTCCAAATGGAACAGCACGTCTACAAAAGGAAAAGTGATGGCATCTACATCATAAATCTGAAGAGAACCTGGGAGAAGCTTCTGTTGGCAGCTCGTGCCATTGTTGCCATTGAAAACCCAGCTGGTGTCAGTGTCGTATCCTCCAGGAATACTGGCCAGCGAGCTGGGCTGAAGTTTGCTGCTGTCACTGGAGCCACTTCTGTCGCTGGCCGCTTCACTCCTGGGACCTTCACTAACCAGACCCAGGCAGCCCTCCGGGAGCCAGGACTTCCGGTGGTTACTGATCCAGGGCTGACCACCTGCCTCTCCCAGAGGCCTCTTACGCTAACCTGCCTACCGCTGCTCTGTGTGACACAGGCTCTCCTCTGTGGTATGTGGACATTGCCATCCCGTGCGACAACAAGGGAGCTCACTCGGGGGGTCTGCTGTGGTGGGTGCTTGCCCGGGAAGTTCTGCGCGTGCGCGGCCCCATCTCCCGTGAACACCCCGGGAGGTCATGCCTGACCTCCACTTCTACAGAGACCCTGACGAGATTGGAAAGGACGAGCAGGCAGCAGCTGAGAAGGCTGTGGCCAAGGAGGGATTTCAGGGTGAATGGACCGCTCCAGCTCCTGAGTTCCCTGCTGCTCAGCCGGAGGTGGCGGACTGGTCCGAAGGCGTGCAGGTGACCCCGTGCCTGTTCCGCAGTTCCCCACTGAAGACCCCACTGCTCAGGCCGTTGAGTGGGTAGGAACGACCACTGAGTGGTCTTAAACTGTTCTTCTGCAACCTCTTAAAATGGAAATAGGTGGACGGAAAATAAACAGTTTCTAAAAAAAAAAAAAAAAAAGGACCATCCAACTTATTCGGAGAACGGTGGAGAGCAAAACGGGACTGCAGACCAGCAGTCGCTGTTATCACAGGTGGAGTTCTCCTGTCCACGGGCGACGGGCAGCACCGCAGCCTTCAGCAAGGCCCAGAGGTCACGCCTGTGGACGCTCCCACGCAAGAGGCCAGATACCTCCTTTGCCGCTAAGTCCCCCAAAGCATCATGGAGGTCTCTAGTTTAAAAAAACTCGTGTACGATCAAAATACTGGTAGTGATCATACATATAAAATTTTATATGTTGAAGATACAGTAAAATGTAATAGTCTACTAAAAATTAAAAGCAGCACGCATTTCTTTCATTTATACAAGATGTATTTAATCACCTACCAAGTGCAGAATACCAGTGGGGGGTGTGGGGGACATAAAGATGAATGAAACTTAGCTGATAGTAAACTTGCATCACTTGTTGGTCCACATGTCTGTTCAGAGCAGTTCAAACTTCATAGCTGCATAGCGAATACCAGAAAAACCTCAGGACTCTGTTCTTGGTTGACTCCTATGAAACAGGACGTATTTCCACGGACAAGGTACAAGTTTTTAAAGAATTATTTCATCCTCTCAGCCTCAGTGGGCCTGAGAATTGACCCAGCACAGCAGTCCCTCTAAGTCATAAGAGACTAAAAGAAGCTTTTAGACTCTGTCCTCGTAGCATGGGACAAACTAATCAACAAGATTCTACTTCACATTATCAGAACCGTCCTAAACCATTGCCAGTTGTCCTGAGAACAACAAGGAGAAAGAGCCCCACGAAGAAAGGAGGGGCCGGCGAGCCCGGTACAAGGCAGCCCATCTCAGCGCCCGCCCGAGTCACCCTGCTGCGGCCGCCACCTCCGATTCCCAGGAAAAGCACCGGGCTCTCACGTGTTCAGTGCATGTAAAAAGAAGACAACCAAGTCTGTTCTAGTTTTCATAATTAACTGCCACCAAGATAACTTTTTAGTTTCCAAGATTGTTCTGTTTAAAAACGCTTGACTTCGATCCATCAGTGTCCTGATGCACTGAGCCACGGCGCTGAAGGAGAGTAACCTTCCCAAAGCCGATCTGACCTTGTCCTCACCCCCTTGGGCAGAGGAGACCCCTGCGATGGCCCCCCTTCCCTCCCCGTCATCTCCCTGTCTGTTCCCTGGACAGACCAGGCTCTCCAGGCCGCCTTTATTCACTCTGGTCCATCTGCCTGAAAACTGTCTCCATCCTGCCTCCCCGCTGTCCTCCCACTGGTCGTGCCCAGCACAGCTGCTCCTGAGCTGGCCTTCCCACCCCGGCCGAGTTAGGTTAGGAGCCTTCAGTCTGCACCATCCCAGGCCGGGGCCGCCCCGCGTCCCAGCCTCCAGGACGGCAGGGCTGCGCCTGACTGATGTCCGTGCCCCGGCCCCTGGCCTCAGGGTGGGCAGACAGCACCTGCTCAGTATCTGTTCTTTGAATAAATGGAAGAACTATTAATCAACTGAATCAGTTTGAAAATTGATATTAGTTAAAAAAAATAACCATCCTGGGTTTATCTCTGTGGCACCTGTTAGATCTCAGTATCCCCCCTGAGACTGTGAACATAAACTATATTCCAAGGATAACTGAGTTTTGTTCTTTGAGGCCATGGTCCGACCATTTTCATAGCTCGCCCCTAGCGGTCGCGTAAACGCTCCGGGAGTGGTTTGTGCATCACTTTCCTTCCACTCCCTCCTCTCTTTTCGTAGCTAACCCTGATCTATCCCTAGATTGCAGAATTCTTTCACTAGCCCTCGTCTTTGTCACCGGCTCTTTAATTTACACACTTGGTTGGCTGGTTCCTGTTACTTGGCCAACAAATCTGTCCTGTGTCGTCTCCTCTGAGTAATTTATAACCTCCATAAAATGCCACGTAGAGGCACTTTTTTACATTTTTGAGTAATGGTGAGAAAGAATTGCCCTGGGAATCAAAAATCCAATGAGTCATAGATTATTTTGTTATTTACGACCAGAGAGTGGTCATTGACAATATTTGGCAATTTTACAGCTATGAACCTAGGCTATTGTGCTTTAGAATGTAATTTATTAAGCAAATAAAACTCTTACTGGTAATGGGTCCTGTTAAATCTGGGGGACCACATGGGCTCCAGGCCGGTACAGCTGTGGAAGTTTCATAGTAGCGGCATACATCTTGGATGTCTGGACACTAATATTTTACACTTACTTCATGGTTTTATTTATTCAGTTGCCTTTATATTCTTGATTGGATTCTGACCAACCATTTTGGTTTAAGAAGTCATCAGCTTTGAGTAGAGAAGGAGGAGCCTGGAGAAAATAAAATGGATTTATGTTGAAAAAGCACAAATCCTTCTTTCATTACATATGGCATTTAGTAAATTCAGGCTTTAAAGAAACACCAGATGTGTTCATGGAAAATAACTGATGTAAAATCATCTTTGAAAAAGAAAAAGACAGGGACCTTCAACTTAATTACATATACCCGAGGGAGAGATACAGAAGTGGACACAGAGGTAGGTAGGTCAGTATATGCATGCACACCACACACACAGACACAGACCCACACACACAGCATACGCTGGTGCAGGAGGTGTCAGTGAGAGCTTACAGAGATGGGCAAGTGAGACCCAAGTGTGTATGTGGAAGGGGCACTAATGCAAATAAGACTGGAAGGAGATGAAACCAGGTTGTGACCTTGAGGGCTGCCCTTGTGCTCAGCCACGCCCCCTCGAGGCTCTCACTGCACCGTCTCGCGCTCCGTTATAATTTCCCACTTACTTTTCTGCCTCCCTGGTTAAACTGGAAGCCTCTTGCCATTTCCTTTACCAACTGTGCGCCACTCCTATGGGGGCCAGGTAGCAGGGCTGCTTGGATGAGCCCAGGCTTCCTCCCTGCTGGCTGCTCTGACTCTACTGCCCTGGACAAATGATGGTGCTCAGTCTGAAAATTCTCGGGCTCCTGGCTTTCCTGCGTTAATTTGTCGGAGTCCTTTATATTGTGTAGAATCAAGTCCTCTGTCAGCCGTGTGCAATGGGAGTATTTTCTCCTGGTCTCTGGTTGCCTTTTCGCTTTCTTCGTGGTTTCCTCTGATGTGCAGTCTTTGATCGTCGTCAAGTTTGGTTTATCATTTTCCCTTCAAGGTTAGTGTTATTGTGTCTTTCTCCAGAATCTGCTTGTCTCCGTGGTCATGTTTCTTCAGGGAGCTTTGTAGTGTTAGCTTTCATCTCAAGATCTGTGATCCACCTACAACTGCTTTTGTACATGGTGTGAGGTAGGGGTGGAGATTCATTCTTTTCTGTACGATATCCAGTTGTTCTAGAGCTTTATTGAAAACACCTTCCTTTTCCCCCACTGAATTGTTTTGGTATCTTTGTTAAAAATTAGAACAATATTTCAGTTTTTGAAATTCATTCTTTCATCCATAATTCTTCCAGTGAATTTTAACTGGGTTCACATTATGGTCATTGCCAAACAGCATGAAACACACACATGTTCCTGCTCTTGTGGGGTTTACAGTCCATGGTTCTACCCTTCGGTTTAGATTGAAGCAAGGAAGGGATTTTATAAGAGAGTAAAAATCTGTCATTGTAAGTACAAGATCGCTGTCAATAAATCTCACTTTCTCTAATCTGTTCTTTGAATTATAAAATAAATATTATAACTAAAAAAAAAAAAAACACACACACAACTAAAATACTGAACATGCTTTTCCAAAGCACACAGACTACCTCTGCCCCCAACCCCCAATATTGAGATTCTTGGGTCTAAATGAAGACCATGTATGCAGATGACATTTGTCATTAGGACTGGGCATGTCAGCACTTGATGAGGCCTGATGGCGGCACAATGACAGACACATAGAGTGAACTGTGGCTTTCAACTCTGAGGGAACCATTAGCTGATTTGTGAATTTGAGTGGTATCTATTATGCTTCTATTTTTGAAAGATAACTATTGCTTAAATAAAATCTTAGGTTTCGATTATAGGTATTAGTGTGTGAAAATATCAACAGAGCCTTCTTCCTGTTTTGAAATGTAAGAATCCTAAATTCTAACCTGGGCAAATTCAAATCCATTATACGTCACTGGCACATACTAATGGCTGTAATAACAGAAGGCTTTTGAACCAAAATCCAAAATGGATCAAGTTGAAATGGTGTTTCCACAGCCCTATTTAAGTTACAAATGGGCCCACAGACCAGGGTCTCTGACGACCGTGGTGCCCGCACGGTTTCCTTTGACAATGGATGGGGCACCCGTGCCCAAATTCAGAGACTTTTAATGACTTGAATTGCTTTGACAATATAAGCCCTGATCCAAAGGAATCTGCTTCTTGAATCCAAAACTAAGATCTCAATTTATAAGAACAGAGTTTTAAATTTATAAGAACTTTTAGTGTAGTATTCAATATTTTAAGTAGCCCAAATAAGCAAATACTAAGACCTATTTTACTAGTGGGGATAACTCTCTTCCAGGCTCTAAGGTTGATTTTTGAATGGCTAAATACTTCTTCCAAAGTAAGGGATTAATTTGGACTTGGAACAAAGTTGGTTATCTAGATACATTTTTACACACAGATCACAATTACAAATATCCACATTTTCATATAAACTGAAACCGTGCGATAGAGGAGCCCCAAACTGGAAACCGCCTAAGTGCCGTGGACCAGAGTTTTGTGAACTGTTTTCATCTCAGAGCCCCATCCCCTCCCCTTAACACCCTCTTAAAAATTGTTGAGGATCTCAAGCAACTTTTGCTTTTGTGGCTTGTATCTACCAATATTTACCATATTAGAAAATAAAATGGTGATATTTAAGAGATATTTATTAATTCTTTAAAAAAAGTAACATGGTAGAAATATTTTATGAAGAATAACTGTTTTTAAAAACAAAATATTTGTAAGAAGAGTAGCATTGTTTCACATTTGAAAAAAATCTCTTTAATGTCTGGATGAATAGAAGACAGTTGGATTCTCTAATCTGCTCTGACAGTCTTGCAGTGTCCCAACTCAGGTGGCCTCTGGAGGACCCCTGCACACTCATGAGAGAAGGATAATGGCAAAGGCACAACATCCTCGTGTTATTAGAAAAATAATTTTGCCCTGGAGACCGAATTACAGAGTCTCAGGCAGGGACCTCCAGGGTCCCCGGATCACACTTTGAGAACTGCGGCTCTGGAATGCTTATGGGCTGCATCAGAGCCATACAGCACAACACCATACAGCCTTACAAAATGGCATGGATGTGTACCCTTTCAATACACAGGAACATATGTTTAATAATACATGCTCCCCCTACTTAGAAAACAAACAGTGTGTCTTAGAATACTTCAGTGCATATAGAACACAACAGAAAAAAGAAAGATAAAGCATACATTTCAGACCACTTCCTATATCAGTACTTCATAAAATCAAACAGCATGACATTGAACCATCTCAAAGGGCTAAACCAATAAGCTACCTTATGGAAATCTAAGAATGTAAAGATGGAGCTATAAGTTCTATGTGACAGGAAAGGGACCCATCAGTTCCTACAATGAGATAAAAAAGGAGGAAAGTTGATACTCTAATACAGACAGTAAGATGTTTGTCTTAATTTCTCTTTGATATAGAAAGCCACTCAACTTCTTTAGAAGGTTGGCTACAGGATACTTGGCGACTTTTTTTTTTTTTCCCCACAAACAAAAGTTTTAATTTTGTTGAAGCACTTGGAAAAATATTCCACTGAGGTCCTGGGGTTCTCTGCCTTTGAATTTGCAGAGATGACCTTAGCCTAGAAAACATCAAGAGCAATGCATTTCAGCTGCCAGTGGAAGTGAGCATCTGATAGTAAAGAGCTTGGGGGAAGCACAAAGTAGAATAAACACATTTCTGTCATGTAAAAATGTCTATTGATAAGGCTTAGAAGTGAATCTCTAGTAAGTTTTTAGAATTTTCTGTTTATTGGCTTTGTGTTTTACTTTAGCACATTTTGACTTTCTGTAATTTCAAGTGGAAGTGTATACAATTCATGATAAATAAGAGATCTATGTGTCCTCTGGTAGTGGGGGAGCTAGTGACTCGGGGTGGTGTGATCAGCTGAGGGGACAGCTGGCCCTGAAGTTCTGATTCACTGGCAGTGTTAGCACAGAGCAGCGCTTTTCACCCCAAATCCCTGAAGTAACGGAGAGAAAAGCAGAATGGCCCCAGAAATGTAGGTGGCCAAGGCATGGTTGCTGGTTAGGGGACCAGCCTCTGGGATGGTTGAGGGGGTCTGGGTGCAGCCCCAGAGGGGCTGGGGGAAGGACGCGGGGTTGGAAAGGCCTCCATTAGAGCCAAGTTCATGCGCGAAAGCAAACCCTCCAGGTAGCCAGCTTGCTCTGTGAGCTGAATAAAAGACTCTAATTGTTCCTGCTTCCTCAGAGAAAATGAGCTGATTAATCCACTGGCCATAAAGCAGTTACAGAACGAAGACAGTAAAGGAAACCAAGTACTGGTGACCGTTCCATCTCACCCTTGAGTCCTGGCTTTACCTTGTCCTCGGCTTTGTTCTCCTGGTGAATGGTCAAGTCAGTATCCTTTTCTTTCCTGGGGGCCCTGGCATTGCAGCAACTCTCTCAAGATACGCACGCAAAATCAGACACCTCTGAGCTTCAAGCAGCAAAAACCAACTCCTGACCGTGTGCACCCTGGCCTTACAGTGGAGTTCCCACCGCGTTGCCTGCACCTCGGGGTGCAGAGCTGGCTCTCTCCCGAGAACCTCGCCCCCTCTCTCCCCGCCTCGTTTCCCCTCAGTGTAACCCAACACTTCGGCAACTGGAGGCCCAAATAGTCTTGTTAACTTAAAAGTTTTCCTTCAGATTTATTGACCCAGCAGAGTTGGACAGGGTGAGCGTTGACCCACGCCTCGCAGGTATTTCTTTAATTACTGGGCTGGCGTCTCTAGGGCCTCATAAAAATGTGCAGTGTGAGTCGGTCATAACGGCACTGCGTGTTTATTTATGTATTTATGTATGTATGTATGTATGTATTCGGGGGGTGGGGGAATCGGGGGTTTTCTAAGGGGAGCCTCTGCCTTCTGCCATAAATTGTAGCTGTGGCCTTGATAATACTGTGGTTGAACAATAAGGGCTCCAGGACTGCTCCCTGAAAGAGATTAAACTGTAATTAAACTCCACTATGAGTAAGGAGGGACGGAAAAAAGAAGAAAAAAAAATGTGGTTTCCTAAGGCAGAAAAGAAATACATTGACTGGTGTTTACAGCCCAGAGACGTTTTTTGCCATCTCGACTACAAAACAGTCTTATTTTTAGCCAGCCAAGGTTTTGCAAGAAGGCCGTATCAGTCCCACAGTGGTGTTCTTTGAAATAATTGCACCAAGCTGGTCCCAAGTCAGCAGCACTGACGGGGAGGCAGGAGGAAGCATTTCTCAAGCCCGCAGTGCTGGTGACATTTGCTTTAACACTGAATTATGTCGGCTGCCTGCGTGAAGTTCCACCTAATGGGAAAAAGAATTTAACTGGGTCGTAATTGAACATACAGCTACATAATATCCTTTTGTTTAGGCTCAAAAATGGATTTTTTTAAACCTACTTATCAGCGCAGCTATTAAATATTGTGGCTCTCAGGCTATCAGTCTGTGATCAGCACGGTTAGTGCATTTTACCTTCCAAGGAAGTGCACTTGAGCCAGCTGGAGCGCGAGAGACGGAGGAGCCGGGAAAGTCGTAATTGAAACAGGCGACTGCTTCAGCACAGACAGGAAATAAAAGGAACACTGGCCCTCCAACGGATTAAATTAGATGTTTCAAATTCAGACAGTATCAGGAAAAAGAAGACTTACGGGAGGGGAAAAGGGTAACCGTAAGTTCATTCAGCCGACTCCCCTGCTCCCCTCCTAACACGAGCTTCTGCTGGACCCTCACTGTGTGCCGGCCCCTACAAGGGTCGCCCCCAGCCCACCTCCTGCCCTCCCGCTCGTGTCACACCATCCGTCCCTCCTGCCTGTCCTCACCCTCCCAGGGTCCTTTGGTTTTCCATTTCCATAAATTAGGCGTGAAATTACGTTGGGCTGAGGATACAGGATTTCAGCTGTTTTATAGCTGGAAAGGAAAATCTTTCAGACCTAAAGCAAAAACATTTTTTTAAATACGCTTCCTGCCTATTAGTTTGAGATATGCCTATTTTAGAAAAGGCTTGCTTTGTAGAAACCTTCTTTCTTCTTTTTAATCTCATGGGATTCTGTCTCATCCTCCAGTTCAAGTCAAGTAACAGGGATTGAGTACCGACTGTATACAAGGCCCCCAGGCTAACTGGAGACTCTGGCATGTGTATGTTCACTAAGATGATCTTAACATATGTATAATTCAAATTCTCAGTGAGGACTTGTGCTACTTTGTTAAAATATTTTAGGTAGTAGATTTTGTTTTACATTGAAATAATCAACTGAAACTGTTGCAGCATTTTTGTTTTCACTTTCCTTATGTGCTACTGCATCTCAGTTTTTCTATTTAAGCGAATATGGGTCTTTGTTTAACAGAGTTTGCTTAAATATCCAAATTCAAAGTTTGTTATTAGCAGTGACTGCGACATTGCTCTTTAAGGTCAGTGCCTGTTTCAGCCCGGATAGCATCCAGTGTCGTTTATTTGTGGGGATGGGTAGCGTCGTTGGGTGAGGTATTTTCTCCGAGATATATATAAACACACTGAAAACGTCAACGAGCTAAAAATATGATCGCTCTGCCCTGTCCCCTCTTGAAAGCTGGTGACGGTCAGTGTTAGTGTCGCAGACGGATAGAATCCCAACTTTAAAGGTCTCTCTGAGGCTCCCTGGGTCCCTAAACCATCGTTCTGGGGGAGTGTGGGCCGCCCCATCCGCTCGGGCGGGCGCACTGGTTCAGCTTCTTGAATTGAGCCCTGGGAAAATTCTCGTGCAAACATCTGTTTCGTTCTCCCTGCCTCTGCCACGGGAGCAAGGTGGGGTGGGGAGTAAATACATCATGGGTGTGGGTTTGCATGGAAAATGTTGCGGGTTGCTTCCACTCCAGCTGGACAGCTTTATGTAGCTATAAACCTTTACTGCTGTATTAAGGTTCTATTCAAAGGGTATGAATCTCTGATATTCGTGGTCCAACAAAACTGTTACTAATTACTTATCTACTGAATAGCTACCAGGGCTGGCAGCTTGAACAGCAATAATCCAGGAATGTAGTATTCTCCAACAAGGGAACATTCTTGTTCGTATAAATAGCGTGGCTTGCATTTTTCAAACTCGAAGGAGCAAACTAGAAATGCATACCTACGTCCCCCATCAAGGCCACTGGGCTCAGCTTCCTCCCAGAAAGTATATTTCTCCCTTCCTGAAAGGTCATTCCAACGTGGTCTCCAAGAATGGGGGCATTATACAGAGAACTCTGGCCTCAGGCAGGCTGTGCTGATTGCTGGGTCCCAGGTCCAGGGTTGAGCGTCCCAAAGAGTGCCTGGAAGTGGGCTGGCCTCCGAGCAAGGGTCAGGTGGCTGCCCGTGGCCACGATCTGTGGCACCCACAGCCCTGAAGTGGCCAGCCCCTTTCAGGAGTTCCGGACCTCTGTCCTGCAGAAGTTCTCCCTGGAGCTTTGCTCTGGTGCATCCACATCTTCTGGGTGACTGTTCTTGGAGGCTCAAGCCGCCCCTGTGCATTCAGATGCAGAAGCGCATGCCTGGCTGCAGCCGCGTGTCCCAGGGCCGATGCCTGCCGGGCGGTGCTGTGAGGTGGCGGGTGCTAGCAGGCCCGTCAGCGCACTGGCTCGCCGTCGTGGCGTCACCTACTTGAGGCCTCACAGCAGCCCTCCTGAGACGGGCTGTGTTATCATCCGCTGTTACAGATGGGTGCACAGAAGCTCAGAGCCCGTGAGGAATTCACCAGCATCAGTACGCCCGGTGTGTGGAGCTGCTGGGATTCGCACGCAGGGCTCTGGGAATCTGAAGGCTTTTTAGTCCCCTGTATCACATATACGTGAGCTGCACCTTCTTTACTTTGAAAACCTGGCACGTTCAGCGTGAATGGTTCTCAGACGGCGGCCCCGTGTGGGCGGCGCCCAGCAGCCCGGTCAGGGTGGGTGGAGGGCAGGCAGGGAGAGGCGGCCACAGGGAGAGGTCCAGGCTGGCCCTGAGCAGGTGATGCGTCCCCACCTCCTGCTCTCCTTCCCAAACACAAGCCCTGAATAGTAGTGATTTTAATTATTAAAGAAAAAGGGACACCAAGGTGTGAATGACCCACTAGCTTTAACCCTTGGAGAGTTCGTTAAATCATTCTTTCTCTGACGTAAGCATGTGGGAGGTGTGTGCAGCAGGGGGTGAGTTGTCTTGTCTGTTCAGTGAGGGAGCCCCCAGATGGTTTGTCTAGTTTAGTGGGATGTCACGCTGAAGTCAGCCGTTTCAGATCTGTTGTGCATTAATGACACTAACAGCATTAAATGAAGAGCACACACACACACATATTCGAGACTTGCCTTTTCCAGTCTCCCACCCCCCCATTTCTCTTGACCCCCTTTGCGTCCTTTTCCTCTCCATGTGAGGCTCCGTGACACCTCTCTGCTCTAGAACGTGACCAAGGAAGGAAGGAGAACCAGGGTCTTCTTTTCCTGCCTTCCTTCGCCTCCTTGGACAATAATGAAGACCTTCAGACTTAAAATAAGGGTATATGTTGATTATTGTTTTCCTGTTTAAAAATGCACCCATCAGAGTTCTCAGATTTGAAAATGAAAACGGGAGGGAAGGAGTTTAGTATAAGCACCTTGGAGTCACGCGTCAAGGCCCATCCTGGGTGAAGACCCTGCCCGGCTGGAGCCCAGGGTCTGGTCAGCATGTGCAGTCTGACCCGAATAACAAGGCCATCACTGGGGATTAAATCCTGGGAAACTCAGCACTTTAAAGGGAACCTCTGTTTTGTTATCTGAACATTGAGGGCAAGAAGGAAGGGACTTGACTCTCCTGCCAGGAGGCTCTGGGCCTGGCTGGACCTGGCGAGGGGTACCCCTCCCTCCCCCCTCCCTGATTCCTACTCCGTCTCCCCCTCCTCCCCCTTCCTTCCCTCCCCCCTTCCCCCTCCACTCCCTCCCCCTTCCCCCTCCCCTCCCCCTCCCCTCCCCCTCGTCCTCTGGCTCCAGGTTCCTTCCCTTGCTCATCTTTGAACTAAACGATGTCCTAGGAATTGTTGGGAGTAAAGGTTTTGAAAGTTCATATTTAAAAATAAGCCGTGGTGATTGAAATGCCTCTTTACTGGCTTGGGAAGTGCTCGCTAGGCCCAGCACACCATCCATGGGACAGAAGTCAGATCGGGGCTTTCTGAGCTGTTTACGTCCGGCTGCTGCCTCGCTGGATTCCTGAGGCTGCTTCCCACGAGCCAGGAGCCTGTCTTCAAGCCAGCAGGTCTGTGTCGCGGCCTGCAGCTCACACCCCATTGTGGGTGTCAGCAGGGCCGGCTCTCACTCTCCCAGCCGTGCGGGCCCGACCAGAAGGGGGACCTGATGGCAAGGCGGGCGCTGGGGCTCAGAGTGCTGGCTCTGTTTGGCATCTCGGGGACCGGCGCTTGGACGGCTCCCAGACACATACCCCGCCAGGAGGGATGCTTGCTCCTGGAGAGTCAGTGGGCTGATTGGCTGCGAGGAGAGCCTGGAGCCCTTCTGATCAGAACGAGAGTCCCGCTCCCCCAGCCCCGCTCCTCCCGCACAGATCAGCTTCCAGAAAGCTGGGGTTGTTCCAGAGCCTCCCACATGGGCTTGCACAAGGCCCAGTGGTTCTACAGGTTCTGCCCTTTCCTGAGAAGAACTGAGTACAGGAAAGTTGACTCAATACATCCTTAAAAATCTGGTTTCTTTCAGAGTTGCCCGTTACGGTCACTTATTTGAAAATGATAACACAGTGGTGTGGGGTTGCATTTTTCAATAATAGCTTCTAAAACCTTAAAAATTTTCTCTTAAGGTGTGTGTGTGTGTGTGTGTGTGTGTGTGTGTGCGTGTGTGCCTGATGGCTGTATAATTAGAAGTAAACTCAAATCAGAATTTGGGCATGATTGGCCCCTTCCATATACAGCCACAGTTGAACTTTCTAGAATTACAGGATGAGTGTTCTTCTGAAGCTGGTACAAATGGATTGAAACCAAAACTGGGCAAGTGTGAAGACCTCCTGTCCTTTGACTGCTTTGTAAAAGAATTGCAAGAGGGCGTTTTCCAGGAGTGCTGCTGAGTGTGTGTAAAGCCAGGAAATAACTCTGTGACATTCATAGCGTTAGTACCGCACAATGAGTCAGAGACAGAGTTGGAACAAAGCTCGAGTGCCCTGCCTGTCATCAAAGAGCAGGGGTCTGACATGTGGCCAAGCCTGTCCTCGCCCCACGGAGGGGCACAGCTTTCCTTGTGGTCCGCGGGAGCCACGTCCGTGATGCACACGTGGTGCCGGGGCATCAGCACAGGAGCCGGACCCCTGGGTTCAGATCCTGGCCCTGCCACTTCCTGGGACCGTCTCTTCACTCCTTTGTGCTTCAGTACCTCCAGCTGTAAAATGGACGTCATACTAGTACTTACCTCATAGGACTCCAGCGGGGGATTAAACACAGTGTACCTACAGTCCTCCAGACTGCGAATATGTTTAGATGTTGGCAACTCTGATGCTGATGGTGGTGGTGATGGTGTTGACAGGTACTTGCCAGCATGCTTTGCGTGATCACCCACATCAGAACCTCGCAAAATAATCCGATAGAACGTCGCATAGGTAGAAACAAGTCTATTACGACATCCATTACCTAAACTAAAGAGAGATGTGAGAGGATTCTTTTTACCAGGTCCACCTGTACTTTTATCCTGCCGGCTCTAAGATTTAAAATCTCCTTTATCACAGCAGAATTACGAGTTAGTGACCATTTGATGTGGGTATAGTGACACCATTCTTCCTGCTTTCTTGAGCCTTTTGAATAAACATTTCTCATCGAAAGTGAAATAACATTTCCCCGACTTCTTATTAGTGAATGGGAAAAGGACCCCTACAAACATATCAAATGAGTGAAAATCACTATGGTTTGAGGAAGGAGAGTTTTACTAAGTGCCAGGGAAGGGAAAGCCTTATTCTCTGCTTCCTCGGGTTTTTTGCTACTAAAACAAAGTAAGTGTTCGGATGGAAAATGCAGCAAATTAATATTTTGTGTTTGTTATTTTTAATTGAAATGAAGAAGCAAATCAGTAGATTTTTATGTTGCTGAAAGAGCAAATAGACATAGTTCAGTCTTCCAAATTTACATGAAATTTGAATGTTATGATTTGAGAAGTTAGTATCCCAAAGAAACTCTCCAAAATAGCATCAAATCTGAAATCCTAAACATGGCTTGATCGTTAAGAGCACTCAGGGAGCTTTATAAAATTAGAAGCTCCCAGGCCCCTCACCAACTTACCTAATTGCAGTCTGCAGAAGTCAGGCTTGAGAATTTGTATTTTTATAAAGCACCCCAAGTGATTGAAAATACACATGGTAAAAAAAAAAAAGTATAGTTTATAACCTGGACCATCCTCATTTTTTCGTCCTCTTTTTTGGAGCACTATCTTAATGAAAAATAACAAATGTTATACTTGAGATAAAATGACCAGGGACCCCAGTTCTCTGTAAACCTCAGGGAGAAGTTTTGAGGCTGGGTGGACTTCCTGCCCGCATGTGGCAGGGGTCCACCGTGCACGGCTGCTGAGCCCTCTCTGGGAGACGTGTGCACACACCCTGTACTTACACTGGAAGAAGAACACCTCCCACCTGAGGTCACAGCACTGGTTACGCTTTCTCTTCGCCTATAGACCTCCTGCTAACTTCTGGTGGAAAGAAGGGAACTGGCCAGGCCCTGACTTCCTCCTGTCCTGGCTTCACTGGCCACCGTAAATGCACATGATGTACTTATGATGAATTATCAACACTCATCTGAGTGTTTCTTTAGGGTCACATTGCAAATGTTTCCTACATAGCTTTAGAGCAAAGAGCTGTTTAAATTGGGTGTAATACAATGTGAATGACTATTAACATGGATGAACATCTATTTACAGGATCCTTACATTGCAAAGCTCATTCTACTCTTGAAGGATTTCATGTGGACTTCATGTCTACATGTAATCATCTTCAGCTTTTATTTGAATTCAAGGCTTGGTTCCTACTAATTTTCCCATTTGTTACTTCATGGTTATTATTTTTAAGGCTGAAAGTTTTCTGCAGTTTTTAATTGTTCTCCAGTGAGGAAATACAGATCCTCTTTCTAATAGCTGATTTAAAAGATAAATACAGGAAAAAGCGATTGGGCCATTTGGAAGGTTAGATTCCACACGGTCATGAAAGCAGTGAGACCAACATTGTGTGCATTTGTGTAATTTTGATGCCCCATGGGTTTTCGGTGTAACTGAGAGTTCCCTAAAAAACAAAGTCACTACCTCGGAGTCTTTGGTAGCATATAAAAATGCATTCATTTAGAACATTTAGGATATTATTAACAACTAACTACATTTAGTCTGGAATAGGACATGTCTATCTCCTTTTCAAAGGTTCCAAGTGAATTTTATGTCCTTGGGGTAAGAATGACAAGTATGTCCAGTATCTACACAATACGAGGGTCCTTTCACTACATACATGTAGCTTTTGATCAATCTATAAAGTGCTTTGGGGACCACTATCAGTATTCAGAGTCGATAGACTTTGGAAGGCGATATCACTCATTCCATCATCTTCAGGCAGCGTATCGACCCTGTTCTTTCTGAGGTCAGGCCGAGGCCACACTGTGCCAGGGCTGCCGTGCTCCCAGCAGCTGACTCTGCTTCTGCCCTCGGCACCACAGCTGCCCCCCAGGCTTTCAACCAGCAAACTCCGAGCGCTCGCGTCGCACAACATGCCTCCACAAAACACCACGATTCCCTCTCCGTGAGTTTTGCGATAGATGGGTGTCTGTTCACCCCAATGTTTGCATGACCTCAGCAGTTTATACGGTGTTGCACTTTTCCAAGTTTTGTCTCAATGAACGGATTTTTTAGAGAATATCTTAGGTTGAGAAGTGTTCAAAGTAGAGTTGAAATAAATATGAAGAAAAAGGATTTGGAATGTAATTATTGAACTGTGGGAATCCCCATGGGTTTATTGTAAAAGAAGAAAGAACTCACTAGGTGTTGGTTATGGTATTGAAAACGTGGCTTGTAAATTCACTTCAAAAGGTGTGGATAAATTCCTTGTAAAGATCTAAATGCCGTATTTTGTTGGTTTTATTGTTTTCTTTCATTTTCCTTCCCATTAAAACGTGTCCACATGGGATAACCGCTCACTTCCCCACCCTTTATTTCGAAGGGTCCATTTGAAACGAAGTCACTCCCACATAAGCAGTCAAGCACTTTCCATCATTTCACTTCCTGCTGTCCTTGGGGATCCCTAGTCCTGCCAGACCCGAGCATGTTATACCTCATGCTGGGTACAGACATTTCTTCATCTGTGGCCCTGAACTGTCACATTTTCTGTTCTTTTAAGTCTGGAGCATCTGGGAGAAGCTCTGAGACTTGAGACGGAGAGTTTGTGCGCATTTAGGGTACTAAGCCGAGTGGGAGACCCGGAGTTCCAGGTGACCGTGTAACTGCAGAGCAGGGAGGGGAAGGATAGTAATTATCCCCCAGGGGTCTTTGAACTCCCTTTGGCGTTTTAAAGTAAGAAGATGAGCTGCCTTCACAGTGTTCTCCGTCTGTCACCTGTGCATGTGAGACATCCCCAGCCTTCACCCAGGTCAGCTCAGGAGCATGCAGGTCTCCTGGACTTGCCTGCACTCACTTATTAACACAGGAGCAGACTCCAAGTCCTTGGACATCTTAAGGGCATACATCCAGCTTTCATTTCATGAACTTCTGGAAAGAGGTCGTTCATAATTTCCCATGCTGATTCAGACCTGCTTTAAAGGAGCATTTCCTGTAACTGTTCTGAAGGCAGCTGGAACTCTTAGGCTCTCCTTAACCCATATCTGTACACCTAGAACAGCCTCATAAATTCCTAAAACCGTTCTAGAGTAGAGAAGGGCATCACAAATGCATGGTCATGTTATCATGGGTTCTGAGACTACCATTGAACATGGGACGTCAGGGAATTTAAAATGACCCTGGAAAATGTGCCCCCCCGAGGAAACCTTAGGAAGTCATTTGTTGAGTCTGGAAAAGATCACTGTTGGTGGGTAAGTGTAGACAGAGAAATTGGATCAAGAACTTAGCCCTGGAGCCACATGAAGATGAAATATATGAGAACTAGAGAAGGCACTGAGAAGTGAAACCATCTAATAAGAATTTCATCATGGGAGTAGAGGGAAATTATCAAAGGACTATTTGAAGAAAATTTCCCAGAACTGAAGCACAGGAATCTTGAGATTGCAAAAGCTTTATGAGTGTCCAGCTCAGTGAATGAACAAAGACCCACACCAAAGACCATTACTGTGAAATTTCAACATTGGGATTAAAGAGAAGATCCTAAAATTTCTAGGAGTACAAGCAGGTTTCTTACAAATGATCCAGAGTAAAAGCAGGAGTAAAAGTGCCATTGTATTATGTTCCAACACAGAAATGAGAAGCCAAATGAGCAAAGCCTTCTAAATTTTGGAAATGATTTTTAATCTGGGATTCTAAACCTATACAGAATATTATAGACATTTTCAAACATGCATCATTTTAAAAGAAATTATCTTCCATGCACTGCTCTGAGAAAGCTACTGGAGAACATTCTCCACCAAAACAAGGGGATAAGCCAAGAAAGATGAAGGCATAGGATTCAGGAGGTAGGGGATGCAACACAAAGAGAGGAGAAGGACATTCTCAGGGTGACAGCAGAGGAAGGTCGAGAGCAAACAGTCAGTGATTGAAGGTGGAGGTTTCAGGAGGTGTGTCTCCAGGTGGAAAATGAAAAGGAACCAGTAAGTACTCTGACAGGTTTGAGGGTGTGGAGAATTACATTTTTACAGAGAGTTGAAGGGTGTGAGAGAACTCAGATATATAAGCAAAACTAATCAAATGAAAAAAACCCAACAGTTATTAAGTATGGTAGAGAGAGGGAAGGGATTTTTAAGAAACTGAAATCGTGATCCACTAGTTGATTCAGGAGTGAAAATATTTATTTAGAAATTAATAGTGGCTACTATGAGTATAGATTTAACCAAAAATTGAGAAGTAATTATAGATGGAAATTAGGGTAAACAAGTGTGTAAATGTACTAAATATCCCCTATTGCTATACTAGGTAATAGTTAAGGCCTAAAATGGATTCATCCGGCGATAAAAGAATAAAACACATCATTTACCAAATGGTTACAAGTGTTGAAAAGGGCCCTAGAGCCTGACAAGTTGGGAGGAGCAGGGAACGAGGGAACTGTTTTTTATTAAAAGTCTTTTAGCACTTTTTAATTTCTTATATTATCTACATGTAATATTTTGGTTAGTTTAAAAACTAATTTTAAAATAAATATAATTTGATTATATGACGTACACAGCATTAAAATTAAAAAACATACTCAGTTTTCATCTTTACTAACTGTACCCACTGCACCCTACATTCCAGAAACAGGAAGTAAGACTTTAGTTGTTCTTGGTTTTTTTTTTTTTTTTAATTAATTAATTAATTAATTTTTTGGGCTGTGTTGGGTCTTAGTTTCTGTGCGAGGGCTTTCTCTAGTTGCGGCAAGCGGGAGCCACTCTTCATCGCGGTGCGCGGGCCTCTCACTATCGTGGCCTCTCTTGTTGCGGAGCACAGGCTCCAGTAATCATGGCTCAGTAATCATGGCTCACGGGCCCAGCCGCTCCGCGGCATGTGGGATCTTCCCAGACCACGGCTCGAACCCGTGTCCCCTGCATTGGCAGGCAGATTCGCAACCACTGTACCACCAGGGAAGCCCTGTTCTTGTTTTTAATTGCGATATAATCGACACATAGCATTGTATTCGTTTCAGGTGTACAACATAATGATTTGATATTTGCATATATTTTGCAGAATGATTACGCTAAGTCTAGTTAGCGACCATCATGACACACAGTTACAATTTTTTTCTTGTGATGAGAATTTTTAAGATCTCTCTTAACTTCAGATAGACAATACAGTATTATTAACTGTAGTTAGTATAGTAAGATATTAGTATCATTTATCAGGGAAAGAAGTATACTAGTTTCTTGCAGCTGTTGATACAAATCACCAGACTTCATGGCTCAGAACGGCACTGCTGTGGACGGGACTGTGACCCACCCCCCCGCACCCCCCCCAGCCAGCGAAGTGACATTTAGAGGTGGCGCCTTTGGGAGATAATTGGATTTAGAGAAGCTCATGAGGTGGGCCCTCGTGATGGGGGGTTAGTATAAGAAGTGAGAAGGCGGCTGTCTGCGGGCCAGGAGCTGAACGTGCTCTGACCGCAGACTTCCAGCCTCTGGACCTGTACGAAAAAATCACTGTCTGTTGTTGAACACCGAGTCTGCGGTATTTTGTTGTGGCAGCCCAAGCAGACTAAGACAAACACCAACTTACCTGATAGTTCAGGTCAAGAGTCTGGATGGGTCGCAAGGGCTGAAATCAAGGAGCCGGCCGAGCGGTGTTCCTCCTGGGGGCTCTGGGAGGCGCTGTGCCCTGCCTTTCCAGCTCCTGGAGGCACCTGCATTCCTCAGCTTGTGCCCCTTCGCCACGTCACCTCACAGCACTCCGTCCTGTGCCTTCTCTCATCCCGCTGCTTCCCTTACGAGGACCTCGCGCTCACACTGGTCGCCCCGGTAACCAGCACAGCCTCCCCTCCTCGGGACCCTTACGCACATCTGCATCACTTGAGCTGTGTCAGGTCGCATGCTCACAGGTTAGGGGATCGGGGCGTGGACATCTTTGGGGACGTTATTCAGCGACCACTAGAGGTGAGGGAGCCAGCGGGTGTGAGCAAACAGCCTTCCGCACGCTTAATCCCCAAGCATCAGGACGGTTGTCAGCGAATTGACATTTGTTTAAAACCACGTACGTGTTCCTGGTTATATTCAGATATAGAAGAAAACTCAAATTTAATTTCAGTTCTAACTATAACTACTGAAAACCTTGATATTTTGAAAAACTTGGAAATTTCATGGATAACTTGCCTTGTCTCCATTAAAACAGGTAAATAAGTCAATGGCAGTTAAGAGTTGGATGCTTGTGTCAAACAACTGAGTTTAAAACCCACTTCCACCTTTTTCCTCATGAGTTTGGACCAGTCACTGAATCTCTCTAAATCTCGATTTCCTCGTTTGTGCAACAGAGAAAACCGGAGTCTCTACCCCATTGGGTTGTTGCCAGGCTGTGCCTGACACACTGAGGACACTCCGTGAGTGTGGGCTTTTACTGTTATTATTAATTGATGGTTCATCTTCTTGACGAAGGGGCTTGTCTGACATCCCCTAAACCCTGAGAGATTATTCCTGAGCTGTTGTGCTGGAGTGATGCTGTTTATGTCTGGATTTGTCAGCAAGTAATAGGATTGGTAAGGTTGTTCATGGAAAGAGTGAGGGGGGAACATTTCATGAAAAATAATAAGAACTTCAACAGCAATAAATGCAATGTCATGTACTTAGGGACAAAAAAAATGTATATGGACACAAGAAGGGGAAAAATAATAAAAGATATCAGAGTGAATCAAAAATCATTTTAATTGTAGGAGCTAATAAATGTATGTTATTATTTAAACAGGAGTGAGATAATATGCCACTCTTAAATGCAAGCACAGTTTAGCTGTGTAACCGACAGCAAGTTGTATTAAGGACATTTTGTTATCCAGTTATATTTGACTTGTATAATAGAGAATTTGACTGGCCTTTCTCCCTCACTGCTGGGACCGAGGCTCTAAACCCTTGGAATTTCCTAAGTGCAGGGGCATCTTGGTTATTCGTGGTGGGCTACTAGCTAGTAGGATGGGGCTGGCCACCCGCCGGGTTGGAGAGCTGGAGCTCTGAGCCACACAAGGGCAGCCCACCTCCTGGCCTCTGAGGAGGAGGGGGCTAGAGATCAAGTTCAGCCGCATTGCCAGGAATTCAGTTAATCAAGTGCGTAATGAGCCCCTAGTCATCACTCTGGGTACCAAGGCTCAGTGGAGCTGCCTGGCTGGTGACTGTACACGTGTGTGGGAGGGTTTTGTGTCCTGAGGACACGGAAGCTTCAAGTTGGAATCCTCCCGGGGTCCCCGATGTGTCCCTCCCCCTGCCTGGTCCTGGTCTGTGTCCTTCACATACTGCGGTGCTTTCCTGAGTTTTGTGAGTCATCCTAATGAATTATCAAATCTGAGGGGGGTCATGGGAACCCCTGAATTTGTAGCTGGTTGGTCAGGATTACAGTGGCCGAGGGATCCCACACTGTGGCTGGCGTTGAGGGGAGCGCAGCCATGTCGGGGCCGTGCCCTTGAATCCGGGTGGGCGGCGTCAGGATGACGTCACAATGTGGCACTAACAGACGGGGGAGGGGGACAAAGAAAGTGCAGGGATCTGGCAGTGAATTAAATCAAGCATACGGTTTTTGAACGTGATTTGACCTAAAATACAGATGCTGAGTTGAATCAGGAGCCTTGGAGCCAGGTGGGGCTTCCAGACTCCTGACGTGTGGCCCGAGAGGAGGGCTCTGTGGAATCCTCCTCCCTGAAGGAGTGGTACCGTCCCCTGCAGCCCTCGCCGCCGCCCTCGCCATTGCTGATGGAGTGTCAGAAACAGCCTACCGTGTCCATCAGATTTTCTAGGCGTTTCTGCTGACCCCATGTCTGTGAATGAACTGACCCACACCTCTCAGGAACCCACAAAAAAGCCCCAGGAAGGAACCCATTTCTGTGCTCCCGCCCCTGCCCTGCTTTTTGGTTGTGAAGACCTTGAAGGGCCGGAGGTGTCCACAGTGACACACGCTGCACCTGTGTGCCTCCCCTCCCCCCGACCGTGGCCCTGGTGGCCAGCTGGTCCCCGCCTCGTGACTCAGGGTTCCTCTGTGCCTGCGTTGGGCCGGCTGGCCCAGCCTTCTCTTGTTGCCCGTTCTAACCTCTGGGCATTAATATTCCAATTTGACATCTGGGCAGCTGAGCCTGGGAGGGTGTAAGGACCTGCCAAGGTCGCAGGCGAGCGTTGCAGGCTGGGCTCCCCGGGGGCCCTGGGCACACGTCGCTTTTACAGCAGTGCATCAGCACAGCAATCTCAGCCACCAGGTCTACAGAAGTGCGTGTCCTACAAAAAATAGTCCAAACTTGTGAACTTGACTTATGCTTTATTGCTACCTTAGAGTCGAAGTTCTCTCTTTGGTAACTCAGGAAAATCTTTCTACCTGCTCCACATTAAAAGTGTTTCAGGGCTTCCCTGGTGGCGCAGTGGTTGAGAACCTGCCTGCCAATGCAGGAGACACGGGTTCGAGCCCTGGGCTGGGAAGATCCCACATGTCGCGGAGCGGCTAGGCCCGTGAGCCACAACTACTGAGCCTGCGCGTCTGGAGCCTGTGCCCCGCAACAAGAGAGGCCGCGATAGTGAGAGGCCCGTGCACCGCGATGAAGAGTGGCCCCCGCTTGCCGCAACTAGAGAAAGCCCTCGCACAGAAACGAAGACCCAACACAGCCATAAATAAATAAATAAATTAATTAATTAAAAAAAAAAAAAAAAAAAGTGTTTCAGGCATCTGGGGCTTCCTCTCCTGCCTTTTTTATATATTTGGGCCCAGAGACTTTACGTGTTAATTTTGTTGTACGAGACAGAGTTAAGCCAATTAATGTTTAGATTAAAAAAAAACAAACAAGCCATAAATCCAAAAGAACGTCTGGAGATCTGTTTTCCCGTATTGGAAGCGAAATTCCCATTAGTGGCAGCCAGGCCTGAGCACGGCGGAGAATGGGGCCCCTGCTTGCAGAGGCGGACTTAGCACATGGCTAGCTAGCAGTTGGGGGTTCTGTGGGGACTCATGCAGTAAACCAGCAGCGGCAGCCTCCTCCTGCTGGAACACACCTGGAGGTACAGTGCCTGAGTTTTCCGAATTCTGGCTAGGCTTTTGTACTTTGTTTTATGTCTCTCTCATTTTTCTGACTGTTCTTGACATTTTCTGACCTCACAGTACTTTTATTATTATTTTTATTGCTACTGTAACAATGATAACTTAAGGGCCTGATTTATATGATGGCAAGTTAGCCAAGGGGGAGATTAAGGCATACCCAAAAAAACATGCCGTAAATGTTTGAGTCTGTCAGCCTTTCATTTTATTAAGTGGGAAACTTTTGTTTTGACACAAATGAGTTTGGAGAGTCCTGAGTGACTGCAGGATTGTGTTTGCTGGGGCACACGGCCGTGGGTCCCTGAGCTGGTGACATCTCAGGGCATCTGTAGTTGGTCATCCTACGCAACACTCAGTTTACTCGATTTCTTTCTTCTTTTTTTTTTCTTTTTTTTTGAGTAATTGGTAGTCATTCTTTTGTCCTTTCTTTCTGAAGTAATTATGATTTTCAGAATGATGAAAATGCCACAAATTACAGACAGATTTCCTTAATTGTGTCATGTCATTTGCAGCTGTCTTGTTGGGGAGGTGCCACACCTGCTGCACTCACAGCAAAAGCCAGTCCCCTGGGAGGGTGGGTGGCACTGCCCTGAGGGCTCTCGGCCCCCGGGCTCAGGCTGTGGGCAGCACCTGGGCCCTCGTGCGCCCACCTGCCGGCGAGGGCTGGGCTCGGTTTGTAGCCTGAAGCCCGGCGCGTGGACCCCGAGCCCGGGGTGCCCCGAAGCCTCGGCCCCTGGGCTCTGCTGTCCTGAGAGTCTGGCCCAGAGCCCAGCCCTGGTCCCCCTCCCCCAGCCGACGCCCCTCCCACAGGCCGGACCCTCACCCCGTTTCTCGGCCAAGTGCATCGCCGCGTCCCTCTTTCTGAATCGCACTTACCAACCTCACTGAGGGCTCTGACCTAACGAACTTTGGTGAACTGAGTTGAACTGTCCTGATGCTTCACTATTTTACCATTTCTGTGGAGTTATTAAAATACCATCCTGTGTGGGGTACGGAGTGCGACCTTGAACATCCTTAGACCGACCTCTGGGACACACTGTAACGTCACGCTGAAATTGTGGCTCGTTTGGGTGCATTTGCCCCTTAACCACTGTCGTGTTAACATCTCCCTCTTTATCTGATATTTCAGCGTCCTGGCTGAGAACCGTCTCTGCTGGGCCCCTTCACCGCCTTCATCGGCACCCTTCCGGGCTTCATTGCTAGGAATGTGTTTTACAAAAGGGAGTTGTTACCTCTTGGTGGGAGTGACTGGGTCTTGAGCAGACAGCAGCCCTTCTGGAGCTCAGGGTGCTGAGCAGGTCACCCGTGTGGCAGGTCACGGCTGTGCTTGCCGCCCCAGACCCTCGCCAGCCGGGTGGGCTTCGTGAGAGCTCGGTGAGCAGAGTGGCCGAGACAGAACACAGGTCCCAGCTGACCTGCTTGCCCCCAGGGTCCAGCTGTCCAGCCCCAGCCTGGGCGTCGTCGGGCGCAGGCCCCAGACAGCAGCTCTGTCTGCATGGCTGACCCAGAGAACTCATGAGCGATAAGAGGTGGCGGGTTTAGGCCACTAAGATTTGGGGGCCCGTGTTACTCAGCCAGAGTGACCATACATCCACCGGCGGCCTAGGTCAGACACAGCGGCCGCGTGGAGCTCAGCTGGGGTTCACACCTCGCTCGGGACACTTCCAGGTCCATCAGGCTGGGAGCCTGCGGCCGCCCACCAGCAGGGAAGGTGCTGGCCTTGCAGCCACTCATGCCCGGCCGCTGACCCCAGTCCAAGGCGGGCTTTGTCTCCTCCTCTCTGGTGACCCCAGTCAGTGCTGGAATGTTGGGAACACGGGGTTTGCTTTGCTCGTGAGAAAACAATGCGGGTGGAGACCCTGCCAGCTTTCTGCAGATCTGAGGTCCTCCCTTGAGTTGTTGCCCGGAGGCGGCTGCTTGGGCCGAACCGACGTCTCTGGCTGCCCTGTGCGTCCAGGAGGCCAGAGCCTGTTTCAGAGCAGAATGACCCGTCACGTCCGGGCTTTCCTGTCTACCAACTGGAAGCAAAGGTCTCTGAGCCCCTTGGGATGGAAGGATCCGCGGGGTGGAAGGATCTTGGTCCCTGAATCAATGCAGGGATGAGAGGGGATTCGTTTGTGCTGGACTTTGCCGTCCAGGACTGCGGCCACCCGCCACCCGAGGCTGCTGAGCTCCTGGAGCAGGACTGGTCTGACCTGAGGTTGTTGTAGATGTAAACTGGACGCGAGATTTCCAGGAGCACAAAACAGAACGTGAAATATCTCAACAGTTGTTTATATAAATTACAAGTCAAGATAATAACACTTTGGATATATTAGATTAAGTAATATATGGTTAAAATTCATTTCACCTATTTCTTTTTTCACTGCGGCTACTAGAAGCTTTTGGAGACCTCTGTTGTGACAGTGCTTCTCTGGCGCACAGGGCTGTCCTGGGACATCGCGACCGCACGTTTGTCTGTAGTAGATCCCCTGAGCCCGGGCCCTGGAGCCATCACGGGGCACCGTGGCCTGGTCTTCCAGACGCATCGCGGGCCCTTTCCCTACAGTAATACTCTGCCATTCTCTGCGAAATTGATGTCTCCAGAATGCGGTGTTATCCTCATTGTTAAAACTTCAAATGAAGCGTTTCTGAGTATAGTATAGTTTTTCCGTGCTGTCCTTCAGGAATAAGAAAGGTCTACCAAATACCACCGTGGCATTCAGTTGCCATGGTCATGGTTAAATTACTCTGTTCCAGGAAATGAGGCCTAATGATGCAACCTGTTAACAGTTGTATACTGTATAACATCATGACTTTCATCGGATAAAACTGTTTTTCTTGCTACTTGTTAGAATTTTTCTTAACCCACCTTCTATATATAGCTCCATTTTTATTCTATACTTCATGCTGAAGATTTATTAGTGCAAATAAAAACATGTTTCTAATCCTATTTTTCAACTATAAACCATCTGGATTTGTTATGGCCAAAGAACTTCGTGAATTACATTCCTAATCCTGTTTGGCTAATATAAGTCTCTGCTAGAAGATAATGGGTCAGCTTCTTAGGACTTTGGGGTGCTCTTGGGGCACATTTTTATTTTGATCCTTGCCTTGTTACACTAAAAAGTCATTGTTTATGCTTTATTAGAAAAACAATTTATGCTGTAACACAGATTACGTCTATAGAAAAACTACTCTGGAAAACTGTCTTTTTCTTTCTGCATGTTTTCTGAGTAGTGATGTTTAAAATAGAGTTGCACCATTTTAATCTGTGTGTTGCCGCGATCTGTTTTTCAGATCTGAAAGGCATATCTGTGATGGACCAGAGAATGAAATCAGTTTGTTTTGCGTGTAATGTGGAGGAAACTAGGCTGCCCTATGGTCAGTTACATCCAAAAGAAGTAAAAATCCAACCCCACAGAAGCACTGAAAAGTTGCTTTATTCTTTTCTGCAGCCTCTAGAAGAGGTGGCAGAGGGTACCAGTCACATGACGCAAAGCCGTGCGTCCAGAAGTGCCTCGTACGCCTCTGCCCAGAGGCCTCCAACGTCTCCGTCCTCTTGGCCCCAGACTCTGCTCTAAACTTCCACCACCTCTGGCCCCCAACCTTTCCTTCTGTCCCAACCTCTCCATCTCCTGTAGCCAGTATTCCTTCCAGGACCAGACAGCCCTGAAGTCAAACAGATGCTGGCCATCCTCAGGCCCGGGAGGGGGAGGAGGCAGGCCTATGAAAACTTACAAATGAACTTTTCTGGTCTCTGTTTCGTATCATTATGCTTAGAATTTTTTTTAATTGGCAGTCATAAATAGCCCACCTGTAACATGCAAGATGTAACTTTTATCACAGCAGATTGAACCTCTGAATATTTTACTGGTGTCAGGGCCCTGACTAAAGTTGAGAAGTTTTTTTGGTTTTTGTTTTTTAAAGACTGGCCCATCCAGCCTGACCAGCTACCTGATTATCACAAATCCAGGGCTGGCCAGAGACCCAGGGGGAAGGGGCAGGACTTTGTAAGTCACCCAAGCTAACCTTAACATGTTAACATCTTTTCTACCACTAAGTACCAAGAGCCTGGTGTCCTTTTAGTGTGTGTGTTTGAAGCTCAGTAATATGAATGAGTGAGCTGCGCTGTCACGTCACTTGTACTGATGTTTTCACATCTGTGTCTTTCGCGTATTGTCAGTAGTAATACAATTGCTACCTCTTAAGATGCCAAAGTTGTGCATTTTCCAGCAGGATTGCCATCACCAGTGTGAAGCATCATGGTGCTTCGTAAGGAAAAAGGACACGTTAGCTTTATGCAACGTGCATCTTGTTCCATTTCACACCTGGCTTCGGATTCTGTATTACGAAGAGTTGGGGGACCGTGCCCTCCTCTCGGGTCATTTCAGACGCGTGGTTCCTGACCTCAGCATGTAGTGTCTGCTGACGTCTGTCGAGTCAAGCCCAGAGGTGCGTGGGGAGAGAGGCACCCTTCGCCCTCGGGACGCACATGGGCCCCACTTAAGACGTCAGGGTCCGGTGAGGCTGCGGCTGTCCGGCCTCAGGGGCCAGCCTCCCAGCAGGAGGGGCTGTCGGGGAGACTGAGCCGCGTGGCCCAGCCTCGTCACCTCTCTGACCTCGGCTTTCTGAGGGGCAGGCCACAGGGTTCTGGGAATCAGGCAAGCGGGGGGGTGTCCGTGGCGCCTGGCACGGTGTAAGCATTTAGTGACATTGTTTTGTAAATATTTTATTTCATTTTGATCGACAGTGCAATTTTGCCCATATTCATGACTTCCTAGCAATTCCTAATATTTCTCTTCACCAAGATTGAGTTAAAATCAGCGAGCTGTGAGAATCAGGCATTTGGCCACGAGGCACTTCCTTCTGTGGGTGGTACCGTCGTGGTGTTTCATGACAGTCCCGTTTGCTCTAGATTCAGATTTTTATTGGTCCTAACAAAGACTTTGAAAGAGATCATTAGAAGATTAAGGCTTGGGAGCATTTTGTGGCCTCTGGTGAGACAAAGAAATTATCTCATCGACCTTACTCAAGATAATGAAGCTTCAGTTGAAGATGATTAAGTTTGGTTCTGTGCATCGAGAAACAGTGACCCTTAGAACATACTTAGGTTTGGGTGTTTTGTTTTTCCTTCTTGCTTTTTGAACACATGTAACTAGGTCTGTTGCTAGAAATTTCTTTGGGGCTAGACTGGAGTAAGGAAATAAATGAGAGAGTTGGACCAAATTCTGTGAGTCTGGACTACACCAGGCCAAACTCCCTTCCCTCCCATGCAGTTTCAATAGAATTCCATTGAATTAATTTTGCTTGTAATAAAATCGGCTGCATTTCAGGCCTCCAGCTCAGGGGCCTTTTGATCCAAGTACAACAGCCTGTGCTGTGCAGCCTGTTGACCTTGGCGGCAAGGGGTGGGGACGGGATCGTGTTTGAAGTTGGCCCCTTATACCCTGCTCATCAGTATTTCAGGACAGCTGGGATTCTCTGAAAATCAACTTTTGCCAAAAAAAAAAAAAAAAAAATTGCTGGTTTGAGAGGATCATGCTACTCCTAAATTATTATTCCTACAATACTATAAAATTGTAAAAGGCTCCATAAACCATTAAGAGTATTGGAAGCCAGTGACTCATCTTTCAGGGCTAAGTTGAAAGGAGAGGCAGTTACGGCCAGCAGGGTCCGTTCCAGAGGACGTCCACAGCACGCCGTGTTCCCCAAACCGACGGTGTAGCCGGGTCTCACACAGAGTGACCTGGGCTGGGATGAGGGTGACGGCCAGGGCCACTAGCAGCAGGGGCAGAGCTGGCTCGGACGCCCGCGGAGGGACCTGGCAGGCGGGCTCCTTTGTGAGGGGGGTCCCCTAAGCACAGCCAAGAGCCTACTCCGACCAGCAAGGTGTCCTGTGCCACCTCCACGAAGCGGGGGCCTCCCGCTCTGGGTCCGTGCTTACAGACGCAGGGATCTGACAGCACAGGGCAGGTTTGTCCAAGTGCAGCACAGAGAAAAACTCACTTCCCGCAGGTAATTCTTCAGACTCCAATTGTGTGTATAATGAGATCTGAAAGAAGAAGAAGAAGAATCTGGTTTAGTTTTTAAAATTTAAAGCTTGGTTGCTTCATAGCATGGTATTAAATTTATACATGAGAACAAAAAAGGTGCTGCATCATCACGTCCGTACCACGTCCGACCTCTGTGTGGACTTGGACTCGTAAATCTCGGGGTGCAATCCAGCCGCCCCAGTTAAAAGGAAGGTCCCCTTGGTGTAGAATAAGGCAGAAGGAAAAGGCAGGTCCTTCTCTGAGACTGCCATCCCTCAGACACTGGAGCTGCTGTAACACACGTGCGACGTGTGGTCTGGAGAGGTGGTGAGCCGTGCTGATCCTCGCGGAAGAGGAAGCGGGCGGAGCTTCCTGGGGTGGGAGGCTGCCCTCTCCCTGGGCCTGGCGTCCAGCATTGCCCCCTCTTGCCAAGCAGGCGGTGGAGAGGCCCCCGGCCCACAGGCTGGGGAGCCGGAAGGCAGGCAGGATGGTCTGTGTGGCGGCTCAGGCTCCCGGTGCCTGGTGGAGGCGGGTGGGCTGAGTGTCACGGGAGCTCGGAGGCAGAGGGGCACAGGCCTTTGTGCACCGCGCGCCCGGCCGGTGCCGACCACCCCCAGGGAGCCGCGGGGCCACCTTTCCCGCCTTGGAAGCTATTCGACTAGCGGCAAGTGTTGCCACACGTGGGATCTAGTCTCTGCGTCCCACCAGGCTTAGTAATGACATTGAATCCTGATGAGACCCCTGGGCTACCCCATGTCTCATCCTCATTTTACAGACGAGGAAACTGGGCCTCAGAGAAGGAAGGGATTCGCCCAGTGTCACACATTCCCAGAGGGTCGGAAATGACTGCTTAGAAAACAAAGCTTTATATCCTCAGGTGCAGTTCCCAGAATGTCTCTCTTCACGCGTGTCAGCGATCGGCTACAAGTGGGGGGGTGTGCTCAGTGTGCCCCCCCTCAGAGCCCATCGCCAGCTGTCCCGCAGGGCGGGGGTCTGTGTGTGGCTAGAGGGGCCCTTCGGTGGGAAGGGTCCTCAGGAGACCGAACTCAGCCGGAGCAGCAGTCGCGACGGAGGCTCCGTCAGCCTGATTCACCTGCGACGCTCAGTAACGTATTTTCCCTCTATCGATTCGAGGGACGGGCCGGCACACGGGATGGAACCGCGCTTGTGCTGATACTGACACAGGACTCTTCCATGGGGGCTGGGGGAGCATCTCCAGGACACCTGCTGTCACAGGACACTCTTCACAAGACGGTGCACATCATCGCACGGTGTCCCCATAGCGAGCGTCAAGTGCACCGTCTCTCCTGGAAAGTTGTGGCCTGGGTCACCAAGTTTCCTTCCAAGTCATAATCTTCTCAAGTCGCTCATGGCTCTTTGGTCAGTTTTGGAGGGATTTGGAGGAAGAAGGTCTGGGGAGAGTCCCAGGCCCTAGCCCACCAGACACGTGGATTCACCTAGAGGTAGCTGTCCAGCTGCGGAGCAGGGGTCCATCGGTCAGGAGACCGTCCCCGGGGCTGAGGAGTGGGGCCCTGGGTCGGAGGGGAGCCCTGGACAGGAGACACCCATCCTGAAGGTTCCCGTCGGGTGGCATCGTGGGCCCAGGGCAGAAAGGCAGTGGCCGCCAGGGAGACCGGCCAGAGGAGGGCTGGCCCGGCCTGTGAACGGCGTGGCCAGGCCTGGTCCACGGAGCAGCCTGGGCGGCCTCAGCAACCCCTCGAGAAGGAAGGGGCAGGCGCGGCAATAGGCAACCTGAACCGGGAGGGCAGGGGCTGTCGGGCTTGGAAAACATTTCCAGCCATTTTTCTGCCTTAGAGGAAAAAAAAAATAAAGAAAACCTACGGGGCCAAGTCCTGTCGGAGGAGCTGGTGCAGGCCTGGCCCACAGCGGTCAGGCCGCGGTCCGCGCGCTGAGGTCTGAACTGCGGACGTCAGCAGGCTTTTTCCTGGCTGGCAGGAAGGGAAAGTTCCCTCCAGTGACAGACAAAAATAATGGATCTGGGGCAGGTCTCGGCCTGCAGAGGTTACGGTGAAAATTAATGGAGGGCCACGTTAACTAATGTTACTCTAATCCTGCAGTTTGGGACGTTGGGCTGAGTTTCTGTTTTATGGCATGTTTTACAAACTAACCTATTTGAGATGCTGGAACAGTCAGGCTGGAGTGAGTTCCAGGTCAGGAAACGTGCCCCTCCCTGCGGAATCCAGAGTCCGGCCACTGGGCACTGCGCTGCCCGGCCCCTCGCCTCTGCCCCCCTGCACCTCACGCCAGACCATTTATCTTTCAGGTGTTATATAATCTGGGCCTCAGTCACTGCTCCATCACCCTAAACAGGCAATTATCTGCGTTGTCACTTCTGCCTCTGCTCTTCTGACCCGGGGGTCACAGAGGCCCGGGTGTAACTGAATCCAGCAAAATTATTCCCTTACCTGTCATATAAATAGTCATCCCAGCAAAATGAGACCCAAGGGGGCTTTTCGAGAGGTGTTGAGAAGGCCAGTCTAACTCAAGCCTTTATTCGCTCTTTAAGGAATGCAGTACTGTGTTGGCACTCTATCAAAATAAAACAAAGTTCCATTTTTCAGCTTCTTTTTTTAAAGCGTGCACCCCTGAGCTTACAAATGCTTCTTTGTGGCCTTCTTTATTGAAATTTCCATTCAGCTCTTCCATCTGTTAGCTGTGTTTACCACTATTTCCAGGGAAAGAATTCAGCATTTCACCTTTATTTGGGGTGTAAGGTCATAAAACTGTCTGGATTATTTCAGCTATATTTATACCAAACTTAATATTGCTTCTTTAACAGGTTTAAAGCTTTTAATTCCCTGGCTCGTTATTCACGGTGAGCTGCCTGAAGAGACCAGTTTGTGTTTTAAATGAGGAAGGCATCTTATACCTTCTTGCTGTCCGTGCCATCCTCCCCTGCCCCCCCCCAGAGAGAGAGTGCGCTACACTGTGACCTTCGCCCAGGGAGCGCCTCATTCAGCTCCAGTCCTGTCCCGTCCGCAGGGCTGCTGGAGCTCCCACTGCACTGAGGGAGCACATACTTGCTGTACGTGCCCCTTTCCTAGATATATTCATGTTACTGCGATCTTAGGAAATCCCTAAGACTGATGGTGTAACACCTGCTGTTGAAGTAAGGTCTCCCGCGTGGAGTTGCTACTATGTGTATTTGTGCGTGTGCATATGTGTGTGTGCGCACGTGTGCGTGTGTGTGTATGTAGATGTGTGTGTGTGTGTGTGTGTATTTAAAGTTCCCCAAACAAGGCGACCTCAGCCTTCAGCAATAAGTTTGGAACGACGTCAAAAAGAAATACAGAAATAATATAAAACAGAAAAGCGCGCAGATTATTTTTCTTCCTGGAATTGCCGCATCAGAATGTTTCTGAAGCTTCACCATGTCCCTAGCAGCCTGCGCCGTAGGAAGCAGTGTGGAGTGGTGGGCGGACGGCGGGCAGATGCGCAGCTCCTCAGGAGCCGTGCGGTGCTTAGTACAGGGGCGCGTCCAGCCTCGCTCCTGCCGGCAGAAAGGAGTGCAGCAGCCTGTGTGGACGCGCCGTGCGGGCCGGGACGGCTGTGGACCGCACGGGGCCTGGCACCTGCTGGGGGCTCACCAGTGATGGGCTCTGCTGTCGTCAGGCCGTCCTGGGTGAGGGGTGACCAGATCCTGTGTCTCAGCCGCTGTTTTCACACTGGTGGTTGTCTGGCACCTGCCAGGTGGCCACCTGCCC